>NW_028167539.1:0-349993 GCF_963513975.1 Fringilla coelebs
CCTCAGCCGCTTCTCCTGCACACGGAGAGCGTGCTAGCTGCTGAAACGTGAAGAAAGAAGCTGCAGAACACTGGCACTGAGCGTGCAGCTTTCCAGCGGAGAGAAAAAGCTACTTGAACACTCTGCAAGCCTTTCCACTCCCAAAAACATGCACATGGAAGGAGCTGCTGCAAAAGCGATGCTGTGCTCGCTGCTGCTCCTCCTGAAGCTCTGGCTGCTAAATCTGAGGCTTTCCTTCCAATTTCAAGCTGCAAAGCACTTGCTGAATTGCAGGGAAAGTCCGGGAGGCATTTGCTGTGCTGGCACACTTTCTCCTTCCTAGACAGAGTGGAAAAGCTTTTCCCTGCCGTGTAGGCGACAAGAGACGCATTAGACGGGCATCCGGAGCTGTCCGAAGGTAAGCGCCTGTTGCCGGCCTCTTTCGGCACAAGCCCCCGCTCCGGAGCGCACCGCGGCCGGCCGGAGGCTCTCTGCCGGCGAAGGTGCCGCTTCTCCGGCAAGGAAGCCTCAGCCGCTTCTCCTGCACACGGAGAGCGTGCTAGCTGCTGAAACGTGAAGAAAGAAGCTGCAGAACACTGGCACTGAGCCTGCAGCTTTCCAGCGGAGAGAAAAAGCTACTTGAACACTCTGCAAGCCTTTCCACTCCCAAAAACATGCACATGGAAGGAGCTGCTGCAAAAGCGATGCTGTGCTCGCTGCTGCTCCTCCTGAAGCTCTGGCTGCTAAATCTGAGGCTTTCCTTCCAATTTCAAGCTGCAAAGCACTTGCTGAATTGCAGGGAAAGTCCGGGAGGCATTTGCTGTGCTGGCACACTTTCTCCTTCCTAGACAGAGTGGAAAAGCTTTTCCCTGCCGTGTAGGCGACAAGAGACGCATTAGACGGGCATCCGGAGCTGTCCGAAGGTAAGCGCCTGTTGCCGGCCTCTTTCGGCACAAGCCCCCGCTCCGGAGCGCACCGCGGCCGGCCGGAGGCTCTCTGCCGGCGAAGGTGCCGCTTCTCCGGCAAGGAAGCCTCAGCCGCTTCTCCTGCACACGGAGAGCGTGCTAGCTGCTGAAACGTGATGAAAGAAGCTGCAGAACACTGGCACTGAGCGTGCAGCTTTCCAGCGGAGAGAAAAAGCTACTTGAACACTCTGCAAGCCTTTCCACTCCCAAAAACATGCACATGGAAGGAGCTGCTGCAAAAGCGATGCTGTGCTCGCTGCTGCTCCTCCTGAAGCTCTGGCTGCTAAATCTGAGGCTTTCCTTCCAATTTCAAGCTGCAAAGCACTTGCTGAATTGCAGGGAAAGTCCGGGAGGCATTTGCTGTGCTGGCACACTTTCTCCTTCCTAGACAGAGTGGAAAAGCTTTTCCCTGCCGTGTAGGCGACAAGAGACGCATTAGACGGGCATCCGGAGCTGTCCGAAGGTAAGCGCCTGTTGCCGGCCTCTTTCGGCACAAGCCCCCGCTCCGGAGCGCACCGCGGCCGGCCGGAGGCTCTCTGCCGGCGAAGGTGCCGCTTCTCCGGCAAGGAAGCCTCAGCCGCTTCTCCTGCACACGGAGAGCGTGCTAGCTGCTGAAACGTGAAGAAAGAAGCTGCAGAACACTGGCACTGAGCGTGCAGCTTTCCAGCGGAGAGAAAAAGCTACTTGAACACTCTGCAAGCCTTTCCACTCCCAAAAACATGCACATGGAAGGAGCTGCTGCAAAAGCGATGCTGTGCTCGCTGCTGCTACTCCTGAAGCTCTGGCTGCTAAATCTGAGGCTTTCCTTCCAATTTCAAGCTGCAAAGCACTTGCTGAATTGCAGGGAAAGTCCGGGAGGCATTTGCTGTGCTGGCACACTTTCTCCTTCCTAGACAGAGTGGAAAAGCTTTTCCCTGCCGTGTAGGCGACAAGAGACGCATTAGACGGGCATCCGGAGCTGTCCGAAGGTAAGCGCCTGTTGCCGGCCTCTTTCGGCACAAGCCCCCGCTCCGGAGCGCACCGCGGCCGGCCGGAGGCTCTCTGCCGGCGAAGGTGCCGCTTCTCCGGCAAGGAAGCCTCAGCCGCTTCTCCTGCACACGGAGAGCGTGCTAGCTGCTGAAACGTGAAGAAAGAAGCTGCAGAACACTGGCACTGAGCCTGCAGCTTTCCAGCGGAGAGAAAAAGCTACTTGAACACTCTGCAAGCCTTTCCACTCCCAAAAACATGCACATGGAAGGAGCTGCTGCAAAAGCGATGCTGTGCTCGCTGCTGCTCCTCCTGAAGCTCTGGCTGCTAAATCTGAGGCTTTCCTTCCAATTTCAAGCTGCAAAGCACTTGCTGAATTGCAGGGAAAGTCCGGGAGGCATTTGCTGTGCTGGCACACTTTCTCCTTCCTAGACAGAGTGGAAAAGCTTTTCCCTGCCGTGTAGGCGACAAGAGACGCATTAGACGGGCATCCGGAGCTGTCCGAAGGTAAGCGCCTGTTGCCGGCCTCTTTCGGCACAAGCCCCCGCTCCGGAGCGCACCGCGGCCGGCCGGAGGCTCTCTGCCGGCGAAGGTGCCGCTTCTCCGGCAAGGAAGCCTCAGCCGCTTCTCCTGCACACGGAGAGCGTGCTAGCTGCTGAAACGTGAAGAAAGAAGCTGCAGAACACTGGCACTGAGCCTGCAGCTTTCCAGCGGAGAGAAAAAGCTACTTGAACACTCTGCAAGCCTTTCCACTGCCAAAAACATGCACATGGAAGGAGCTGCTGCAAAAGCGATGCTGTGCTCGCTGCTGCTCCTCCTGAAGCTCTGGCTGCTAAATCTGAGGCTTTCCTTCCAATTTCAAGCTGCAAAGCACTTGCTGAATTGCAGGGAAAGTCCGGGAGGCATTTGCTGTGCTGGCACACTTTCTCCTTCCTAGACAGAGTGGAAAAGCTTTTCCCTGCCGTGTAGGCGACAAGAGACGCATTAGACGGGCATCCGGAGCTGTCCGAAGGTAAGCGCCTGTTGCCGGCCTCTTTCGGCACAAGCCCCCGCTCCGGAGCGCACCGCGGCCGGCCGGAGGCTCTCTGCCGGCGAAGGTGCCGCTTCTCCGGCAAGGAAGCCTCAGCCGCTTCTCCTGCACACGGAGAGCGTGCTAGCTGCTGAAACGTGAAGAAAGAAGCTGCAGAACACTGGCACTGAGCGTGCAGCTTTCCAGCGGAGAGAAAAAGCTACTTGAACACTCTGCAAGCCTTTCCACTCCCAAAAACATGCACATGGAAGGAGCTGCTGCAAAAGCGATGCTGTGCTCGCTGCTGCTCCTCCTGAAGCTCTGGCTGCTAAATCTGAGGCTTTCCTTCCAATTTCAAGCTGCAAAGCACTTGCTGAATTGCAGGGAAAGTCCGGGAGGCATTTGCTGTGCTGGCACACTTTCTCCTTCCTAGACAGAGTGGAAAAGCTTTTCCCTGCCGTGTAGGCGACAAGAGACGCATTAGACGGGCATCCGGAGCTGTCCGAAGGTAAGCGCCTGTTGCCGGCCTCTTTCGGCACAAGCCCCCGCTCCGGAGCGCACCGCGGCCGGCCGGAGGCTCTCTGCCGGCGAAGGTGCCGCTTCTCCGGCAAGGAAGCCTCAGCCGCTTCTCCTGCACACGGAGAGCGTGCTAGCTGCTGAAACGTGAAGAAAGAAGCTGCAGAACACTGGCACTGAGCGTGCAGCTTTCCAGCGGAGAGAAAAAGCTACTTGAACACTCTGCAAGCCTTTCCACTCCCAAAAACATGCACATGGAAGGAGCTGCTGCAAAAGCGATGCTGTGCACGCTGCTGCTCCTCCTGAAGCTCTGGCTGCTAAATCTGAGGCTTTCCTTCCAATTTCAAGCTGCAAAGCACTTGCTGAATTGCAGGGAAAGTCCGGGAGGCATTTGCTGTGCTGGCACACTTTCTCCTTCCTAGACAGAGTGGAAAAGCTTTTCCCTGCCGTGTAGGCGACAAGAGACGCATTAGACGGGCATCCGGAGCTGTCCGAAGGTAAGCGCCTGTTCCCGGCCTCTTTCGGCACAAGCCCCCGCTCCGGAGCGCACCGCGGCCGGCCGGAGGCTCTCTGCCGGCGAAGGTGCCGCTTCTCCGGCAAGGAAGCCTCAGCCGCTTCTCCTGCACACGGAGAGCGTGCTAGCTGCTGAAATGTGAAGAAAGAAGCTGCAGAAAACTGGCACTGAGCCTGCAGCTTTCCAGCGGAGAGAAAAAGCTACTTGAACACTCTGCAAGCCTTTCCACTCCCAAAAACATGCACATGGAAGGAGCTGCTGCAAAAGCGATGCTGTGCTCGCTGCTGCTCCTCCTGAAGCTCTGGCTGCTAAATCTGAGGCTTTCCTTCCAATTTCAAGCTGCAAAGCACTTGCTGAATTGCAGGGAAAGTCCGGGAGGCATTTGCCGTGCTGGCACACTTTCTCCTTCCTAGACAGAGTGGAAAAGCTTTTCCCTGCCGTGTAGGCGACAAGAGACGCATTAGACGGGCATCCGGAGCTGTCCGAAGGTAAGCGCCTGTTCCCGGCCTCTTTCGGCACAAGCCCCCGCTCCGGAGCGCACCGCGGCCGGCCGGAGGCTCTCTGCCGGCGAAGGTGCCGCTTCTCCGGCAAGGAAGCCTCAGCCGCTTCTCCTGCACACGGAGAGCGTGCTAGCTGCTGAAACGTGAAGAAAGAAGCTGCAGAACACTGGCACTGAGCGTGCAGCTTTCCAGCGGAGAGAAAAAGCTACTTGAACACTCTGCAAGCCTTCCAACTCCCAAAAACATGCACATGGAAGGAGCTGCTGCAAAAGCGATGCTGTGCTCGCTGCTGCTCCTCCTGAAGCTCTGGCTGCTAAATCTGAGGCTTTCCTTCCAATTTCAAGCTGCAAAGCACTTGCTGAATTCCAGGGAAAGTCCGGGAGGCATTTGCTGTGCTGGCACACTTTCTCCTTCCTAGACAGAGTGGAAAAGCTTTTCCCTGCCGTGTAGGCGACAAGAGACGCATTAGACGGGCATCCGGAGCTGTCCGAAGGTAAGCGCCTGTTGCCGGCCTCTTTCGGCACAAGCCCCCGCTCCGGAGCGCACCGCGGCCGGCCGGAGGCTCTCTGCCGGCGAAGGTGCCGCTTCTCCGGCAAGGAAGCCTCAGCCGCTTCTCCTGCACACGGAGAGCGTGCTAGCTGCTGAAACGTGAAGAAAGAAGCTGCAGAACACTGGCACTGAGCGTGCAGCTTTCCAGCGGAGAGAAAAAGCTACTTGAACACTCTGCAAGCCTTTCCACTCCCAAAAACATGCACATGGAAGGAGCTGCTGCAAAAGCGATGCTGTGCTCGCTGCTGCTCCTCCTGAAGCTCTGGCTGCTAAATCTGAGGCTTTCCTTCCAATTTCAAGCTGCAAAGCACTTGCTGAATTGCAGGGAAAGTCCGGGAGGCATTTGCTGTGCTGGCACACTTTCTCCTTCCTAGACAGAGTGGAAAAGCTTTTCCCTGCCGTGTAGGCGACAAGAGACGCATTAGACGGGCATCCGGAGCTGTCCGAAGGTAAGCGCCTGTTCCCGGCCTCTTTCGGCACAAGCCCCCGCTCCGGAGCGCACCGCGGCCGGCCGGAGGCTCTCTGCCGGCGAAGGTGCCGCTTCTCCGGCAAGGAAGCCTCAGCCGCTTCTCCTGCACACGGAGAGCGTGCTAGCTGCTGAAACGTGAAGAAAGAAGCTGCAGAACACTGGCACTGAGCGTGCAGCTTTCCAGCGGAGAGAAAAAGCTACTTGAACACTCTGCAAGCCTTTCCACTCCCAAAAACATGCACATGGAAGGAGCTGCTGCAAAAGCGATGCTGTGCTCGCTGCTGCTCCTCCTGAAGCTCTGGCTGCTAAATCTGAGGCTTTCCTTCCAATTTCAAGCTGCAAAGCACTTGCTGAATTGCAGGGAAAGTCCGGGAGGCATTTGCTGTGCTGGCACACTTTCTCCTTCCTAGACAGAGTGGAAAAGCTTTTCCCTGCCGTGTAGGCGACAAGAGACGCATTAGACGGGCATCCGGAGCTGTCCGAAGGTAAGCGCCTGTTCCCGGCCTCTTTCGGCACAAGCCCCCGCTCCGGAGCGCACCGCGGCCGGCAGGAGGCTCTCTGCCGGCGAAGGTGCCGCTTCTCCGGCAAGGAAGCCTCAGCCGCTTCTCCTGCACACGGAGAGCGTGCTAGCTGCTGAAATGTGAAGAAAGAAGCTGCAGAAAACTGGCACTGAGCCTGCAGCTTTCCAGCGGAGAGAAAAAGCTACTTGAACACTCTGCAAGCCTTTCCACTCCCAAAAACATGCACATGGAAGGAGCTGCTGCAAAAGCGATGCTGTGCTCGCTGCTGCTCCTCCTGAAGCTCTGGCTGCTAAATCTGAGGCTTTCCTTCCAATTTCAAGCTGCAAAGCACTTGCTGAATTGCAGGGAAAGTCCGGGAGGCATTTGCCGTGCTGGCACACATTTCTCCTTCCTAGACAGAGTGGAAAAGCTTTTCCCTGCCGTGTAGGCGACAAGAGACGCATTAGACGGGCATCCGGAGCTGTCCGAAGGTAAGCGCCTGTTCCCGGCCTCTTTCGGCACAAGCCCCCGCTCCGGAGCGCACCGCGGCCGGCCGGAGGCTCTCTGCCGGCGAAGGTGCCGCTTCTCCGGCAAGGAAGCCTCTCCCGCTTCTCCTGCACACGGAGAGCGTGCTAGCTGCTGAAACGTGAAGAAAGAAGCTGCAGAACACTGGCACTGAGCGTGCAGCTTTCCAGCGGAGAGAAAAAGCTACTTGAACACTCTGCAAGCCTTCCAACTCCCAAAAACATGCACATGGAAGGAGCTGCTGCAAAAGCGATGCTGTGCTCGCTGCTGCTCCTCCTGAAGCTCTGGCTGCTAAATCTGAGGCTTTCCTTCCAATTTCAAGCTGCAAAGCACTTGCTGAATTCCAGGGAAAGTCCGGGAGGCATTTGCTGTGCAGGCACACTTTCTCCTTCCTAGACAGAGTGGAAAAGCTTTTCCCTACCGTGTAGGCGACAAGAGACGCATTAGACGGGCATCCGGAGCTGTCCGAAGGTAAGCGCCTGTTGCCGGCCTCTTTCGGCACAAGCCCCCGCTCCGGAGCGCACCGCGGCCGGCAGGATGCTCTCTGCCGGGCGAAGGTGCCGCTTCTCGGCAAGGAAGCCTCAGCCGCTTCTCCTGCACACGGAGAGCGTGCTAGCTGCTGAAACGTGAAGAAAGAAGCTGCAGAACACTGGCACTGAGCGTGCAGCTTTCCAGCGGAGAGAAAAAGCTACTTGAACACTCTGCAAGCCTTCCAACTCCCAAAAACATGCACATGGAAGGAGCTGCTGCAAAAGCGATGCTGTGCTCGCTGCTGCTCCTCCTGAAGCTCTGGCTGCTAAATCTGAGGCTTTCCTTCCAATTTCAAGCTGCAAAGCACTTGCTGAATTGCAGGGAAAGTCCGGGAAGCATTTGCTGTGCTGGCACACTTTCTCCTTCCTAGACAGAGTGGAAAAGCTTTTCCCTGCCGTGTAGGCGACAAGAGACGCATTAGACGGGCATCCGGAGCTGTCCGAAGCTAAGCGTCTGTTCCCGGCCTCTTTCGGCACAAGCCCCCGCTCCGGAGCGCACCGCGGCCGGCAGGATGCTCTCTGCCGGCGAAGGTGCCGCTTCTCCGGCAAGGAAGCCTCAGCCGCTTCTCCTGCACACGGAGAGCGTGCTAGCTGCTGAAACGTGAAGAAAGAAGCTGCAGAACACTGGCACTGAGCCTGCAGCTTTCCAGCGGAGAGAAAAAGCTACTTGAACACTCTGCAAGCCTTTCCACTCCCAAAAACATGCACATGGAAGGAGCTGCTGCAAAAGCGATGCTGTGCTCGCTGCTGCTCCTCCTGAAGCTCTGGCTGCTAAATCTGAGGCTTTCCTTCCAATTTCAAGCTGCAAAGCACTTGCTGAACTGCAGGGAAAGTCCGGGAGGCATTTGCTGTGCTGGCACACTTTCTCCTTCCTAGACAGAGTGGAAAAGCTTTTCCCTGCCGTGTAGGCGACAAGAGACGCATTAGACGGGCATCCGGAGCTGTCCGAAGGTAAGCGCCTGTTCCCGGCCTCTTTCGGCACAAGCCCCCGCTCCGGAGCGCACCGCGGCCGGCCGGAGGCTCTCTGCCGGCGAAGGTGCCGCTTCTCCGGCAAGGAAGCCTCAGCCGCTTCTCCTGCACACGGAGAGCGTGCTAGCTGCTGAAACGTGAAGAAAGAAGCTGCAGAACACTGGCACTGAGCGTGCAGCTTTCCAGCGGAGAGAAAAAGCTACTTGAACACTCTGCAAGCCTTTCCACTCCCAAAAACATGCACATGGAAGGAGCTGCTGCAAAAGCGATGCTGTGCTCGCTGCTGCTCCTCCTGAAGCTCTGGCTGCTAAATCTGAGGCTTTCCTTCCAATTTCAAGCTGCAAAGCACTTGCTGAATTGCAGGGAAAGTCCGGGAGGCATTTGCTGTGCTGGCACACTTTCTCCTTCCTAGACAGAGTGGAAAAGCTTTTCCCTGCCGTGTAGGCGACAAGAGACGCATTAGACGGGCATCCGGAGCTGTCCGAAGGTAAGCGCCTGTTCCCGGCCTCTTTCGGCACAAGGCCCCGCTCCGGAGCGCACCGCGGCCGGCCGGAGGCTCTCTGCCGGCGAAGGTGCCGCTTCTCCGGCAAGGAAGCCTCAGCCGCTTCTCCTGCACACGGAGAGCGTGCTAGCTGCTGAAACGTGAAGAAAGAAGCTGCAGAACACTGGCACTGAGCGTGCAGCTTTCCAGCGGAGAGAAAAAGCTACTTGAACACTCTGCAAGCCTTTCCACTCCCAAAAACATGCACATGGAAGGAGCTGCTGCAAAAGCGATGCTGTGCTCGCTGCTGCTACTCCTGAAGCTCTGGCTGCTAAATCTGAGGCTTTCCTTCCAATTTCAAGCTGCAAAGCACTTGCTGAATTGCAGGGAAAGTCCGGGAGGCATTTGCTGTGCTGGCACACTTTCTCCTTCCTAGACAGAGTGGAAAAGCTTTTCCCTGCCGTGTAGGCGACAAGAGACGCATTAGACGGGCATCCGGAGCTGTCCGAAGGTAAGCGCCTGTTCCCGGCCTCTTTCGGCACAAGCCCCCGCTCCGGAGCGCACCGCGGCCGGCCGGAGGCTCTCTGCCGGCGAAGGTGCCGCTTCTCCGGCAAGGAAGCCTCAGCCGCTTCTCCTGCACACGGAGAGCGTGCTAGCTGCTGAAACGTGAAGAAAGAAGCTGCAGAACACTGGCACTGAGCCTGCAGCTTTCCAGCGGAGAGAAAAAGCTACTTGAACACTCTGCAAGCCTTTCCACTCCCAAAAACATGCACATGGAAGGAGCTGCTGCAAAAGCGATGCTGTGCTCGCTGCTGCTCCTCCTGAAGCTCTGGCTGCTAAATCTGAGGCTTTCCTTCCAATTTCAAGCTGCAAAGCACTTGCTGAATTGCAGGGAAAGTCCGGGAGGCATTTGCTGTGCTGGCACACTTTCTCCTTCCTAGACAGAGTGGAAAAGCTTTTCCCTGCCGTGTAGGCGACAAGAGACGCATTAGACGGGCATCCGGAGCTGTCCGAAGGTAAGCGCCTGTTGCCGGCCTCTTTCGGCACAAGCCCCCGCTCCGGAGCGCACCGCGGCCGGCCGGAGGCTCTCTGCCGGCGAAGGTGCCGCTTCTCCGGCAAGGAAGCCTCAGCCGCTTCTCCTGCACACGGAGAGCGTGCTAGCTGCTGAAACGTGAAGAAAGAAGCTGCAGAACACTGGCACTGAGCGTGCAGCTTTCCAGCGGAGAGAAAAAGCTACTTGAACACTCTGCAAGCCTTTCCACTGCCAAAAACATGCACATGGAAGGAGCTGCTGCAAAAGCGATGCTGTGCTCGCTGCTGCTCCTCCTGAAGCTCTGGCTGCTAAATCTGAGGCTTTCCTTCCAATTTCAAGCTGCAAAGCACTTGCTGAATTGCAGGGAAAGTCCGGGAGGCATTTGCTGTGCTGGCACACTTTCTCCTTCCTAGACAGAGTGGAAAAGCTTTTCCCTGCCGTGTAGGCGACAAGAGACGCATTAGACGGGCATCCGGAGCTGTCCGAAGGTAAGCGCCTGTTGCCGGCCTCTTTCGGCACAAGCCCCCGCTCCGGAGCGCACCGCGGCCGGCCGGAGGCTCTCTGCCGGCGAAGGTGCCGCTTCTCCGGCAAGGAAGCCTCAGCCGCTTCTCCTGCACACGGAGAGCGTGCTAGCTGCTGAAACGTGAAGAAAGAAGCTGCAGAACACTGGCACTGAGCGTGCAGCTTTCCAGCGGAGAGAAAAAGCTACTTGAACACTCTGCAAGCCTTTCCACTCCCAAAAACATGCACATGGAAGGAGCTGCTGCAAAAGCGATGCTGTGCTCGCTGCTGCTCCTCCTGAAGCTCTGGCTGCTAAATCTGAGGCTTTCCTTCCAATTTCAAGCTGCAAAGCACTTGCTGAATTGCAGGGAAAGTCCGGGAGGCATTTGCTGTGCTGGCACACTTTCTCCTTCCTAGACAGAGTGGAAAAGCTTTTCCCTGCCGTGTAGGCGACAAGAGACGCATTAGACGGGCATCCGGAGCTGTCCGAAGGTAAGCGCCTGTTGCCGGCCTCTTTCGGCACAAGCCCCCGCTCCGGAGCGCACCGCGGCCGGCCGGAGGCTCTCTGCCGGCGAAGGTGCCGCTTCTCCGGCAAGGAAGCCTCAGCCGCTTCTCCTGCACACGGAGAGCGTGCTAGCTGCTGAAACGTGAAGAAAGAAGCTGCAGAACACTGGCACTGAGCGTGCAGCTTTCCAGCGGAGAGAAAAAGCTACTTGAACACTCTGCAAGCCTTTCCACTCCCAAAAACATGCACATGGAAGGAGCTGCTGCAAAAGCGATGCTGTGCTCGCTGCTGCTCCTCCTGAAGCTCTGGCTGCTAAATCTGAGGCTTTCCTTCCAATTTCAAGCTGCAAAGCACTTGCTGAATTGCAGGGAAAGTCCGGGAGGCATTTGCTGTGCTGGCACACTTTCTCCTTCCTAGACAGAGTGGAAAAGCTTTTCCCTGCCGTGTAGGCGACAAGAGACGCATTAGACGGGCATCCGGAGCTGTCCGAAGGTAAGCGCCTGTTCCCGGCCTCTTTCGGCACAAGCCCCCGCTCCGGAGCGCACCGCGGCCGGCAGGAGGCTCTCTGCCGGCGAAGGTGCCGCTTCTCCGGCAAGGAAGCCTCAGCCGCTTCTCCTGCACACGGAGAGCGTGCTAGCTGCTGAAATGTGAAGAAAGAAGCTGCAGAAAACTGGCACTGAGCCTGCAGCTTTCCAGCGGAGAGAAAAAGCTACTTGAACACTCTGCAAGCCTTTCCACTCCCAAAAACATGCACATGGAAGGAGCTGCTGCAAAAGCGATGCTGTGCTCGCTGCTGCTCCTCCTGAAGCTCTGGCTGCTAAATCTGAGGCTTTCCTTCCAATTTCAAGCTGCAAAGCACTTGCTGAATTGCAGGGAAAGTCCGGGAGGCATTTGCCGTGCTGGCACACTTTCTCCTTCCTAGACAGAGTGGAAAAGCTTTTCCCTGCCGTGTAGGCGACAAGAGACGCATTAGACGGGCATCCGGAGCTGTCCGAAGGTAAGCGCCTGTTCCCGGCCTCTTTCGGCACAAGCCCCCGCTCCGGAGCGCACCGCGGCCGGCCGGAGGCTCTCTGCCGGCGAAGGTGCCGCTTCTCCGGCAAGGAAGCCTCTCCCGCTTCTCCTGCACACGGAGAGCGTGCTAGCTGCTGAAACGTGAAGAAAGAAGCTGCAGAACACTGGCACTGAGCCTGCAGCTTTCCAGCGGAGAGAAAAAGCTACTTGAACACTCTGCAAGCCTTCCAACTCCCAAAAACATGCACATGGAAGGAGCTGCTGCAAAAGCGATGCTGTGCTCGCTGCTGCTCCTCCTGAAGCTCTGGCTGCTAAATCTGAGGCTTTCCTTCCAATTTCAAGCTGCAAAGCACTTGCTGAATTCCAGGGAAAGTCCGGGAGGCATTTGCTGTGCTGGCACACTTTCTCCTTCCTAGACAGAGTGGAAAAGCTTTTCCCTACCGTGTAGGCGACAAGAGACGCATTAGACGGGCATCCGGAGCTGTCCGAAGGTAAGCGCCTGTTGCCGGCCTCTTTCGGCACAAGCCCCCGCTCCGGAGCGCACCGCGGCCGGCAGGATGCTCTCTGCCGGCGAAGGTGCCGCTTCTCCGGCAAGGAAGCCTCAGCCGCTTCTCCTGCACACGGAGAGCGTGCTAGCTGCTGAAACGTGAAGAAAGAAGCTGCAGAACACTGGCACTGAGCGTGCAGCTTTCCAGCGGAGAGAAAAAGCTACTTGAACACTCTGCAAGCCTTCCAACTCCCAAAAACATGCACATGGAAGGAGCTGCTGCAAAAGCGATGCTGTGCTCGCTGCTGCTCCTCCTGAAGCTCTGGCTGCTAAATCTGAGGCTTTCCTTCCAATTTCAAGCTGCAAAGCACTTGCTGAATTGCAGGGAAAGTCCGGGAAGCATTTGCTGTGCTGGCACACTTTCTCCTTCCTAGACAGAGTGGAAAAGCTTTTCCCTGCCGTGTAGGCGACAAGAGACGCATTAGACGGGCATCCGGAGCTGTCCGAAGGTAAGCGTCTGTTCCCGGCCTCTTTCGGCACAAGCCCCCGCTCCGGAGCACACCGCGGCCGGCCGGAGGCTCTCTGCCGGCGAAGGTGCCGCTTCTCCGGCAAGGAAGCCTCAGCCGCTTCTCCTGCACACGGAGAGCGTGCTAGCTGCTGAAACGTGAAGAAAGAAGCTGCAGAACACTGGCACTGAGCGTGCAGCTTTCCAGCGGAGAGAAAAAGCTACTTGAACACTCTGCAAGCCTTTCCACTCCCAAAAACATGCACATGGAAGGAGCTGCTGCAAAAGCGATGCTGTGCTCGCTGCTGCTCCTCCTGAAGCTCTGGCTGCTAAATCTGAGGCTTTCCTTCCAATTTCAAGCTGCAAAGCACTTGCTGAACTGCAGGGAAAGTCCGGGAGGCATTTGCTGTGCTGGCACACTTTCTCCTTCCTAGACAGAGTGGAAAAGCTTTTCCCTGCCGTGTAGGCGACAAGAGACGCATTAGACGGGCATCCGGAGCTGTCCGAAGGTAAGCGCCTGTTGCCGGCCTCTTTCGGCACAAGCCCCCGCTCCGGAGCGCACCGCGGCCGGCCGGAGGCTCTCTGCCGGCGAAGGTGCCGCTTCTCCGGCAAGGAAGCCTCAGCCGCTTCTCCTGCACACGGAGAGCGTGCTAGCTGCTGAAACGTGAAGAAAGAAGCTGCAGAACACTGGCACTGAGCG
The DNA here is from genome assembly GCF_963513975.1 of Fringilla coelebs. NCBI lineage: Eukaryota > Metazoa > Chordata > Aves > Passeriformes > Fringillidae > Fringilla > Fringilla coelebs. Next base: position 13,215 of record NW_028167539.1, read on the forward strand.
TGCAGCTTTCCAGCGGAGAGAAAAAGCTACTTGAACACTCTGCAAGCCTTTCCACTCCCAAAAACATGCACATGGAAGGAGCTGCTGCAAAAGCGATGCTGTGCTCGCTGCTGCTCCTCCTGAAGCTCTGGCTGCTAAATCTGAGGCTTTCCTTCCAATTTCAAGCTGCAAAGCACTTGCTGAATTGCAGGGAAAGTCCGGGAGGCATTTGCTGTGCTGGCACACTTTCTCCTTCCTAGACAGAGTGGAAAAGCTTTTCCCTGCCGTGTAGGCGACAAGAGACGCATTAGACGGGCATCCGGAGCTGTCCGAAGGTAAGCGCCTGTTGCCGGCCTCTTTCGGCACAAGCCCCCGCTCCGGAGCGCACCGCGGCCGGCCGGAGGCTCTCTGCCGGCGAAGGTGCCGCTTCTCCGGCAAGGAAGCCTCAGCCGCTTCTCCTGCACACGGAGAGCGTGCTAGCTGCTGAAACGTGAAGAAAGAAGCTGCAGAACACTGGCACTGAGCGTGCAGCTTTCCAGCGGAGAGAAAAAGCTACTTGAACACTCTGCAAGCCTTTCCACTCCCAAAAACATGCACATGGAAGGAGCTGCTGCAAAAGCGATGCTGTGCTCGCTGCTGCTCCTCCTGAAGCTCTGGCTGCTAAATCTGAGGCTTTCCTTCCAATTTCAAGCTGCAAAGCACTTGCTGAATTGCAGGGAAAGTCCGGGAGGCATTTGCTGTGCTGGCACACTTTCTCCTTCCTAGACAGAGTGGAAAAGCTTTTCCCTGCCGTGTAGGCGACAAGAGACGCATTAGACGGGCATCCGGAGCTGTCCGAAGGTAAGCGTCTGTTCCCGGCCTCTTTCGGCACAAGCCCCCGCTCCGGAGCGCACCGCGGCCGGCCGGAGGCTCTCTGCCGGCGAAGGTGCCGCTTCTCCGGCAAGGAAGCCTCAGCCGCTTCTCCTGCACACGGAGAGCGTGCTAGCTGCTGAAACGTGAAGAAAGAAGCTGCAGAACACTGGCACTGAGCCTGCAGCTTTCCAGCGGAGAGAAAAAGCTACTTGAACACTCTGCAAGCCTTTCCACTCCCAAAAACATGCACATGGAAGGAGCTGCTGCAAAAGCGATGCTGTGCTCGCTGCTGCTCCTCCTGAAGCTCTGGCTGCTAAATCTGAGGCTTTCCTTCCAATTTCAAGCTGCAAAGCACTTGCTGAATTGCAGGGAAAGTCCGGGAGGCATTTGCTGTGCTGGCACACTTTCTCCTTCCTAGACAGAGTGGAAAAGCTTTTCCCTGCCGTGTAGGCGACAAGAGACGCATTAGACGGGCATCCGGAGCTGTCCGAAGGTAAGCGCCTGTTCCCGGCCTCTTTCGGCACAAGCCCCCGCTCCGGAGCGCACCGCGGCCGGCAGGATGCTCTCTGCCGGCGAAGGTGCCGCTTCTCCGGCAAGGAAGCCTCAGCCGCTTCTCCTGCACACGGAGAGCGTGCTAGCTGCTGAAACGTGAAGAAAGAAGCTGCAGAACACTGGCACTGAGCGTGCAGCTTTCCAGCGGAGAGAAAAAGCTACTTGAACACTCTGCAAGCCTTCCAACTCCCAAAAACATGCACATGGAAGGAGCGGCTGCAAAAGCGATGCTGTGCTCGCTGCTGCTCCTCCTGAAGCTCTGGCTGCTAAATCTGAGGCTTTCCTTCCAATTTCAAGCTGCAAAGCACTTGCTGAATTGCAGGGAAAGTCCGGGAGGCATTTGCTGTGCTGGCACACTTTCTCCTTGCTAGACAGAGTGGAAAAGCTTTTCCCTGCCGTGTAGGCGACAAGAGACGCATTAGACGGGCATCCGGAGCTGTCCGAAGGTAAGCGCCTGTTGCCGGCCTCTTTCGGCACAAGCCCCCGCTCCGGAGCGCACCGCGGCCGGCCGGAGGCTCTCTGCCGGCGAAGGTGCCGCTTCTCCGGCAAGGAAGCCTCAGCCGCTTCTCCTGCACACGGAGAGCGTGCTAGCTGCTGAAACGTGAAGAAAGAAGCTGCAGAACACTGGCACTGAGCCTGCAGCTTTCCAGCGGAGAGAAAAAGCTACTTGAACACTCTGCAAGCCTTTCCACTCCCAAAAACATGCACATGGAAGGAGCTGCTGCAAAAGCGATGCTGTGCTCGCTGCTGCTCCTCCTGAAGCTCTGGCTGCTAAATCTGAGGCTTTCCTTCCAATTTCAAGCTGCAAAGCACTTGCTGAATTGCAGGGAAAGTCCGGGAGGCATTTGCTGTGCTGGCACACTTTCTCCTTCCTAGACAGAGTGGAAAAGCTTTTCCCTGCCGTGTAGGCGACAAGAGACGCATTAGACGGGCATCCGGAGCTGTCCGAAGGTAAGCGCCTGTTCCCGGCCTCTTTCGGCACAAGCCCCCGCTCCGGAGCGCACCGCGGCCGGCAGGATGCTCTCTGCCGGCGAAGGTGCCGCTTCTCCGGCAAGGAAGCCTCAGCCGCTTCTCCTGCACACGGAGAGCGTGCTAGCTGCTGAAACGTGAAGAAAGAAGCTGCAGAACACTGGCACTGAGCGTGCAGCTTTCCAGCGGAGAGAAAAAGCTACTTGAACACTCTGCAAGCCTTCCAACTCCCAAAAACATGCACATGGAAGGAGCGGCTGCAAAAGCGATGCTGTGCTCGCTGCTGCTCCTCCTGAAGCTCTGGCTGCTAAATCTGAGGCTTTCCTTCCAATTTCAAGCTGCAAAGCACTTGCTGAATTGCAGGGAAAGTCCGGGAGGCATTTGCTGTGCTGGCACACTTTCTCCTTGCTAGACAGAGTGGAAAAGCTTTTCCCTGCCGTGTAGGCGACAAGAGACGCATTAGACGGGCATCCGGAGCTGTCCGAAGGTAAGCGCCTGTTGCCGGCCTCTTTCGGCACAAGCCCCCGCTCCGGAGCGCACCGCGGCCGGCCGGAGGCTCTCTGCCGGCGAAGGTGCCGCTTCTCCGGCAAGGAAGCCTCAGCCGCTTCTCCTGCACACGGAGAGCGTGCTAGCTGCTGAAACGTGAAGAAAGAAGCTGCAGAACACTGGCACTGAGCCTGCAGCTTTCCAGCGGAGAGAAAAAGCTACTTGAACACTCTGCAAGCCTTTCCACTCCCAAAAACATGCACATGGAAGGAGCTGCTGCAAAAGCGATGCTGTGCTCGCTGCTGCTCCTCCTGAAGCTCTGGCTGCTAAATCTGAGGCTTTCCTTCCAATTTCAAGCTGCAAAGCACTTGCTGAATTGCAGGGAAAGTCCGGGAGGCATTTGCCGTGCTGGCACACTTTCTCCTTCCTAGACAGAGTGGAAAAGCTTTTCCCTGCCGTGTAGGCGACAAGAGACGCATTAGACGGGCATCCGGAGCTGTCCGAAGGTAAGCGCCTGTTCCCGGCCTCTTTCGGCACAAGCCCCCGCTCCGGAGCGCACCGCGGCCGGCAGGAGGCTCTCTGCCGGCGAAGGTGCCGCTTCTCCGGCAAGGAAGCCTCTCCCGCTTCTCCTGCACACGGAGAGCGTGCTAGCTGCTGAAACGTGAAGAAAGAAGCTGCAGAACACTGGCACTGAGCGTGCAGCTTTCCAGCGGAGAGAAAAAGCTACTTGAACACTCTGCAAGCCTTCCAACTCCCAAAAACATGCACATGGAAGGAGCTGCTGCAAAAGCGATGCTGTGCTCGCTGCTGCTCCTCCTGAAGCTCTGGCTGCTAAATCTGAGGCTTTCCTTCCAATTTCAAGCTGCAAAGCACTTGCTGAATTGCAGGGAAAGTCCGGGAGGCATTTGCTGTGCTGGCACACTTTCTCCTTCCTAGACAGAGTGGAAAAGCTTTTCCCTACCGTGTAGGCGACAAGAGACGCATTAGACGGGCATCCGGAGCTGTCCGAAGGTAAGCGCCTGTTGCCGGCCTCTTTCGGCACAAGCCCCCGCTCCGGAGCGCACCGCGGCCGGCAGGATGCTCTCTGCCGGCGAAGGTGCCGCTTCTCCGGCAAGGAAGCCTCAGCCGCTTCTCCTGCACACGGAGAGCGTGCTAGCTGCTGAAACGTGAAGAAAGAAGCTGCAGAACACTGGCACTGAGCGTGCAGCTTTCCAGCGGAGAGAAAAAGCTACTTGAACACTCTGCAAGCCTTCCAACTCCCAAAAACATGCACATGGAAGGAGCTGCTGCAAAAGCGATGCTGTGCTCGCTGCTGCTCCTCCTGAAGCTCTGGCTGCTAAATCTGAGGCTTTCCTTCCAATTTCAAGCTGCAAAGCACTTGCTGAATTGCAGGGAAAGTCCGGGAAGCATTTGCTGTGCTGGCACACTTTCTCCTTCCTAGACAGAGTGGAAAAGCTTTTCCCTGCCGTGTAGGCGACAAGAGACGCATTAGACGGGCATCCGGAGCTGTCCGAAGGTAAGCGTCTGTTCCCGGCCTCTTTCGGCACAAGCCCCCGCTCCGGAGCACACCGCGGCCGGCCGGAGGCTCTCTGCCGGCGAAGGTGCCGCTTCTCCGGCAAGGAAGCCTCAGCCGCTTCTCCTGCACACGGAGAGCGTGCTAGCTGCTGAAACGTGAAGAAAGAAGCTGCAGAACACTGGCACTGAGCGTGCAGCTTTCCAGCGGAGAGAAAAAGCTACTTGAACACTCTGCAAGCCTTTCCACTCCCAAAAACATGCACATGGAAGGAGCTGCTGCAAAAGCGATGCTGTGCTCGCTGCTGCTCCTCCTGAAGCTCTGGCTGCTAAATCTGAGGCTTTCCTTCCAATTTCAAGCTGCAAAGCACTTGCTGAACTGCAGGGAAAGTCCGGGAGGCATTTGCTGTGCTGGCACACTTTCTCCTTCCTAGACAGAGTGGAAAAGCTTTTCCCTGCCGTGTAGGCGACAAGAGACGCATTAGACGGGCATCCGGAGCTGTCCGAAGGTAAGCGCCTGTTCCCGGCCTCTTTCGGCACAAGCCCCCGCTCCGGAGCGCACCGCGGCCGGCCGGAGGCTCTCTGCCGGCGAAGGTGCCGCTTCTCCGGCAAGGAAGCCTCAGCCGCTTCTCCTGCACACGGAGAGCGTGCTAGCTGCTGAAACGTGAAGAAAGAAGCTGCAGAACACTGGCACTGAGCGTGCAGCTTTCCAGCGGAGAGAAAAAGCTACTTGAACACTCTGCAAGCCTTTCCACTCCCAAAAACATGCACATGGAAGGAGCTGCTGCAAAAGCGATGCTGTGCTCGCTGCTGCTCCTCCTGAAGCTCTGGCTGCTAAATCTGAGGCTTTCCTTCCAATTTCAAGCTGCAAAGCACTTGCTGAATTGCAGGGAAAGTCCGGGAGGCATTTGCTGTGCTGGCACACTTTCTCCTTCCTAGACAGAGTGGAAAAGCTTTTCCCTGCCGTGTAGGCGACAAGAGACGCATTAGACGGGCATCCGGAGCTGTCCGAAGGTAAGCGCCTGTTGCCGGCCTCTTTCGGCACAAGCCCCCGCTCCGGAGCGCACCGCGGCCGGCCGGAGGCTCTCTGCCGGCGAAGGTGCCGCTTCTCCGGCAAGGAAGCCTCAGCCGCTTCTCCTGCACACGGAGAGCGTGCTAGCTGCTGAAACGTGAAGAAAGAAGCTGCAGAACACTGGCACTGAGCGTGCAGCTTTCCAGCGGAGAGAAAAAGCTACTTGAACACTCTGCAAGCCTTTCCACTCCCAAAAACATGCACATGGAAGGAGCTGCTGCAAAAGCGATGCTGTGCTCGCTGCTGCTCCTCCTGAAGCTCTGGCTGCTAAATCTGAGGCTTTCCTTCCAATTTCAAGCTGCAAAGCACTTGCTGAATTGCAGGGAAAGTCCGGGAGGCATTTGCTGTGCTGGCACACTTTCTCCTTCCTAGACAGAGTGGAAAAGCTTTTCCCTGCCGTGTAGGCGACAAGAGACGCATTAGACGGGCATCCGGAGCTGTCCGAAGGTAAGCGTCTGTTCCCGGCCTCTTTCGGCACAAGCCCCCGCTCCGGAGCGCACCGCGGCCGGCCGGAGGCTCTCTGCCGGCGAAGGTGCCGCTTCTCCGGCAAGGAAGCCTCAGCCGCTTCTCCTGCACACGGAGAGCGTGCTAGCTGCTGAAACGTGAAGAAAGAAGCTGCAGAACACTGGCACTGAGCCTGCAGCTTTCCAGCGGAGAGAAAAAGCTACTTGAACACTCTGCAAGCCTTTCCACTCCCAAAAACATGCACATGGAAGGAGCTGCTGCAAAAGCGATGCTGTGCTCGCTGCTGCTCCTCCTGAAGCTCTGGCTGCTAAATCTGAGGCTTTCCTTCCAATTTCAAGCTGCAAAGCACTTGCTGAATTGCAGGGAAAGTCCGGGAGGCATTTGCTGTGCTGGCACACTTTCTCCTTCCTAGACAGAGTGGAAAAGCTTTTCCCTGCCGTGTAGGCGACAAGAGACGCATTAGACGGGCATCCGGAGCTGTCCGAAGGTAAGCGCCTGTTCCCGGCCTCTTTCGGCACAAGCCCCCGCTCCGGAGCGCACCGCGGCCGGCAGGATGCTCTCTGCCGGCGAAGGTGCCGCTTCTCCGGCAAGGAAGCCTCAGCCGCTTCTCCTGCACACGGAGAGCGTGCTAGCTGCTGAAACGTGAAGAAAGAAGCTGCAGAACACTGGCACTGAGCGTGCAGCTTTCCAGCGGAGAGAAAAAGCTACTTGAACACTCTGCAAGCCTTCCAACTCCCAAAAACATGCACATGGAAGGAGCGGCTGCAAAAGCGATGCTGTGCTCGCTGCTGCTCCTCCTGAAGCTCTGGCTGCTAAATCTGAGGCTTTCCTTCCAATTTCAAGCTGCAAAGCACTTGCTGAATTGCAGGGAAAGTCCGGGAGGCATTTGCTGTGCTGGCACACTTTCTCCTTGCTAGACAGAGTGGAAAAGCTTTTCCCTGCCGTGTAGGCGACAAGAGACGCATTAGACGGGCATCCGGAGCTGTCCGAAGGTAAGCGCCTGTTGCCGGCCTCTTTCGGCACAAGCCCCCGCTCCGGAGCGCACCGCGGCCGGCCGGAGGCTCTCTGCCGGCGAAGGTGCCGCTTCTCCGGCAAGGAAGCCTCAGCCGCTTCTCCTGCACACGGAGAGCGTGCTAGCTGCTGAAACGTGAAGAAAGAAGCTGCAGAACACTGGCACTGAGCCTGCAGCTTTCCAGCGGAGAGAAAAAGCTACTTGAACACTCTGCAAGCCTTTCCACTCCCAAAAACATGCACATGGAAGGAGCTGCTGCAAAAGCGATGCTGTGCTCGCTGCTGCTCCTCCTGAAGCTCTGGCTGCTAAATCTGAGGCTTTCCTTCCAATTTCAAGCTGCAAAGCACTTGCTGAATTGCAGGGAAAGTCCGGGAGGCATTTGCTGTGCTGGCACACTTTCTCCTTCCTAGACAGAGTGGAAAAGCTTTTCCCTGCCGTGTAGGCGACAAGAGACGCATTAGACGGGCATCCGGAGCTGTCCGAAGGTAAGCGCCTGTTGCCGGCCTCTTTCGGCACAAGCCCCCGCTCCGGAGCGCACCGCGGCCGGCCGGAGGCTCTCTGCCGGCGAAGGTGCCGCTTCTCCGGCAAGGAAGCCTCAGCCGCTTCTCCTGCACACGGAGAGCGTGCTAGCTGCTGAAACGTGAAGAAAGAAGCTGCAGAACACTGGCACTGAGCCTGCAGCTTTCCAGCGGAGAGAAAAAGCTACTTGAACACTCTGCAAGCCTTTCCACTCCCAAAAACATGCACATGGAAGGAGCTGCTGCAAAAGCGATGCTGTGCTCGCTGCTGCTCCTCCTGAAGCTCTGGCTGTTAAATCTGAGGCTTTCCTTCCAATTTCAAGCTGCAAAGCACTTGCTGAATTGCAGGGAAAGTCCGGGAGGCATTTGCTGTGCTGGCACACTTTCTCCTTCCTAGACAGAGTGGAAAAGCTTTTCCCTGCCGTGTAGGCGACAAGAGACGCATTAGACGGGCATCCGGAGCTGTCCGAAGGTAAGCGCCTGTTGCCGGCCTCTTTCGGCACAAGCCCCCGCTCCGGAGCGCACCGCGGCCGGCAGGATGCTCTCTGCCGGCGAAGGTGCCGCTTCTCCGGCAAGGAAGCCTCAGCCGCTTCTCCTGCACACGGAGAGCGTGCTAGCTGCTGAAACGTGAAGAAAGAAGCTGCAGAACACTGGCACTGAGCGTGCAGCTTTCCAGCGGAGAGAAAAAGCTACTTGAACACTCTGCAAGCCTTTCCACTGCCAAAAACATGCACATGGAAGGAGCTGCTGCAAAAGCGATGCTGTGCTCGCTGCTGCTCCTCCTGAAGCTCTGGCTGCTAAATCTGAGGCTTTCCTTCCAATTTCAAGCTGCAAAGCACTTGCTGAATTGCAGGGAAAGTCCGGGAGGCATTTGCTGTGCTGGCACACTTTCTCCTTCCTAGACAGAGTGGAAAAGCTTTTCCCTGCCGTGTAGGCGACAAGAGACGCATTAGACGGGCATCCGGAGCTGTCCGAAGGTAAGCGCCTGTTGCCGGCCTCTTTCGGCACAAGCCCCCGCTCCGGAGCGCACCGCGGCCGGCCGGAGGCTCTCTGCCGGCGAAGGTGCCGCTTCTCCGGCAAGGAAGCCTCAGCCGCTTCTCCTGCACACGGAGAGCGTGCTAGCTGCTGAAACGTGAAGAAAGAAGCTGCAGAACACTGGCACTGAGCCTGCAGCTTTCCAGCGGAGAGAAAAAGCTACTTGAACACTCTGCAAGCCTTTCCACTCCCAAAAACATGCACATGGAAGGAGCTGCTGCAAAAGCGATGCTGTGCTCGCTGCTGCTCCTCCTGAAGCTCTGGCTGCTAAATCTGAGGCTTTCCTTCCAATTTCAAGCTGCAAAGCACTTGCTGAATTGCAGGGAAAGTCCGGGAGGCATTTGCTGTGCTGGCACACTTTCTCCTTCCTAGACAGAGTGGAAAAGCTTTTCCCTGCCGTGTAGGCGACAAGAGACGCATTAGACGGGCATCCGGAGCTGTCCGAAGGTAAGCGCCTGTTGCCGGCCTCTTTCGGCACAAGCCCCCGCTCCGGAGCGCACCGCGGCCGGCAGGATGCTCTCTGCCGGCGAAGGTGCCGCTTCTCCGGCAAGGAAGCCTCAGCCGCTTCTCCTGCACACGGAGAGCGTGCTAGCTGCTGAAACGTGAAGAAAGAAGCTGCAGAACACTGGCACTGAGCGTGCAGCTTTCCAGCGGAGAGAAAAAGCTACTTGAACACTCTGCAAGCCTTTCCACTGCCAAAAACATGCACATGGAAGGAGCTGCTGCAAAAGCGATGCTGTGCTCGCTGCTGCTCCTCCTGAAGCTCTGGCTGCTAAATCTGAGGCTTTCCTTCCAATTTCAAGCTGCAAAGCACTTGCTGAATTGCAGGGAAAGTCCGGGAGGCATTTGCTGTGCTGGCACACTTTCTCCTTCCTAGACAGAGTGGAAAAGCTTTTCCCTGCCGTGTAGGCGACAAGAGACGCATTAGACGGGCATCCGGAGCTGTCCGAAGGTAAGCGTCTGTTCCCGGCCTCTTTCGGCACAAGCCCCCGCTCCGGAGCGCACCGCGGCCGGCAGGATGCTCTCTGCCGGCGAAGGTGCCGCTTCTCCGGCAAGGAAGCCTCAGCCGCTTCTCCTGCACACGGAGAGCGTGCTAGCTGCTGAAACGTGAAGAAAGAAGCTGCAGAACACTGGCACTGAGCGTGCAGCTTTCCAGCGGAGAGAAAAAGCTACTTGAACACTCTGCAAGCCTTTCCACTCCCAAAAACATGCACATGGAAGGAGCTGCTGCAAAAGCGATGCTGTGCTCGCTGCTGCTCCTCCTGAAGCTCTGGCTGCTAAATCTGAGGCTTTCCTTCCAATTTCAAGCTGCAAAGCACTTGCTGAATTGCAGGGAAAGTCCGGGAGGCATTTGCTGTGCTGGCACACTTTCTCCTTCCTAGACAGAGTGGAAAAGCTTTTCCCTGCCGTGTAGGCGACAAGAGACGCATTAGACGGGCATCCGGAGCTGTCCGAAGGTAAGCGCCTGTTCCCGGCCTCTTTCGGCACAAGCCCCCGCTCCGGAGCGCACCGCGGCCGGCAGGATGCTCTCTGCCGGCGAAGGTGCCGCTTCTCCGGCAAGGAAGCCTCAGCCGCTTCTCCTGCACACGGAGAGCGTGCTAGCTGCTGAAACGTGAAGAAAGAAGCTGCAGAACACTGGCACTGAGCGTGCAGCTTTCCAGCGGAGAGAAAAAGCTACTTGAACACTCTGCAAGCCTTTCCACTCCCAAAAACATGCACATGGAAGGAGCTGCTGCAAAAGCGATGCTGTGCTCGCTGCTGCTCCTCCTGAAGCTCTGGCTGCTAAATCTGAGGCTTTCCTTCCAATTTCAAGCTGCAAAGCACTTGCTGAACTGCAGGGAAAGTCCGGGAGGCATTTGCTGTGCTGGCACACTTTCTCCTTCCTAGACAGAGTGGAAAAGCTTTTCCCTGCCGTGTAGGCGACAAGAGACGCATTAGACGGGCATCCGGAGCTGTCCGAAGGTAAGCGCCTGTTGCCGGCCTCTTTCGGCACAAGCCCCCGCTCCGGAGCGCACCGCGGCCGGCCGGAGGCTCTCTGCCGGCGAAGGTGCCGCTTCTCCGGCAAGGAAGCCTCAGCCGCTTCTCCTGCACACGGAGAGCGTGCTAGCTGCTGAAACGTGAAGAAAGAAGCTGCAGAACACTGGCACTGAGCGTGCAGCTTTCCAGCGGAGAGAAAAAGCTACTTGAACACTCTGCAAGCCTTTCCACTCCCAAAAACATGCACATGGAAGGAGCTGCTGCAAAAGCGATGCTGTGCTCGCTGCTGCTCCTCCTGAAGCTCTGGCTGCTAAATCTGAGGCTTTCCTTCCAATTTCAAGCTGCAAAGCACTTGCTGAATTGCAGGGAAAGTCCGGGAGGCATTTGCTGTGCTGGCACACTTTCTCCTTCCTAGACAGAGTGGAAAAGCTTTTCCCTGCCGTGTAGGCGACAAGAGACGCATTAGACGGGCATCCGGAGCTGTCCGAAGGTAAGCGCCTGTTGCCGGCCTCTTTCGGCACAAGCCCCCGCTCCGGAGCGCACCGCGGCCGGCCGGAGGCTCTCTGCCGGCGAAGGTGCCGCTTCTCCGGCAAGGAAGCCTCAGCCGCTTCTCCTGCACACGGAGAGCGTGCTAGCTGCTGAAACGTGAAGAAAGAAGCTGCAGAACACTGGCACTGAGCGTGCAGCTTTCCAGCGGAGAGAAAAAGCTACTTGAACACTCTGCAAGCCTTTCCACTCCCAAAAACATGCACATGGAAGGAGCTGCTGCAAAAGCGATGCTGTGCTCGCTGCTGCTCCTCCTGAAGCTCTGGCTGCTAAATCTGAGGCTTTCCTTCCAATTTCAAGCTGCAAAGCACTTGCTGAATTGCAGGGAAAGTCCGGGAGGCATTTGCTGTGCTGGCACACTTTCTCCTTCCTAGACAGAGTGGAAAAGCTTTTCCCTGCCGTGTAGGCGACAAGAGACGCATTAGACGGGCATCCGGAGCTGTCCGAAGGTAAGCGTCTGTTCCCGGCCTCTTTCGGCACAAGCCCCCGCTCCGGAGCGCACCGCGGCCGGCCGGAGGCTCTCTGCCGGCGAAGGTGCCGCTTCTCCGGCAAGGAAGCCTCAGCCGCTTCTCCTGCACACGGAGAGCGTGCTAGCTGCTGAAACGTGAAGAAAGAAGCTGCAGAACACTGGCACTGAGCCTGCAGCTTTCCAGCGGAGAGAAAAAGCTACTTGAACACTCTGCAAGCCTTTCCACTCCCAAAAACATGCACATGGAAGGAGCTGCTGCAAAAGCGATGCTGTGCTCGCTGCTGCTCCTCCTGAAGCTCTGGCTGCTAAATCTGAGGCTTTCCTTCCAATTTCAAGCTGCAAAGCACTTGCTGAATTGCAGGGAAAGTCCGGGAGGCATTTGCTGTGCTGGCACACTTTCTCCTTCCTAGACAGAGTGGAAAAGCTTTTCCCTGCCGTGTAGGCGACAAGAGACGCATTAGACGGGCATCCGGAGCTGTCCGAAGGTAAGCGCCTGTTGCCGGCCTCTTTCGGCACAAGCCCCCGCTCCGGAGCGCACCGCGGCCGGCCGGAGGCTCTCTGCCGGCGAAGGTGCCGCTTCTCCGGCAAGGAAGCCTCAGCCGCTTCTCCTGCACACGGAGAGCGTGCTAGCTGCTGAAACGTGAAGAAAGAAGCTGCAGAACACTGGCACTGAGCCTGCAGCTTTCCAGCGGAGAGAAAAAGCTACTTGAACACTCTGCAAGCCTTTCCACTGCCAAAAACATGCACATGGAAGGAGCTGCTGCAAAAGCGATGCTGTGCTCGCTGCTGCTCCTCCTGAAGCTCTGGCTGCTAAATCTGAGGCTTTCCTTCCAATTTCAAGCTGCAAAGCACTTGCTGAATTGCAGGGAAAGTCCGGGAGGCATTTGCTGTGCTGGCACACTTTCTCCTTCCTAGACAGAGTGGAAAAGCTTTTCCCTGCCGTGTAGGCGACAAGAGACGCATTAGACGGGCATCCGGAGCTGTCCGAAGGTAAGCGCCTGTTGCCGGCCTCTTTCGGCACAAGCCCCCGCTCCGGAGCGCACCGCGGCCGGCAGGATGCTCTCTGCCGGCGAAGGTGCCGCTTCTCCGGCAAGGAAGCCTCAGCCGCTTCTCCTGCACACGGAGAGCGTGCTAGCTGCTGAAACGTGAAGAAAGAAGCTGCAGAACACTGGCACTGAGCCTGCAGCTTTCCAGCGGAGAGAAAAAGCTACTTGAACACTCTGCAAGCCTTTCCACTCCCAAAAACATGCACATGGAAGGAGCTGCTGCAAAAGCGATGCTGTGCTCGCTGCTGCTCCTCCTGAAGCTCTGGCTGCTAAATCTGAGGCTTTCCTTCCAATTTCAAGCTGCAAAGCACTTGCTGAATTGCAGGGAAAGTCCGGGAGGCATTTGCTGTGCTGGCACACTTTCTCCTTCCTAGACAGAGTGGAAAAGCTTTTCCCTGCCGTGTAGGCGACAAGAGACGCATTAGACGGGCATCCGGAGCTGTCCGAAGGTAAGCGCCTGTTGCCGGCCTCTTTCGGCACAAGCCCCCGCTCCGGAGCGCACCGCGGCCGGCCGGAGGCTCTCTGCCGGCGAAGGTGCCGCTTCTCCGGCAAGGAAGCCTCAGCCGCTTCTCCTGCACACGGAGAGCGTGCTAGCTGCTGAAACGTGAAGAAAGAAGCTGCAGAACACTGGCACTGAGCGTGCAGCTTTCCAGCGGAGAGAAAAAGCTACTTGAACACTCTGCAAGCCTTTCCACTCCCAAAAACATGCACATGGAAGGAGCTGCTGCAAAAGCGATGCTGTGCTCGCTGCTGCTCCTCCTGAAGCTCTGGCTGCTAAATCTGAGGCTTTCCTTCCAATTTCAAGCTGCAAAGCACTTGCTGAATTGCAGGGAAAGTCCGGGAGGCATTTGCTGTGCTGGCACACTTTCTCCTTCCTAGACAGAGTGGAAAAGCTTTTCCCTGCCGTGTAGGCGACAAGAGACGCATTAGACGGGCATCCGGAGCTGTCCGAAGGTAAGCGCCTGTTGCCGGCCTCTTTCGGCACAAGCCCCCGCTCCGGAGCGCACCGCGGCCGGCCGGAGGCTCTCTGCCGGCGAAGGTGCCGCTTCTCCGGCAAGGAAGCCTCAGCCGCTTCTCCTGCACACGGAGAGCGTGCTAGCTGCTGAAACGTGAAGAAAGAAGCTGCAGAACACTGGCACTGAGCGTGCAGCTTTCCAGCGGAGAGAAAAAGCTACTTGAACACTCTGCAAGCCTTTCCACTCCCAAAAACATGCACATGGAAGGAGCTGCTGCAAAAGCGATGCTGTGCTCGCTGCTGCTCCTCCTGAAGCTCTGGCTGCTAAATCTGAGGCTTTCCTTCCAATTTCAAGCTGCAAAGCACTTGCTGAATTGCAGGGAAAGTCCGGGAGGCATTTGCTGTGCTGGCACACTTTCTCCTTCCTAGACAGAGTGGAAAAGCTTTTCCCTGCCGTGTAGGCGACAAGAGACGCATTAGACGGGCATCCGGAGCTGTCCGAAGGTAAGCGTCTGTTCCCGGCCTCTTTCGGCACAAGCCCCCGCTCCGGAGCGCACCGCGGCCGGCCGGAGGCTCTCTGCCGGCGAAGGTGCCGCTTCTCCGGCAAGGAAGCCTCAGCCGCTTCTCCTGCACACGGAGAGCGTGCTAGCTGCTGAAACGTGAAGAAAGAAGCTGCAGAACACTGGCACTGAGCGTGCAGCTTTCCAGCGGAGAGAAAAAGCTACTTGAACACTCTGCAAGCCTTTCCACTCCCAAAAACATGCACATGGAAGGAGCTGCTGCAAAAGCGATGCTGTGCTCGCTGCTGCTCCTCCTGAAGCTCTGGCTGCTAAATCTGAGGCTTTCCTTCCAATTTCAAGCTGCAAAGCACTTGCTGAATTGCAGGGAAAGTCCGGGAGGCATTTGCTGTGCTGGCACACTTTCTCCTTCCTAGACAGAGTGGAAAAGCTTTTCCCTGCCGTGTAGGCGACAAGAGACGCATTAGACGGGCATCCGGAGCTGTCCGAAGGTAAGCGCCTGTTCCCGGCCTCTTTCGGCACAAGCCCCCGCTCCGGAGCGCACCGCGGCCGGCAGGATGCTCTCTGCCGGCGAAGGTGCCGCTTCTCCGGCAAGGAAGCCTCAGCCGCTTCTCCTGCACACGGAGAGCGTGCTAGCTGCTGAAACGTGAAGAAAGAAGCTGCAGAACACTGGCACTGAGCCTGCAGCTTTCCAGCGGAGAGAAAAAGCTACTTGAACACTCTGCAAGCCTTCCAACTCCCAAAAACATGCACATGGAAGGAGCGGCTGCAAAAGCGATGCTGTGCTCGCTGCTGCTCCTCCTGAAGCTCTGGCTGCTAAATCTGAGGCTTTCCTTCCAATTTCAAGCTGCAAAGCACTTGCTGAATTGCAGGGAAAGTCCGGGAGGCATTTGCTGTGCTGGCACACTTTCTCCTTGCTAGACAGAGTGGAAAAGCTTTTCCCTGCCGTGTAGGCGACAAGAGACGCATTAGACGGGCATCCGGAGCTGTCCGAAGGTAAGCGCCTGTTGCCGGCCTCTTTCGGCACAAGCCCCCGCTCCGGAGCGCACCGCGGCCGGCCGGAGGCTCTCTGCCGGCGAAGGTGCCGCTTCTCCGGCAAGGAAGCCTCAGCCGCTTCTCCTGCACACGGAGAGCGTGCTAGCTGCTGAAACGTGAAGAAAGAAGCTGCAGAACACTGGCACTGAGCCTGCAGCTTTCCAGCGGAGAGAAAAAGCTACTTGAACACTCTGCAAGCCTTTCCACTCCCAAAAACATGCACATGGAAGGAGCTGCTGCAAAAGCGATGCTGTGCTCGCTGCTGCTCCTCCTGAAGCTCTGGCTGCTAAATCTGAGGCTTTCCTTCCAATTTCAAGCTGCAAAGCACTTGCTGAATTGCAGGGAAAGTCCGGGAGGCATTTGCTGTGCTGGCACACTTTCTCCTTGCTAGACAGAGTGGAAAAGCTTTTCCCTGCCGTGTAGGCGACAAGAGACGCATTAGACGGGCATCCGGAGCTGTCCGAAGGTAAGCGCCTGTTGCCGGCCTCTTTCGGCACAAGCCCCCGCTCCGGAGCGCACCGCGGCCGGCCGGAGGCTCTCTGCCGGCGAAGGTGCCGCTTCTCCGGCAAGGAAGCCTCAGCCGCTTCTCCTGCACACGGAGAGCGTGCTAGCTGCTGAAACGTGAAGAAAGAAGCTGCAGAACACTGGCACTGAGCCTGCAGCTTTCCAGCGGAGAGAAAAAGCTACTTGAACACTCTGCAAGCCTTTCCACTCCCAAAAACATGCACATGGAAGGAGCTGCTGCAAAAGCGATGCTGTGCTCGCTGCTGCTCCTCCTGAAGCTCTGGCTGCTAAATCTGAGGCTTTCCTTCCAATTTCAAGCTGCAAAGCACTTGCTGAATTGCAGGGAAAGTCCGGGAGGCATTTGCTGTGCTGGCACACTTTCTCCTTCCTAGACAGAGTGGAAAAGCTTTTCCCTGCCGTGTAGGCGACAAGAGACGCATTAGACGGGCATCCGGAGCTGTCCGAAGGTAAGCGCCTGTTGCCGGCCTCTTTCGGCACAAGCCCCCGCTCCGGAGCGCACCGCGGCCGGCCGGAGGCTCTCTGCCGGCGAAGGTGCCGCTTCTCCGGCAAGGAAGCCTCAGCCGCTTCTCCTGCACACGGAGAGCGTGCTAGCTGCTGAAACGTGAAGAAAGAAGCTGCAGAACACTGGCACTGAGCGTGCAGCTTTCCAGCGGAGAGAAAAAGCTACTTGAACACTCTGCAAGCCTTTCCACTCCCAAAAACATGCACATGGAAGGAGCTGCTGCAAAAGCGATGCTGTGCTCGCTGCTGCTCCTCCTGAAGCTCTGGCTGCTAAATCTGAGGCTTTCCTTCCAATTTCAAGCTGCAAAGCACTTGCTGAATTGCAGGGAAAGTCCGGGAGGCATTTGCTGTGCTGGCACACTTTCTCCTTCCTAGACAGAGTGGAAAAGCTTTTCCCTGCCGTGTAGGCGACAAGAGACGCATTAGACGGGCATCCGGAGCTGTCCGAAGGTAAGCGTCTGTTCCCGGCCTCTTTCGGCACAAGCCCCCGCTCCGGAGCGCACCGCGGCCGGCCGGAGGCTCTCTGCCGGCGAAGGTGCCGCTTCTCCGGCAAGGAAGCCTCAGCCGCTTCTCCTGCACACGGAGAGCGTGCTAGCTGCTGAAACGTGAAGAAAGAAGCTGCAGAACACTGGCACTGAGCGTGCAGCTTTCCAGCGGAGAGAAAAAGCTACTTGAACACTCTGCAAGCCTTTCCACTCCCAAAAACATGCACATGGAAGGAGCTGCTGCAAAAGCGATGCTGTGCTCGCTGCTGCTCCTCCTGAAGCTCTGGCTGCTAAATCTGAGGCTTTCCTTCCAATTTCAAGCTGCAAAGCACTTGCTGAATTGCAGGGAAAGTCCGGGAGGCATTTGCTGTGCTGGCACACTTTCTCCTTCCTAGACAGAGTGGAAAAGCTTTTCCCTGCCGTGTAGGCGACAAGAGACGCATTAGACGGGCATCCGGAGCTGTCCGAAGGTAAGCGCCTGTTCCCGGCCTCTTTCGGCACAAGCCCCCGCTCCGGAGCGCACCGCGGCCGGCAGGATGCTCTCTGCCGGCGAAGGTGCCGCTTCTCCGGCAAGGAAGCCTCAGCCGCTTCTCCTGCACACGGAGAGCGTGCTAGCTGCTGAAACGTGAAGAAAGAAGCTGCAGAACACTGGCACTGAGCGTGCAGCTTTCCAGCGGAGAGAAAAAGCTACTTGAACACTCTGCAAGCCTTCCAACTCCCAAAAACATGCACATGGAAGGAGCGGCTGCAAAAGCGATGCTGTGCTCGCTGCTGCTCCTCCTGAAGCTCTGGCTGCTAAATCTGAGGCTTTCCTTCCAATTTCAAGCTGCAAAGCACTTGCTGAATTGCAGGGAAAGTCCGGGAGGCATTTGCTGTGCTGGCACACTTTCTCCTTGCTAGACAGAGTGGAAAAGCTTTTCCCTGCCGTGTAGGCGACAAGAGACGCATTAGACGGGCATCCGGAGCTGTCCGAAGGTAAGCGCCTGTTGCCGGCCTCTTTCGGCACAAGCCCCCGCTCCGGAGCGCACCGCGGCCGGCCGGAGGCTCTCTGCCGGCGAAGGTGCCGCTTCTCCGGCAAGGAAGCCTCAGCCGCTTCTCCTGCACACGGAGAGCGTGCTAGCTGCTGAAACGTGAAGAAAGAAGCTGCAGAACACTGGCACTGAGCCTGCAGCTTTCCAGCGGAGAGAAAAAGCTACTTGAACACTCTGCAAGCCTTTCCACTCCCAAAAACATGCACATGGAAGGAGCTGCTGCAAAAGCGATGCTGTGCTCGCTGCTGCTCCTCCTGAAGCTCTGGCTGCTAAATCTGAGGCTTTCCTTCCAATTTCAAGCTGCAAAGCACTTGCTGAATTGCAGGGAAAGTCCGGGAGGCATTTGCTGTGCTGGCACACTTTCTCCTTGCTAGACAGAGTGGAAAAGCTTTTCCCTGCCGTGTAGGCGACAAGAGACGCATTAGACGGGCATCCGGAGCTGTCCGAAGGTAAGCGCCTGTTGCCGGCCTCTTTCGGCACAAGCCCCCGCTCCGGAGCGCACCGCGGCCGGCCGGAGGCTCTCTGCCGGCGAAGGTGCCGCTTCTCCGGCAAGGAAGCCTCAGCCGCTTCTCCTGCACACGGAGAGCGTGCTAGCTGCTGAAACGTGAAGAAAGAAGCTGCAGAACACTGGCACTGAGCCTGCAGCTTTCCAGCGGAGAGAAAAAGCTACTTGAACACTCTGCAAGCCTTTCCACTCCCAAAAACATGCACATGGAAGGAGCTGCTGCAAAAGCGATGCTGTGCTCGCTGCTGCTCCTCCTGAAGCTCTGGCTGCTAAATCTGAGGCTTTCCTTCCAATTTCAAGCTGCAAAGCACTTGCTGAATTGCAGGGAAAGTCCGGGAGGCATTTGCTGTGCTGGCACACTTTCTCCTTGCTAGACAGAGTGGAAAAGCTTTTCCCTGCCGTGTAGGCGACAAGAGACGCATTAGACGGGCATCCGGAGCTGTCCGAAGGTAAGCGCCTGTTGCCGGCCTCTTTCGGCACAAGCCCCCGCTCCGGAGCGCACCGCGGCCGGCAGGATGCTCTCTGCCGGCGAAGGTGCCGCTTCTCCGGCAAGGAAGCCTCAGCCGCTTCTCCTGCACACGGAGAGCGTGCTAGCTGCTGAAACGTGAAGAAAGAAGCTGCAGAACACTGGCACTGAGCGTGCAGCTTTCCAGCGGAGAGAAAAAGCTACTTGAACACTCTGCAAGCCTTTCCACTGCCAAAAACATGCACATGGAAGGAGCTGCTGCAAAAGCGATGCTGTGCTCGCTGCTGCTCCTCCTGAAGCTCTGGCTGCTAAATCTGAGGCTTTCCTTCCAATTTCAAGCTGCAAAGCACTTGCTGAATTGCAGGGAAAGTCCGGGAGGCATTTGCTGTGCTGGCACACTTTCTCCTTCCTAGACAGAGTGGAAAAGCTTTTCCCTGCCGTGTAGGCGACAAGAGACGCATTAGACGGGCATCCGGAGCTGTCCGAAGGTAAGCGTCTGTTCCCGGCCTCTTTCGGCACAAGCCCCCGCTCCGGAGCGCACCGCGGCCGGCAGGATGCTCTCTGCCGGCGAAGGTGCCGCTTCTCCGGCAAGGAAGCCTCAGCCGCTTCTCCTGCACACGGAGAGCGTGCTAGCTGCTGAAACGTGAAGAAAGAAGCTGCAGAACACTGGCACTGAGCGTGCAGCTTTCCAGCGGAGAGAAAAAGCTACTTGAACACTCTGCAAGCCTTTCCACTCCCAAAAACATGCACATGGAAGGAGCTGCTGCAAAAGCGATGCTGTGCTCGCTGCTGCTCCTCCTGAAGCTCTGGCTGCTAAATCTGAGGCTTTCCTTCCAATTTCAAGCTGCAAAGCACTTGCTGAATTGCAGGGAAAGTCCGGGAGGCATTTGCTGTGCTGGCACACTTTCTCCTTCCTAGACAGAGTGGAAAAGCTTTTCCCTGCCGTGTAGGCGACAAGAGACGCATTAGACGGGCATCCGGAGCTGTCCGAAGGTAAGCGCCTGTTCCCGGCCTCTTTCGGCACAAGCCCCCGCTCCGGAGCGCACCGCGGCCGGCAGGATGCTCTCTGCCGGCGAAGGTGCCGCTTGTCCGGCAAGGAAGCCTCAGCCGCTTCTCCTGCACACGGAGAGCGTGCTAGCTGCTGAAACGTGAAGAAAGAAGCTGCAGAACACTGGCACTGAGCGTGCAGCTTTCCAGCGGAGAGAAAAAGCTACTTGAACACTCTGCAAGCCTTTCCACTCCCAAAAACATGCACATGGAAGGAGCGGCTGCAAAAGCGATGCTGTGCTCGCTGCTGCTCCTCCTGAAGCTCTGGCTGCTAAATCTGAGGCTTTCCTTCCAATTTCAAGCTGCAAAGCACTTGCTGAATTGCAGGGAAAGTCCGGGAGGCATTTGCTGTGCTGGCACACTTTCTCCTTCCTAGACAGAGTGGAAAAGCTTTTCCCTGCCGTGTAGGCGACAAGAGACGCATTAGACGGGCATCCGGAGCTGTCCGAAGGTAAGCGCCTGTTCCCGGCCTCTTTCGGCACAAGCCCCCGCTCCGGAGCGCACCGCGGCCGGCAGGATGCTCTCTGCCGGCGAAGGTGCCGCTTCTCCGGCAAGGAAGCCTCAGCCGCTTCTCCTGCACACGGAGAGCGTGCTAGCTGCTGAAACGTGAAGAAAGAAGCTGCAGAACACTGGCACTGAGCCTGCAGCTTTCCAGCGGAGAGAAAAAGCTACTTGAACACTCTGCAAGCCTTTCCACTGCCAAAAACATGCACATGGAAGGAGCTGCTGCAAAAGCGATGCTGTGCTCGCTGCTGCTCCTCCTGAAGCTCTGGCTGCTAAATCTGAGGCTTTCCTTCCAATTTCAAGCTGCAAAGCACTTGCTGAATTGCAGGGAAAGTCCGGGAGGCATTTGCTGTGCTGGCACACTTTCTCCTTCCTAGACAGAGTGGAAAAGCTTTTCCCTGCCGTGTAGGCGACAAGAGACGCATTAGACGGGCATCCGGAGCTGTCCGAAGGTAAGCGCCTGTTCCCGGCCTCTTTCGGCACAAGCCCCCGCTCCGGAGCGCACCGCGGCCGGCAGGATGCTCTCTGCCGGCGAAGGTGCCGCTTCTCCGGCAAGGAAGCCTCAGCCGCTTCTCCTGCACACGGAGAGCGTGCTAGCTGCTGAAACGTGAAGAAAGAAGCTGCAGAACACTGGCACTGAGCGTGCAGCTTTCCAGCGGAGAGAAAAAGCTACTTGAACACTCTGCAAGCCTTTCCACTGCCAAAAACATGCACATGGAAGGAGCTGCTGCAAAAGCGATGCTGTGCTCGCTGCTGCTCCTCCTGAAGCTCTGGCTGCTAAATCTGAGGCTTTCCTTCCAATTTCAAGCTGCAAAGCACTTGCTGAATTGCAGGGAAAGTCCGGGAGGCATTTGCTGTGCTGGCACACTTTCTCCTTCCTAGACAGAGTGGAAAAGCTTTTCCCTGCCGTGTAGGCGACAAGAGACGCATTAGACGGGCATCCGGAGCTGTCCGAAGGTAAGCGCCTGTTCCCGGCCTCTTTCGGCACAAGCCCCCGCTCCGGAGCGCACCGCGGCCGGCAGGATGCTCTCTGCCGGCGAAGGTGCCGCTTCTCCGGCAAGGAAGCCTCAGCCGCTTCTCCTGCACACGGAGAGCGTGCTAGCTGCTGAAACGTGAAGAAAGAAGCTGCAGAACACTGGCACTGAGCGTGCAGCTTTCCAGCGGAGAGAAAAAGCTACTTGAACACTCTGCAAGCCTTTCCACTGCCAAAAACATGCACATGGAAGGAGCTGCTGCAAAAGCGATGCTGTGCTCGCTGCTGCTCCTCCTGAAGCTCTGGCTGCTAAATCTGAGGCTTTCCTTCCAATTTCAAGCTGCAAAGCACTTGCTGAATTGCAGGGAAAGTCCGGGAGGCATTTGCTGTGCTGGCACACTTTCTCCTTCCTAGACAGAGTGGAAAAGCTTTTCCCTGCCGTGTAGGCGACAAGAGACGCATTAGACGGGCATCCGGAGCTGTCCGAAGGTAAGCGTCTGTTCCCGGCCTCTTTCGGCACAAGCCCCCGCTCCGGAGCGCACCGCGGCCGGCAGGATGCTCTCTGCCGGCGAAGGTGCCGCTTCTCCGGCAAGGAAGCCTCAGCCGCTTCTCCTGCACACGGAGAGCGTGCTAGCTGCTGAAACGTGAAGAAAGAAGCTGCAGAACACTGGCACTGAGCCTGCAGCTTTCCAGCGGAGAGAAAAAGCTACTTGAACACTCTGCAAGCCTTTCCACTCCCAAAAACATGCACATGGAAGGAGCTGCTGCAAAAGCGATGCTGTGCTCGCTGCTGCTCCTCCTGAAGCTCTGGCTGCTAAATCTGAGGCTTTCCTTCCAATTTCAAGCTGCAAAGCACTTGCTGAATTGCAGGGAAAGTCCGGGAGGCATTTGCTGTGCTGGCACACTTTCTCCTTCCTAGACAGAGTGGAAAAGCTTTTCCCTGCCGTGTAGGCGACAAGAGACGCATTAGACGGGCATCCGGAGCTGTCCGAAGGTAAGCGCCTGTTCCCGGCCTCTTTCGGCACAAGCCCCCGCTCCGGAGCGCACCGCGGCCGGCAGGATGCTCTCTGCCGGCGAAGGTGCCGCTTCTCCGGCAAGGAAGCCTCAGCCGCTTCTCCTGCACACGGAGAGCGTGCTAGCTGCTGAAACGTGAAGAAAGAAGCTGCAGAACACTGGCACTGAGCGTGCAGCTTTCCAGCGGAGAGAAAAAGCTACTTGAACACTCTGCAAGCCTTTCCACTCCCAAAAACATGCACATGGAAGGAGCTGCTGCAAAAGCGATGCTGTGCTCGCTGCTGCTCCTCCTGAAGCTCTGGCTGCTAAATCTGAGGCTTTCCTTCCAATTTCAAGCTGCAAAGCACTTGCTGAATTGCAGGGAAAGTCCGGGAGGCATTTGCTGTGCTGGCACACTTTCTCCTTCCTAGACAGAGTGGAAAAGCTTTTCCCTGCCGTGTAGGCGACAAGAGACGCATTAGACGGGCATCCGGAGCTGTCCGAAGGTAAGCGCCTGTTCCCGGCCTCTTTCGGCACAAGCCCCCGCTCCGGAGCGCACCGCGGCCGGCAGGATGCTCTCTGCCGGCGAAGGTGCCGCTTCTCCGGCAAGGAAGCCTCAGCCGCTTCTCCTGCACACGGAGAGCGTGCTAGCTGCTGAAACGTGAAGAAAGAAGCTGCAGAACACTGGCACTGAGCCTGCAGCTTTCCAGCGGAGAGAAAAAGCTACTTGAACACTCTGCAAGCCTTTCCACTGCCAAAAACATGCACATGGAAGGAGCTGCTGCAAAAGCGATGCTGTGCTCGCTGCTGCTCCTCCTGAAGCTCTGGCTGCTAAATCTGAGGCTTTCCTTCCAATTTCAAGCTGCAAAGCACTTGCTGAATTGCAGGGAAAGTCCGGGAGGCATTTGCTGTGCTGGCACACTTTCTCCTTCCTAGACAGAGTGGAAAAGCTTTTCCCTGCCGTGTAGGCGACAAGAGACGCATTAGACGGGCATCCGGAGCTGTCCGAAGGTAAGCGCCTGTTCCCGGCCTCTTTCGGCACAAGCCCCCGCTCCGGAGCGCACCGCGGCCGGCAGGATGCTCTCTGCCGGCGAAGGTGCCGCTTCTCCGGCAAGGAAGCCTCTCCCGCTTCTCCTGCACACGGAGAGCGTGCTAGCTGCTGAAACGTGAAGAAAGAAGCTGCAGAACACTGGCACTGAGCGTGCAGCTTTCCAGCGGAGAGAAAAAGCTACTTGAACACTCTGCAAGCCTTTCCACTGCCAAAAACATGCACATGGAAGGAGCTGCTGCAAAAGCGATGCTGTGCTCGCTGCTGCTCCTCCTGAAGCTCTGGCTGCTAAATCTGAGGCTTTCCTTCCAATTTCAAGCTGCAAAGCACTTGCTGAATTGCAGGGAAAGTCCGGGAGGCATTTGCTGTGCTGGCACACTTTCTCCTTCCTAGACAGAGTGGAAAAGCTTTTCCCTGCCGTGTAGGCGACAAGAGACGCATTAGACGGGCATCCGGAGCTGTCCGAAGGTAAGCGCCTGTTCCCGGCCTCTTTCGGCACAAGCCCCCGCTCCGGAGCGCACCGCGGCCGGCAGGATGCTCTCTGCCGGCGAAGGTGCCGCTTCTCCGGCAAGGAAGCCTCAGCCGCTTCTCCTGCACACGGAGAGCGTGCTAGCTGCTGAAACGTGAAGAAAGAAGCTGCAGAACACTGGCACTGAGCGTGCAGCTTTCCAGCGGAGAGAAAAAGCTACTTGAACACTCTGCAAGCCTTTCCACTCCCAAAAACATGCACATGGAAGGAGCTGCTGCAAAAGCGATGCTGTGCTCGCTGCTGCTCCTCCTGAAGCTCTGGCTGCTAAATCTGAGGCTTTCCTTCCAATTTCAAGCTGCAAAGCACTTGCTGAATTGCAGGGAAAGTCCGGGAGGCATTTGCTGTGCTGGCACACTTTCTCCTTCCTAGACAGAGTGGAAAAGCTTTTCCCTGCCGTGTAGGCGACAAGAGACGCATTAGACGGGCATCCGGAGCTGTCCGAAGGTAAGCGCCTGTTCCCGGCCTCTTTCGGCACAAGCCCCCGCTCCGGAGCGCACCGCGGCCGGCCGGAGGCTCTCTGCCGGCGAAGGTGCCGCTTCTCCGGCAAGGAAGCCTCAGCCGCTTCTCCTGCACACGGAGAGCGTGCTAGCTGCTGAAACGTGAAGAAAGAAGCTGCAGAACACTGGCACTGAGCGTGCAGCTTTCCAGCGGAGAGAAAAAGCTACTTGAACACTCTGCAAGCCTTTCCACTCCCAAAAACATGCACATGGAAGGAGCTGCTGCAAAAGCGATGCTGTGCTCGCTGCTGCTACTCCTGAAGCTCTGGCTGCTAAATCTGAGGCTTTCCTTCCAATTTCAAGCTGCAAAGCACTTGCTGAATTGCAGGGAAAGTCCGGGAGGCATTTGCTGTGCTGGCACACTTTCTCCTTCCTAGACAGAGTGGAAAAGCTTTTCCCTGCCGTGTAGGCGACAAGAGACGCATTAGACGGGCATCCGGAGCTGTCCGAAGGTAAGCGCCTGTTCCCGGCCTCTTTCGGCACAAGCCCCCGCTCCGGAGCGCACCGCGGCCGGCAGGATGCTCTCTGCCGGCGAAGGTGCCGCTTCTCCGGCAAGGAAGCCTCAGCCGCTTCTCCTGCACACGGAGAGCGTGCTAGCTGCTGAAACGTGAAGAAAGAAGCTGCAGAACACTGGCACTGAGCCTGCAGCTTTCCAGCGGAGAGAAAAAGCTACTTGAACACTCTGCAAGCCTTTCCACTCCCAAAAACATGCACATGGAAGGAGCTGCTGCAAAAGCGATGCTGTGCTCGCTGCTGCTCCTCCTGAAGCTCTGGCTGCTAAATCTGAGGCTTTCCTTCCAATTTCAAGCTGCAAAGCACTTGCTGAATTGCAGGGAAAGTCCGGGAGGCATTTGCTGTGCTGGCACACTTTCTCCTTCCTAGACAGAGTGGAAAAGCTTTTCCCTGCCGTGTAGGCGACAAGAGACGCATTAGACGGGCATCCGGAGCTGTCCGAAGGTAAGCGCCTGTTCCCGGCCTCTTTCGGCACAAGCCCCCGCTCCGGAGCGCACCGCGGCCGGCAGGATGCTCTCTGCCGGCGAAGGTGCCGCTTCTCCGGCAAGGAAGCCTCTCCCGCTTCTCCTGCACACGGAGAGCGTGCTAGCTGCTGAAACGTGAAGAAAGAAGCTGCAGAACACTGGCACTGAGCGTGCAGCTTTCCAGCGGAGAGAAAAAGCTACTTGAACACTCTGCAAGCCTTTCCACTGCCAAAAACATGCACATGGAAGGAGCTGCTGCAAAAGCGATGCTGTGCTCGCTGCTGCTCCTCCTGAAGCTCTGGCTGCTAAATCTGAGGCTTTCCTTCCAATTTCAAGCTGCAAAGCACTTGCTGAATTGCAGGGAAAGTCCGGGAGGCATTTGCTGTGCTGGCACACTTTCTCCTTCCTAGACAGAGTGGAAAAGCTTTTCCCTGCCGTGTAGGCGACAAGAGACGCATTAGACGGGCATCCGGAGCTGTCCGAAGGTAAGCGCCTGTTGCCGGCCTCTTTCGGCACAAGCCCCCGCTCCGGAGCGCACCGCGGCCGGCAGGATGCTCTCTGCCGGCGAAGGTGCCGCTTCTCCGGCAAGGAAGCCTCAGCCGCTTCTCCTGCACACGGAGAGCGTGCTAGCTGCTGAAACGTGAAGAAAGAAGCTGCAGAACACTGGCACTGAGCGTGCAGCTTTCCAGCGGAGAGAAAAAGCTACTTGAACACTCTGCAAGCCTTTCCACTGCCAAAAACATGCACATGGAAGGAGCTGCTGCAAAAGCGATGCTGTGCTCGCTGCTGCTCCTCCTGAAGCTCTGGCTGCTAAATCTGAGGCTTTCCTTCCAATTTCAAGCTGCAAAGCACTTGCTGAATTGCAGGGAAAGTCCGGGAGGCATTTGCTGTGCTGGCACACTTTCTCCTTCCTAGACAGAGTGGAAAAGCTTTTCCCTGCCGTGTAGGCGACAAGAGACGCATTAGACGGGCATCCGGAGCTGTCCGAAGGTAAGCGTCTGTTCCCGGCCTCTTTCGGCACAAGCCCCCGCTCCGGAGCGCACCGCGGCCGGCAGGATGCTCTCTGCCGGCGAAGGTGCCGCTTCTCCGGCAAGGAAGCCTCAGCCGCTTCTCCTGCACACGGAGAGCGTGCTAGCTGCTGAAACGTGAAGAAAGAAGCTGCAGAACACTGGCACTGAGCCTGCAGCTTTCCAGCGGAGAGAAAAAGCTACTTGAACACTCTGCAAGCCTTTCCACTCCCAAAAACATGCACATGGAAGGAGCTGCTGCAAAAGCGATGCTGTGCTCGCTGCTGCTCCTCCTGAAGCTCTGGCTGCTAAATCTGAGGCTTTCCTTCCAATTTCAAGCTGCAAAGCACTTGCTGAATTGCAGGGAAAGTCCGGGAGGCATTTGCTGTGCTGGCACACTTTCTCCTTCCTAGACAGAGTGGAAAAGCTTTTCCCTGCCGTGTAGGCGACAAGAGACGCATTAGACGGGCATCCGGAGCTGTCCGAAGGTAAGCGCCTGTTCCCGGCCTCTTTCGGCACAAGCCCCCGCTCCGGAGCGCACCGCGGCCGGCAGGAGGCTCTCTGCCGGCGAAGGTGCCGCTTCTCCGGCAAGGAAGCCTCAGCCGCTTCTCCTGCACACGGAGAGCGTGCTAGCTGCTGAAACGTGAAGAAAGAAGCTGCAGAACACTGGCACTGAGCGTGCAGCTTTCCAGCGGAGAGAAAAAGCTACTTGAACACTCTGCAAGCCTTTCCACTGCCAAAAACATGCACATGGAAGGAGCTGCTGCAAAAGCGATGCTGTGCTCGCTGCTGCTCCTCCTGAAGCTCTGGCTGCTAAATCTGAGGCTTTCCTTCCAATTTCAAGCTGCAAAGCACTTGCTGAATTGCAGGGAAAGTCCGGGAGGCATTTGCTGTGCTGGCACACTTTCTCCTTCCTAGACAGAGTGGAAAAGCTTTTCCCTGCCGTGTAGGCGACAAGAGACGCATTAGACGGGCATCCGGAGCTGTCCGAAGGTAAGCGCCTGTTCCCGGCCTCTTTCGGCACAAGCCCCCGCTCCGGAGCGCACCGCGGCCGGCAGGATGCTCTCTGCCGGCGAAGGTGCCGCTTCTCCGGCAAGGAAGCCTCAGCCGCTTCTCCTGCACACGGAGAGCGTGCTAGCTGCTGAAACGTGAAGAAAGAAGCTGCAGAACACTGGCACTGAGCGTGCAGCTTTCCAGCGGAGAGAAAAAGCTACTTGAACACTCTGCAAGCCTTTCCACTGCCAAAAACATGCACATGGAAGGAGCTGCTGCAAAAGCGATGCTGTGCTCGCTGCTGCTCCTCCTGAAGCTCTGGCTGCTAAATCTGAGGCTTTCCTTCCAATTTCAAGCTGCAAAGCACTTGCTGAATTGCAGGGAAAGTCCGGGAGGCATTTGCTGTGCTGGCACACTTTCTCCTTCCTAGACAGAGTGGAAAAGCTTTTCCCTGCCGTGTAGGCGACAAGAGACGCATTAGACGGGCATCCGGAGCTGTCCGAAGGTAAGCGCCTGTTCCCGGCCTCTTTCGGCACAAGCCCCCGCTCCGGAGCGCACCGCGGCCGGCAGGATGCTCTCTGCCGGCGAAGGTGCCGCTTCTCCGGCAAGGAAGCCTCTCCCGCTTCTCCTGCACACGGAGAGCGTGCTAGCTGCTGAAACGTGAAGAAAGAAGCTGCAGAACACTGGCACTGAGCGTGCAGCTTTCCAGCGGAGAGAAAAAGCTACTTGAACACTCTGCAAGCCTTTCCACTGCCAAAAACATGCACATGGAAGGAGCTGCTGCAAAAGCGATGCTGTGCTCGCTGCTGCTCCTCCTGAAGCTCTGGCTGCTAAATCTGAGGCTTTCCTTCCAATTTCAAGCTGCAAAGCACTTGCTGAATTGCAGGGAAAGTCCGGGAGGCATTTGCTGTGCTGGCACACTTTCTCCTTCCTAGACAGAGTGGAAAAGCTTTTCCCTGCCGTGTAGGCGACAAGAGACGCATTAGACGGGCATCCGGAGCTGTCCGAAGGTAAGCGCCTGTTCCCGGCCTCTTTCGGCACAAGCCCCCGCTCCGGAGCGCACCGCGGCCGGCAGGATGCTCTCTGCCGGCGAAGGTGCCGCTTCTCCGGCAAGGAAGCCTCAGCCGCTTCTCCTGCACACGGAGAGCGTGCTAGCTGCTGAAACGTGAAGAAAGAAGCTGCAGAACACTGGCACTGAGCGTGCAGCTTTCCAGCGGAGAGAAAAAGCTACTTGAACACTCTGCAAGCCTTTCCACTCCCAAAAACATGCACATGGAAGGAGCTGCTGCAAAAGCGATGCTGTGCTCGCTGCTGCTCCTCCTGAAGCTCTGGCTGCTAAATCTGAGGCTTTCCTTCCAATTTCAAGCTGCAAAGCACTTGCTGAATTGCAGGGAAAGTCCGGGAGGCATTTGCTGTGCTGGCACACTTTCTCCTTCCTAGACAGAGTGGAAAAGCTTTTCCCTGCCGTGTAGGCGACAAGAGACGCATTAGACGGGCATCCGGAGCTGTCCGAAGGTAAGCGCCTGTTCCCGGCCTCTTTCGGCACAAGCCCCCGCTCCGGAGCGCACCGCGGCCGGCAGGATGCTCTCTGCCGGCGAAGGTGCCGCTTCTCCGGCAAGGAAGCCTCAGCCGCTTCTCCTGCACACGGAGAGCGTGCTAGCTGCTGAAACGTGAAGAAAGAAGCTGCAGAACACTGGCACTGAGCCTGCAGCTTTCCAGCGGAGAGAAAAAGCTACTTGAACACTCTGCAAGCCTTTCCACTCCCAAAAACATGCACATGGAAGGAGCTGCTGCAAAAGCGATGCTGTGCTCGCTGCTGCTCCTCCTGAAGCTCTGGCTGCTAAATCTGAGGCTTTCCTTCCAATTTCAAGCTGCAAAGCACTTGCTGAATTGCAGGGAAAGTCCGGGAGGCATTTGCTGTGCTGGCACACTTTCTCCTTCCTAGACAGAGTGGAAAAGCTTTTCCCTGCCGTGTAGGCGACAAGAGACGCATTAGACGGGCATCCGGAGCTGTCCGAAGGTAAGCGCCTGTTGCCGGCCTCTTTCGGCACAAGCCCCCGCTCCGGAGCGCACCGCGGCCGGCAGGATGCTCTCTGCCGGCGAAGGTGCCGCTTCTCCGGCAAGGAAGCCTCAGCCGCTTCTCCTGCACACGGAGAGCGTGCTAGCTGCTGAAACGTGAAGAAAGAAGCTGCAGAACACTGGCACTGAGCCTGCAGCTTTCCAGCGGAGAGAAAAAGCTACTTGAACACTCTGCAAGCCTTTCCACTCCCAAAAACATGCACATGGAAGGAGCTGCTGCAAAAGCGATGCTGTGCTCGCTGCTGCTCCTCCTGAAGCTCTGGCTGCTAAATCTGAGGCTTTCCTTCCAATTTCAAGCTGCAAAGCACTTGCTGAATTGCAGGGAAAGTCCGGGAGGCATTTGCTGTGCTGGCACACTTTCTCCTTCCTAGACAGAGTGGAAAAGCTTTTCCCTGCCGTGTAGGCGACAAGAGACGCATTAGACGGGCATCCGGAGCTGTCCGAAGGTAAGCGCCTGTTCCCGGCCTCTTTCGGCACAAGCCCCCGCTCCGGAGCGCACCGCGGCCGGCAGGATGCTCTCTGCCGGCGAAGGTGCCGCTTCTCCGGCAAGGAAGCCTCAGCCGCTTCTCCTGCACACGGAGAGCGTGCTAGCTGCTGAAACGTGAAGAAAGAAGCTGCAGAACACTGGCACTGAGCGTGCAGCTTTCCAGCGGAGAGAAAAAGCTACTTGAACACTCTGCAAGCCTTTCCACTCCCAAAAACATGCACATGGAAGGAGCTGCTGCAAAAGCGATGCTGTGCTCGCTGCTGCTCCTCCTGAAGCTCTGGCTGCTAAATCTGAGGCTTTCCTTCCAATTTCAAGCTGCAAAGCACTTGCTGAATTGCAGGGAAAGTCCGGGAGGCATTTGCTGTGCTGGCACACTTTCTCCTTCCTAGACAGAGTGGAAAAGCTTTTCCCTGCCGTGTAGGCGACAAGAGACGCATTAGACGGGCATCCGGAGCTGTCCGAAGGTAAGCGCCTGTTCCCGGCCTCTTTCGGCACAAGCCCCCGCTCCGGAGCGCACCGCGGCCGGCAGGATGCTCTCTGCCGGCGAAGGTGCCGCTTCTCCGGCAAGGAAGCCTCTCCCGCTTCTCCTGCACACGGAGAGCGTGCTAGCTGCTGAAACGTGAAGAAAGAAGCTGCAGAACACTGGCACTGAGCGTGCAGCTTTCCAGCGGAGAGAAAAAGCTACTTGAACACTCTGCAAGCCTTTCCACTGCCAAAAACATGCACATGGAAGGAGCTGCTGCAAAAGCGATGCTGTGCTCGCTGCTGCTCCTCCTGAAGCTCTGGCTGCTAAATCTGAGGCTTTCCTTCCAATTTCAAGCTGCAAAGCACTTGCTGAATTGCAGGGAAAGTCCGGGAGGCATTTGCTGTGCTGGCACACTTTCTCCTTCCTAGACAGAGTGGAAAAGCTTTTCCCTGCCGTGTAGGCGACAAGAGACGCATTAGACGGGCATCCGGAGCTGTCCGAAGGTAAGCGCCTGTTCCCGGCCTCTTTCGGCACAAGCCCCCGCTCCGGAGCGCACCGCGGCCGGCAGGATGCTCTCTGCCGGCGAAGGTGCCGCTTCTCCGGCAAGGAAGCCTCAGCCGCTTCTCCTGCACACGGAGAGCGTGCTAGCTGCTGAAACGTGAAGAAAGAAGCTGCAGAACACTGGCACTGAGCGTGCAGCTTTCCAGCGGAGAGAAAAAGCTACTTGAACACTCTGCAAGCCTTTCCACTCCCAAAAACATGCACATGGAAGGAGCTGCTGCAAAAGCGATGCTGTGCTCGCTGCTGCTCCTCCTGAAGCTCTGGCTGCTAAATCTGAGGCTTTCCTTCCAATTTCAAGCTGCAAAGCACTTGCTGAATTGCAGGGAAAGTCCGGGAGGCATTTGCTGTGCTGGCACACTTTCTCCTTCCTAGACAGAGTGGAAAAGCTTTTCCCTGCCGTGTAGGCGACAAGAGACGCATTAGACGGGCATCCGGAGCTGTCCGAAGGTAAGCGCCTGTTCCCGGCCTCTTTCGGCACAAGCCCCCGCTCCGGAGCGCACCGCGGCCGGCAGGATGCTCTCTGCCGGCGAAGGTGCCGCTTCTCCGGCAAGGAAGCCTCAGCCGCTTCTCCTGCACACGGAGAGCGTGCTAGCTGCTGAAACGTGAAGAAAGAAGCTGCAGAACACTGGCACTGAGCCTGCAGCTTTCCAGCGGAGAGAAAAAGCTACTTGAACACTCTGCAAGCCTTTCCACTCCCAAAAACATGCACATGGAAGGAGCTGCTGCAAAAGCGATGCTGTGCTCGCTGCTGCTCCTCCTGAAGCTCTGGCTGCTAAATCTGAGGCTTTCCTTCCAATTTCAAGCTGCAAAGCACTTGCTGAATTGCAGGGAAAGTCCGGGAGGCATTTGCTGTGCTGGCACACTTTCTCCTTCCTAGACAGAGTGGAAAAGCTTTTCCCTGCCGTGTAGGCGACAAGAGACGCATTAGATGGGCATCCGGAGCTGTCCGAAGGTAAGCGCCTGTTGCCGGCCTCTTTCGGCACAAGCCCCCGCTCCGGAGCGCACCGCGGCCGGCCGGAGTCTCTCTGCCGGCGAAGGTGCCGCTTCTCCGGCAAGGAAGCCTCAGCCGCTTCTCCTGCACACGGAGAGCGTGCTAGCTGCTGAAACGTGAAGAAAGAAGCTGCAGAACACTGGCACTGAGCCTGCAGCTTTCCAGCGGAGAGAAAAAGCTACTTGAACACTCTGCAAGCCTTTCCACTCCCAAAAACATGCACATGGAAGGAGCTGCTGCAAAAGCGATGCTGTGCTCGCTGCTGCTCCTCCTGAAGCTCTGGCTGCTAAATCTGAGGCTTTCCTTCCAATTTCAAGCTGCAAAGCACTTGCTGAATTGCAGGGAAAGTCCGGGAGGCATTTGCTGTGCTGGCACACTTTCTCCTTCCTAGACAGAGTGGAAAAGCTTTTCCCTGCCGTGTAGGCGACAAGAGACGCATTAGACGGGCATCCGGAGCTGTCCGAAGGTAAGCGCCTGTTCCCGGCCTCTTTCGGCACAAGCCCCCGCTCCGGAGCGCACCGCGGCCGGCCGGAGGCTCTCTGCCGGCGAAGGTGCCGCTTCTCCGGCAAGGAAGCCTCTCCCGCTTCTCCTGCACACGGAGAGCGTGCTAGCTGCTGAAACGTGAAGAAAGAAGCTGCAGAACACTGGCACTGAGCCTGCAGCTTTCCAGCGGAGAGAAAAAGCTACTTGAACACTCTGCAAGCCTTTCCACTGCCAAAAACATGCACATGGAAGGAGCTGCTGCAAAAGCGATGCTGTGCTCGCTGCTGCTCCTCCTGAAGCTCTGGCTGCTAAATCTGAGGCTTTCCTTCCAATTTCAAGCTGCAAAGCACTTGCTGAATTGCAGGGAAAGTCCGGGAGGCATTTGCTGTGCTGGCACACTTTCTCCTTCCTAGACAGAGTGGAAAAGCTTTTCCCTGCCGTGTAGGCGACAAGAGACGCATTAGACGGGCATCCGGAGCTGTCCGAAGGTAAGCGCCTGTTGCCGGCCTCTTTCGGCACAAGCCCCCGCTCCGGAGCGCACCGCGGCCGGCAGGATGCTCTCTGCCGGCGAAGGTGCCGCTTCTCCGGCAAGGAAGCCTCAGCCGCTTCTCCTGCACACGGAGAGCGTGCTAGCTGCTGAAACGTGAAGAAAGAAGCTGCAGAACACTGGCACTGAGCGTGCAGCTTTCCAGCGGAGAGAAAAAGCTACTTGAACACTCTGCAAGCCTTTCCACTGCCAAAAACATGCACATGGAAGGAGCTGCTGCAAAAGCGATGCTGTGCTCGCTGCTGCTCCTCCTGAAGCTCTGGCTGCTAAATCTGAGGCTTTCCTTCCAATTTCAAGCTGCAAAGCACTTGCTGAATTGCAGGGAAAGTCCGGGAGGCATTTGCTGTGCTGGCACACTTTCTCCTTCCTAGACAGAGTGGAAAAGCTTTTCCCTGCCGTGTAGGCGACAAGAGACGCATTAGACGGGCATCCGGAGCTGTCCGAAGGTAAGCGTCTGTTCCCGGCCTCTTTCGGCACAAGCCCCCGCTCCGGAGCGCACCGCGGCCGGCAGGATGCTCTCTGCCGGCGAAGGTGCCGCTTCTCCGGCAAGGAAGCCTCAGCCGCTTCTCCTGCACACGGAGAGCGTGCTAGCTGCTGAAACGTGAAGAAAGAAGCTGCAGAACACTGGCACTGAGCCTGCAGCTTTCCAGCGGAGAGAAAAAGCTACTTGAACACTCTGCAAGCCTTTCCACTCCCAAAAACATGCACATGGAAGGAGCTGCTGCAAAAGCGATGCTGTGCTCGCTGCTGCTCCTCCTGAAGCTCTGGCTGCTAAATCTGAGGCTTTCCTTCCAATTTCAAGCTGCAAAGCACTTGCTGAATTGCAGGGAAAGTCCGGGAGGCATTTGCTGTGCTGGCACACTTTCTCCTTCCTAGACAGAGTGGAAAAGCTTTTCCCTGCCGTGTAGGCGACAAGAGACGCATTAGACGGGCATCCGGAGCTGTCCGAAGGTAAGCGCCTGTTCCCGGCCTCTTTCGGCACAAGCCCCCGCTCCGGAGCGCACCGCGGCCGGCAGGATGCTCTCTGCCGGCGAAGGTGCCGCTTCTCCGGCAAGGAAGCCTCAGCCGCTTCTCCTGCACACGGAGAGCGTGCTAGCTGCTGAAACGTGAAGAAAGAAGCTGCAGAACACTGGCACTGAGCGTGCAGCTTTCCAGCGGAGAGAAAAAGCTACTTGAACACTCTGCAAGCCTTTCCACTCCCAAAAACATGCACATGGAAGGAGCTGCTGCAAAAGCGATGCTGTGCTCGCTGCTGCTCCTCCTGAAGCTCTGGCTGCTAAATCTGAGGCTTTCCTTCCAATTTCAAGCTGCAAAGCACTTGCTGAATTGCAGGGAAAGTCCGGGAGGCATTTGCTGTGCTGGCACACTTTCTCCTTCCTAGACAGAGTGGAAAAGCTTTTCCCTGCCGTGTAGGCGACAAGAGACGCATTAGACGGGCATCCGGAGCTGTCCGAAGGTAAGCGCCTGTTCCCGGCCTCTTTCGGCACAAGCCCCCGCTCCGGAGCGCACCGCGGCCGGCAGGATGCTCTCTGCCGGCGAAGGTGCCGCTTCTCCGGCAAGGAAGCCTCAGCCGCTTCTCCTGCACACGGAGAGCGTGCTAGCTGCTGAAACGTGAAGAAAGAAGCTGCAGAACACTGGCACTGAGCCTGCAGCTTTCCAGCGGAGAGAAAAAGCTACTTGAACACTCTGCAAGCCTTTCCACTGCCAAAAACATGCACATGGAAGGAGCTGCTGCAAAAGCGATGCTGTGCTCGCTGCTGCTCCTCCTGAAGCTCTGGCTGCTAAATCTGAGGCTTTCCTTCCAATTTCAAGCTGCAAAGCACTTGCTGAATTGCAGGGAAAGTCCGGGAGGCATTTGCTGTGCTGGCACACTTTCTCCTTCCTAGACAGAGTGGAAAAGCTTTTCCCTGCCGTGTAGGCGACAAGAGACGCATTAGACGGGCATCCGGAGCTGTCCGAAGGTAAGCGTCTGTTCCCGGCCTCTTTCGGCACAAGCCCCCGCTCCGGAGCGCACCGCGGCTGGCAGGATGCTCTCTGCCGGCGAAGGTGCCGCTTCTCCGGCAAGGAAGCCTCAGCCGCTTCTCCTGCACACGGAGAGCGTGCTAGCTGCTGAAACGTGAAGAAAGAAGCTGCAGAACACTGGCACTGAGCGTGCAGCTTTCCAGCGGAGAGAAAAAGCTACTTGAACACTCTGCAAGCCTTTCCACTGCCAAAAACATGCACATGGAAGGAGCTGCTGCAAAAGCGATGCTGTGCTCGCTGCTGCTCCTCCTGAAGCTCTGGCTGCTAAATCTGAGGCTTTCCTTCCAATTTCAAGCTGCAAAGCACTTGCTGAATTGCAGGGAAAGTCCGGGAGGCATTTGCTGTGCTGGCACACTTTCTCCTTCCTAGACAGAGTGGAAAAGCTTTTCCCTGCCGTGTAGGCGACAAGAGACGCATTAGACGGGCATCCGGAGCTGTCCGAAGGTAAGCGCCTGTTCCCGGCCTCTTTCGGCACAAGCCCCCGCTCCGGAGCGCACCGCGGCCGGCAGGATGCTCTCTGCCGGCGAAGGTGCCGCTTCTCCGGCAAGGAAGCCTCAGCCGCTTCTCCTGCACACGGAGAGCGTGCTAGCTGCTGAAACGTGAAGAAAGAAGCTGCAGAACACTGGCACTGAGCGTGCAGCTTTCCAGCGGAGAGAAAAAGCTACTTGAACACTCTGCAAGCCTTTCCACTCCCAAAAACATGCACATGGAAGGAGCTGCTGCAAAAGCGATGCTGTGCTCGCTGCTGCTCCTCCTGAAGCTCTGGCTGCTAAATCTGAGGCTTTCCTTCCAATTTCAAGCTGCAAAGCACTTGCTGAATTGCAGGGAAAGTCCGGGAGGCATTTGCTGTGCTGGCACACTTTCTCCTTCCTAGACAGAGTGGAAAAGCTTTTCCCTGCCGTGTAGGCGACAAGAGACGCATTAGACGGGCATCCGGAGCTGTCCGAAGGTAAGCGCCTGTTCCCGGCCTCTTTCGGCACAAGCCCCCGCTCCGGAGCGCACCGCGGCCGGCAGGATGCTCTCTGCCGGCGAAGGTGCCGCTTCTCCGGCAAGGAAGCCTCAGCCGCTTCTCCTGCACACGGAGAGCGTGCTAGCTGCTGAAACGTGAAGAAAGAAGCTGCAGAACACTGGCACTGAGCCTGCAGCTTTCCAGCGGAGAGAAAAAGCTACTTGAACACTCTGCAAGCCTTTCCACTCCCAAAAACATGCACATGGAAGGAGCTGCTGCAAAAGCGATGCTGTGCTCGCTGCTGCTCCTCCTGAAGCTCTGGCTGCTAAATCTGAGGCTTTCCTTCCAATTTCAAGCTGCAAAGCACTTGCTGAATTGCAGGGAAAGTCCGGGAGGCATTTGCTGTGCTGGCACACTTTCTCCTTCCTAGACAGAGTGGAAAAGCTTTTCCCTGCCGTGTAGGCGACAAGAGACGCATTAGACGGGCATCCGGAGCTGTCCGAAGGTAAGCGCCTGTTGCCGGCCTCTTTCGGCACAAGCCCCCGCTCCGGAGCGCACCGCGGCCGGCCGGAGTCTCTCTGCCGGCGAAGGTGCCGCTTCTCCGGCAAGGAAGCCTCAGCCGCTTCTCCTGCACACGGAGAGCGTGCTAGCTGCTGAAACGTGAAGAAAGAAGCTGCAGAACACTGGCACTGAGCCTGCAGCTTTCCAGCGGAGAGAAAAAGCTACTTGAACACTCTGCAAGCCTTTCCACTCCCAAAAACATGCACATGGAAGGAGCTGCTGCAAAAGCGATGCTGTGCTCGCTGCTGCTCCTCCTGAAGCTCTGGCTGCTAAATCTGAGGCTTTCCTTCCAATTTCAAGCTGCAAAGCACTTGCTGAATTGCAGGGAAAGTCCGGGAGGCATTTGCTGTGCTGGCACACTTTCTCCTTCCTAGACAGAGTGGAAAAGCTTTTCCCTGCCGTGTAGGCGACAAGAGACGCATTAGACGGGCATCCGGAGCTGTCCGAAGGTAAGCGCCTGTTCCCGGCCTCTTTCGGCACAAGCCCCCGCTCCGGAGCGCACCGCGGCCGGCCGGAGGCTCTCTGCCGGCGAAGGTGCCGCTTCTCCGGCAAGGAAGCCTCAGCCGCTTCTCCTGCACACGGAGAGCGTGCTAGCTGCTGAAACGTGAAGAAAGAAGCTGCAGAACACTGGCACTGAGCGTGCAGCTTTCCAGCGGAGAGAAAAAGCTACTTGAACACTCTGCAAGCCTTTCCACTCCCAAAAACATGCACATGGAAGGAGCTGCTGCAAAAGCGATGCTGTGCTCGCTGCTGCTCCTCCTGAAGCTCTGGCTGCTAAATCTGAGGCTTTCCTTGCAATTTCAAGCTGCAAAGCACTTGCTGAATTGCAGGGAAAGTCCGGGAGGCATTTGCTGTGCTGGCACACTTTCTCCTTCCTAGACAGAGTGGAAAAGCTTTTCCCTGCCGTGTAGGCGACAAGAGACGCATTAGACGGGCATCCGGAGCTGTCCGAAGGTAAGCGCCTGTTCCCGGCCTCTTTCGGCACAAGCCCCCGCTCCGGAGCGCACCGCGGCCGGCAGGATGCTCTCTGCCGGCGAAGGTGCCGCTTCTCCGGCAAGGAAGCCTCAGCCGCTTCTCCTGCACACGGAGAGCGTGCTAGCTGCTGAAACGTGAAGAAAGAAGCTGCAGAACACTGGCACTGAGCGTGCAGCTTTCCAGCGGAGAGAAAAAGCTACTTGAACACTCTGCAAGCCTTTCCACTGCCAAAAACATGCACGTGGAAGGAGCTGCTGCAAAAGCGATGCTGTGCTCGCTGCTGCTCCTCCTGAAGCTCTGGCTGCTAAATCTGAGGCTTTCCTTCCAATTTCAAGCTGCAAAGCACTTGCTGAATTGCAGGGAAAGTCCGGGAGGCATTTGCTGTGCTGGCACACTTTCTCCTTCCTAGACAGAGTGGAAAAGCTTTTCCCTGCCGTGTAGGCGACAAGAGACGCATTAGACGGGCATCCGGAGCTGTCCGAAGGTAAGCGTCTGTTCCCGGCCTCTTTCGGCACAAGCCCCCGCTCCGGAGCGCACCGCGGCCGGCAGGATGCTCTCTGCCGGCGAAGGTGCCGCTTCTCCGGCAAGGAAGCCTCAGCCGCTTCTCCTGCACACGGAGAGCGTGCTAGCTGCTGAAACGTGAAGAAAGAAGCTGCAGAACACTGGCACTGAGCGTGCAGCTTTCCAGCGGAGAGAAAAAGCTACTTGAACACTCTGCAAGCCTTTCCACTCCCAAAAACATGCACATGGAAGGAGCTGCTGCAAAAGCGATGCTGTGCTCGCTGCTGCTCCTCCTGAAGCTCTGGCTGCTAAATCTGAGGCTTTCCTTCCAATTTCAAGCTGCAAAGCACTTGCTGAATTGCAGGGAAAGTCCGGGAGGCATTTGCTGTGCTGGCACACTTTCTCCTTGCTAGACAGAGTGGAAAAGCTTTTCCCTGCCGTGTAGGCGACAAGAGACGCATTAGACGGGCATCCGGAGCTGTCCGAAGGTAAGCGTCTGTTCCCGGCCTCTTTCGGCACAAGCCCCCGCTCCGGAGCGCACCGCGGCCGGCAGGATGCTCTCTGCCGGCGAAGGTGCCGCTTCTCCGGCAAGGAAGCCTCAGCCGCTTCTCCTGCACACGGAGAGCGTGCTAGCTGCTGAAACGTGAAGAAAGAAGCTGCAGAACACTGGCACTGAGCCTGCAGCTTTCCAGCGGAGAGAAAAAGCTACTTGAACACTCTGCAAGCCTTTCCACTCCCAAAAACATGCACATGGAAGGAGCTGCTGCAAAAGCGATGCTGTGCTCGCTGCTGCTCCTCCTGAAGCTCTGGCTGCTAAATCTGAGGCTTTCCTTCCAATTTCAAGCTGCAAAGCACTTGCTGAATTGCAGGGAAAGTCCGGCAGGCATTTGCTGTGCTGGCACACTTTCTCCTTCCTAGACAGAGTGGAAAAGCTTTTCCCTGCCGTGTAGGCGACAAGAGACGCATTAGACGGGCATCCGGAGCTGTCCGAAGGTAAGCGCCTGTTCCCGGCCTCTTTCGGCACAAGCCCCCGCTCCGGAGCGCACCGCGGCCGGCCGGAGGCTCTCTGCCGGCGAAGGTGCCGCTTCTCCGGCAAGGAAGCCTCAGCCGCTTCTCCTGCACACGGAGAGCGTGCTAGCTGCTGAAACGTGAAGAAAGAAGCTGCAGAACACTGGCACTGAGCGTGCAGCTTTCCAGCGGAGAGAAAAAGCTACTTGAACACTCTGCAAGCCTTTCCACTCCCAAAAACATGCACATGGAAGGAGCTGCTGCAAAAGCGATGCTGTGCTCGCTGCTGCTCCTCCTGAAGCTCTGGCTGCTAAATCTGAGGCTTTCCTTCCAATTTCAAGCTGCAAAGCACTTGCTGAATTGCAGGGAAAGTCCGGGAGGCATTTGCTGTGCTGGCACACTTTCTCCTTCCTAGACAGAGTGGAAAAGCTTTTCCCTGCCGTGTAGGCGACAAGAGACGCATTAGACGGGCATCCGGAGCTGTCCGAAGGTAAGCGTCTGTTCCCGGCCTCTTTCGGCACAAGCCCCCGCTCCGGAGCGCACCGCGGCCGGCCGGAGGCTCTCTGCCGGCGAAGGTGCCGCTTCTCCGGCAAGGAAGCCTCAGCCGCTTCTCCTGCACACGGAGAGCGTGCTAGCTGCTGAAACGTGAAGAAAGAAGCTGCAGAACACTGGCACTGAGCGTGCAGCTTTCCAGCGGAGAGAAAAAGCTACTTGAACACTCTGCAAGCCTTTCCACTCCCAAAAACATGCACATGGAAGGAGCTGCTGCAAAAGCGATGCTGTGCTCGCTGCTGCTCCTCCTGAAGCTCTGGCTGCTAAATCTGAGGCTTTCCTTCCAATTTCAAGCTGCAAAGCACTTGCTGAATTGCAGGGAAAGTCCGGGAGGCATTTGCTGTGCTGGCACACTTTCTCCTTCCTAGACAGAGTGGAAAAGCTTTTCCCTGCCGTGTAGGCGACAAGAGACGCATTAGACGGGCATCCGGAGCTGTCCGAAGGTAAGCGTCTGTTCCCGGCCTCTTTCGGCACAAGCCCCCGCTCCGGAGCGCACCGCGGCTGGCAGGATGCTCTCTGCCGGCGAAGGTGCCGCTTCTCCGGCAAGGAAGCCTCAGCCGCTTCTCCTGCACACGGAGAGCGTGCTAGCTGCTGAAACGTGAAGAAAGAAGCTGCAGAACACTGGCACTGAGCGTGCAGCTTTCCAGCGGAGAGAAAAAGCTACTTGAACACTCTGCAAGCCTTCCAACTCCCAAAAACATGCACATGGAAGGAGCTGCTGCAAAAGCGATGCTGTGCTCGCTGCTGCTCCTCCTGAAGCTCTGGCTGCTAAATCTGAGGCTTTCCTTCCAATTTCAAGCTGCAAAGCACTTGCTGAATTGCAGGGAAAGTCCGGGAGGCATTTGCTGTGCTGGCACACTTTCTCCTTCCTAGACAGAGTGGAAAAGCTTTTCCCTGCCGTGTAGGCGACAAGAGACGCATTAGACGGGCATCCGGAGCTGTCCGAAGGTAAGCGCCTGTTCCCGGCCTCTTTCGGCACAAGCCCCCGCTCCGGAGCGCACCGCGGCCGGCAGGATGCTCTCTGCCGGCGAAGGTGCCGCTTCTCCGGCAAGGAAGCCTCAGCCGCTTCTCCTGCACACGGAGAGCGTGCTAGCTGCTGAAACGTGAAGAAAGAAGCTGCAGAACACTGGCACTGAGCGTGCAGCTTTACAGCGGAGAGAAAAAGCTACTTGAACACTCTGCAAGCCTTTCCACTCCCAAAAACATGCACATGGAAGGAGCTGCTGCAAAAGCGATGCTGTGCTCGCTGCTGCTCCTCCTGAAGCTCTGGCTGCTAAATCTGAGGCTTTCCTTCCAATTTCAAGCTGCAAAGCACTTGCTGAATTGCAGGGAAAGTCCGGGAGGCATTTGCTGTGCTGGCACACTTTCTCCTTCCTAGACAGAGTGGAAAAGCTTTTCCCTGCCGTGTAGGCGACAAGAGACGCATTAGACGGGCATCCGGAGCTGTCCGAAGGTAAGCGTCTGTTCCCGGCCTCTTTCGGCACAAGCCCCCGCTCCGGAGCGCACCGCGGCCGGCAGGATGCTCTCTGCCGGCGAAGGTGCCGCTTCTCCGGCAAGGAAGCCTCAGCCGCTTCTCCTGCACACAGAGAGCGTGCTAGCTGCTGAAACGTGAAGAAAGAAGCTGCAGAACACTGGCACTGAGCGTGCAGCTTTCCAGCGGAGAGAAAAAGCTACTTGAACACTCTGCAAGCCTTTCCACTCCCAAAAACATGCACATGGAAGGAGCTGCTGCAAAAGCGATGCTGTGCTCGCTGCTGCTCCTCCTGAAGCTCTGGCTGCTAAATCTGAGGCTTTCCTTCCAATTTCAAGCTGCAAAGCACTTGCTGAATTGCAGGGAAAGTCCGGCAGGCATTTGCTGTGCTGGCACACTTTCTCCTTGCTAGACAGAGTGGAAAAGCTTTTCCCTGCCGTGTAGGCGACAAGAGACGCATTAGACGGGCATCCGGAGCTGTCCGAAGGTAAGCGTCTCTTCCCGGCCTCTTTCGGCACAAGACCCCGCTCCGGAGCGCACCGCGGCTGGCAGGATGCTCTCTGCCGGCGAAGGTGCCGCTTCTCCGGCAAGGAAGCCTCAGCCGCTTCTCCTGCACACGGAGAGCGTGCTAGCTGCTGAAACGTGAAGAAAGAAGCTGCAGAACACTGGCACTGAGCGTGCAGCTTTCCAGCGGAGAGAAAAAGCTACTTGAAC
Organism: Fringilla coelebs; assembly: GCF_963513975.1. Lineage (NCBI taxonomy): Eukaryota > Metazoa > Chordata > Aves > Passeriformes > Fringillidae > Fringilla > Fringilla coelebs. The sequence continues at coordinate 54,661 of NW_028167539.1, forward strand.
ACTCTGCAAGCCTTCCAACTCCCAAAAACATGCACATGGAAGGAGCTGCTGCAAAAGCGATGCTGTGCTCGCTGCTGCTCCTCCTGAAGCTCTGGCTGCTAAATCTGAGGCTTTCCTTGCAATTTCAAGCTGCAAAGCACTTGCTGAATTGCAGGGAAAGTCCGGGAGGCATTTGCTGTGCTGGCACACTTTCTCCTTCCTAGACAGAGTGGAAAAGCTTTTCCCTGCCGTGTAGGCGACAAGAGACGCATTAGACGGGCATCCGGAGCTGTCCGAAGGTAAGCGCCTGTTCCCGGCCTCTTTCGGCACAAGCCCCCGCTCCGGAGCGCACCGCGGCCGGCAGGATGCTCTCTGCCGGCGAAGGTGCCGCTTCTCCGGCAAGGAAGCCTCAGCCGCTTCTCCTGCACACGGAGAGCGTGCTAGCTGCTGAAACGTGAAGAAAGAAGCTGCAGAACACTGGCACTGAGCGTGCAGCTTTCCAGCGGAGAGAAAAAGCTACTTGAACACTCTGCAAGCCTTTCCACTCCCAAAAACATGCACATGGAAGGAGCTGCTGCAAAAGCGATGCTGTGCTCGCTGCTGCTCCTCCTGAAGCTCTGGCTGCTAAATCTGAGGCTTTCCTTCCAATTTCAAGCTGCAAAGCACTTGCTGAATTGCAGGGAAAGTCCGGGAGGCATTTGCTGTGCTGGCACACTTTCTCCTTCCTAGACAGAGTGGAAAAGCTTTTCCCTGCCGTGTAGGCGACAAGAGACGCATTAGACGGGCATCCGGAGCTGTCCGAAGGTAAGCGTCTGTTCCCGGCCTCTTTCGGCACAAGCCCCCGCTCCGGAGCGCACCGCGGCCGGCAGGATGCTCTCTGCCGGCGAAGGTGCCGCTTCTCCGGCAAGGAAGCCTCAGCCGCTTCTCCTGCACACGGAGAGCGTGCTAGCTGCTGAAACGTGAAGAAAGAAGCTGCAGAACACTGGCACTGAGCGTGCAGCTTTCCAGCGGAGAGAAAAAGCTACTTGAACACTCTGCAAGCCTTTCCACTCCCAAAAACATGCACATGGAAGGAGCTGCTGCAAAAGCGATGCTGTGCTCGCTGCTGCTCCTCCTGAAGCTCTGGCTGCTAAATCTGAGGCTTTCCTTCCAATTTCAAGCTGCAAAGCACTTGCTGAATTCCAGGGAAAGTCCGGGAGGCATTTGCTGTGCTGGCACACTTTCTCCTTGCTAGACAGAGTGGAAAAGCTTTTCCCTGCCGTGTAGGCGACAAGAGACGCATTAGACGGGCATCCGGAGCTGTCCGAAGGTAAGCGTCTGTTCCCGGCCTCTTTCGGCACAAGCCCCCGCTCCGGAGCGCACCGCGGCCGGCCGGAGTCTCTCTGCCGGCGAAGGTGCCGCTTCTCCGGCAAGGAAGCCTCAGCCGCTTCTCCTGCACACGGAGAGCGTGCTAGCTGCTGAAACGTGAAGAAAGAAGCTGCAGAACACTGGCACTGAGCGTGCAGCTTTCCAGCGGAGAGAAAAAGCTACTTGAACACTCTGCAAGCCTTTCCACTCCCAAAAACATGCACATGGAAGGAGCTGCTGCAAAAGCGATGCTGTGCTCGCTGCTGCTCCTCCTGAAGCTCTGGCTGCTAAATCTGAGGCTTTCCTTCCAATTTCAAGCTGCAAAGCACTTGCTGAATTGCAGGGAAAGTCCGGGAGGCATTTGCTGTGCTGGCACACTTTCTCCTTCCTAGACAGAGTGGAAAAGCTTTTCCCTGCCGTGTAGGCGACAAGAGACGCATTAGACGGGCATCCGGAGCTGTCCGAAGGTAAGCGCCTGTTCCCGGCCTCTTTCGGCACAAGCCCCCGCTCCGGAGCGCACCGCGGCCGGCAGGATGCTCTCTGCCGGCGAAGGTGCCGCTTCTCCGGCAAGGAAGCCTCTCCCGCTTCTCCTGCACACGGAGAGCGTGCTAGCTGCTGAAACGTGAAGAAAGAAGCTGCAGAACACTGGCACTGAGCGTGCAGCTTTCCAGCGGAGAGAAAAAGCTACTTGAACACTCTGCAAGCCTTTCCACTCCCAAAAACATGCACATGGAAGGAGCTGCTGCAAAAGCGATGCTGTGCTCGCTGCTGCTCCTCCTGAAGCTCTGGCTGCTAAATCTGAGGCTTTCCTTCCAATTTCAAGCTGCAAAGCACTTGCTGAATTGCAGGGAAAGTCCGGGAGGCATTTGCTGTGCTGGCACACTTTCTCCTTCCTAGACAGAGTGGAAAAGCTTTTCCCTGCCGTGTAGGCGACAAGAGACGCATTAGACGGGCATCCGGAGCTGTCCGAAGGTAAGCGCCTGTTGCCGGCCTCTTTCGGCACAAGCCCCCGCTCCGGAGCGCACCGCGGCCGGCCGGAGGCTCTCTGCCGGCGAAGGTGCCGCTTCTCCGGCAAGGAAGCCTCAGCCGCTTCTCCTGCACACGGAGAGCGTGCTAGCTGCTGAAACGTGAAGAAAGAAGCTGCAGAACACTGGCACTGAGCGTGCAGCTTTCCAGCGGAGAGAAAAAGCTACTTGAACACTCTGCAAGCCTTTCCACTCCCAAAAACATGCACATGGAAGGAGCTGCTGCAAAAGCGATGCTGTGCTCGCTGCTGCTCCTCCTGAAGCTCTGGCTGCTAAATCTGAGGCTTTCCTTCCAATTTCAAGCTGCAAAGCACTTGCTGAATTCCAGGGAAAGTCCGGGAGGCATTTGCTGTGCTGGCACACTTTCTCCTTCCTAGACAGAGTGGAAAAGCTTTTCCCTGCCGTGTAGGCGACAAGAGACGCATTAGACGGGCATCCGGAGCTGTCCGAAGGTAAGCGCCTGTTCCCGGCCTCTTTCGGCACAAGCCCCCGCTCCGGAGCGCACCGCGGCCGGCAGGATGCTCTCTGCCGGCGAAGGTGCCGCTTCTCCGGCAAGGAAGCCTCAGCCGCTTCTCCGGCACACGGAGAGCGTGCTAGCTGCTGAAACGTGAAGAAAGAAGCTGCAGAACACTGGCACTGAGCGTGCAGCTTTCCAGCGGAGAGAAAAAGCTACTTTAACACTCTGCAAGCCTTTCCACTCCCAAAAACATGCACATGGAAGGAGCTGCTGCAAAAGCGATGCTGTGCTCGCTGCTGCTCCTCCTGAAGCTCTGGCTGCTAAATCTGAGGCTTTCCTTCCAATTTCAAGCTGCAAAGCACTTGCTGAATTGCAGGGAAAGTCCGGGAGGCATTTGCTGTGCTGGCACACTTTCTCCTTCCTAGACAGAGTGGAAAAGCTTTTCCCTGCCGTGTAGGCGACAAGAGACGCATTAGACGGGCATCCGGAGCTGTCCGAAGGTAAGCGCCTGTTCCCGGCCTCTTTCGGCACAAGCCCCCGCTCCGGAGCGCACCGCGGCCGGCCGGAGGCTCTCTGCCGGCGAAGGTGCCGCTTCTCCGGCAAGGAAGCCTCAGCCGCTTCTCCTGCACACGGAGAGCGTGCTAGCTGCTGAAACGTGAAGAAAGAAGCTGCAGAACACTGGCACTGAGCCTGCAGCTTTCCAGCGGAGAGAAAAAGCTACTTGAACACTCTGCAAGCCTTTCCACTCCCAAAAACATGCACATGGAAGGAGCTGCTGCAAAAGCGATGCTGTGCTCGCTGCTGCTCCTCCTGAAGCTCTGGCTGCTAAATCTGAGGCTTTCCTTCCAATTTCAAGCTGCAAAGCACTTGCTGAATTCCAGGGAAAGTCCGGGAGGCATTTGCTGTGCTGGCACACTTTCTCCTTGCTAGACAGAGTGGAAAAGCTTTTCCCTGCCGTGTAGGCGACAAGAGACGCATTAGACGGGCATCCGGAGCTGTCCGAAGGTAAGCGCCTGTTGCCGGCCTCTTTCGGCACAAGCCCCCGCTCCGGAGCGCACCGCGGCCGGCAGGATGCTCTCTGCCGGCGAAGGTGCCACTTCTCCGGCAAGGAAGCCTCTCCCGCTTCTCCTGCACACGGAGAGCGTGCTAGCTGCTGAAACGTGAAGAAAGAAGCTGCAGAACACTGGCACTGAGCGTGCAGCTTTCCAGCGGAGAGAAAAAGCTACTTGAACACTCTGCAAGCCTTTCCACTCCCAAAAACATGCACATGGAAGGAGCTGCTGCAAAAGCGATGCTGTGCTCGCTGCTGCTCCTCCTGAAGCTCTGGCTGCTAAATCTGAGGCTTTCCTTCCAATTTCAAGCTGCAAAGCACTTGCTGAATTGCAGGGAAAGTCCGGGAGGCATTTGCTGTGCTGGCACACTTTCTCCTTCCTAGACAGAGTGGAAAAGCTTTTCCCTGCCGTGTAGGCGACAAGAGACGCATTAGACGGGCATCCGGAGCTGTCCGAAGGTAAGCGTCTGTTCCCGGCCTCTTTCGGCACAAGCCCCCGCTCCGGAGCGCACCGCGGCCGGCAGGATGCTCTCTGCCGGCGAAGGTGCCGCTTCTCCGGCAAGGAAGCCTCAGCCGCTTCTCCTGCACACGGAGAGCGTGCTAGCTGCTGAAACGTGAAGAAAGAAGCTGCAGAACACTGGCACTGAGCGTGCAGCTTTCCAGCGGAGAGAAAAAGCTACTTGAACACTCTGCAAGCCTTTCCACTCCCAAAAACATGCACATGGAAGGAGCTGCTGCAAAAGCGATGCTGTGCTCGCTGCTGCTCCTCCTGAAGCTCTGGCTGCTAAATCTGAGGCTTTCCTTCCAATTTCAAGCTGCAAAGCACTTGCTGAATTGCAGGGAAAGTCCGGGAGGCATTTGCTGTGCTGGCACACTTTCTCCTTCCTAGACAGAGTGGAAAAGCTTTTCCCTGCCGTGTAGGCGACAAGAGACGCATTAGACGGGCATCCGGAGCTGTCCGAAGGTAAGCGCCTGTTGCCGGCCTCTTTCGGCACAAGCCCCCGCTCCGGAGCGCACCGCGGCCGGCCGGAGGCTCTCTGCCGGCGAAGGTGCCGCTTCTCCGGCAAGGAAGCCTCAGCCGCTTCTCCTGCACACGGAGAGCGTGCTAGCTGCTGAAACGTGAAGAAAGAAGCTGCAGAACACTGGCACTGAGCGTGCAGCTTTCCAGCGGAGAGAAAAAGCTACTTGAACACTCTGCAAGCCTTTCCACTGCCAAAAACATGCACATGGAAGGAGCTGCTGCAAAAGCGATGCTGTGCTCGCTGCTGCTCCTCCTGAAGCTCTGGCTGCTAAATCTGAGGCTTTCCTTCCAATTTCAAGCTGCAAAGCACTTGCTGAATTGCAGGGAAAGTCCGGGAGGCATTTGCTGTGCTGGCACACTTTCTCCTTGCTAGACAGAGTGGAAAAGCTTTTCCCTGCCGTGTAGGCGACAAGAGACGCATTAGACGGGCATCCGGAGCTGTCCGAAGGTAAGCGCCTGTTGCCGGCCTCTTTCGGCACAAGCCCCCGCTCCGGAGCGCACCGCGGCCGGCCGGAGGCTCTCTGCCGGCGAAGGTGCCGCTTCTCCGGCAAGGAAGCCTCAGCCGCTTCTCCTGCACACGGAGAGCGTGCTAGCTGCTGAAACGTGAAGAAAGAAGCTGCAGAACACTGGCACTGAGCGTGCAGCTTTCCAGCGGAGAGAAAAAGCTACTTGAACACTCTGCAAGCCTTTCCACTCCCAAAAACATGCACATGGAAGGAGCTGCTGCAAAAGCGATGCTGTGCTCGCTGCTGCTCCTCCTGAAGCTCTGGCTGCTAAATCTGAGGCTTTCCTTCCAATTTCAAGCTGCAAAGCACTTGCTGAATTGCAGGGAAAGTCCGGGAGGCATTTGCTGTGCTGGCACACTTTCTCCTTCCTAGACAGAGTGGAAAAGCTTTTCCCTGCCGTGTAGGCGACAAGAGACGCATTAGACGGGCATCCGGAGCTGTCCGAAGGTAAGCGCCTGTTCCCGGCCTCTTTCGGCACAAGCCCCCGCTCCGGAGCGCACCGCGGCCGGCAGGATGCTCTCTGCCGGCGAAGGTGCCGCTTCTCCGGCAAGGAAGCCTCAGCCGCTTCTCCTGCACACGGAGAGCGTGCTAGCTGCTGAAACGTGAAGAAAGAAGCTGCAGAACACTGGCACTGAGCGTGCAGCTTTCCAGCGGAGAGAAAAAGCTACTTGAACACTCTGCAAGCCTTTCCACTCCCAAAAACATGCACATGGAAGGAGCTGCTGCAAAAGCGATGCTGTGCTCGCTGCTGCTCCTCCTGAAGCTCTGGCTGCTAAATCTGAGGCTTTCCTTCCAATTTCAAGCTGCAAAGCACTTGCTGAATTCCAGGGAAAGTCCGGGAGGCATTTGCTGTGCTGGCACACTTTCTGCTTCCTAGACAGAGTGGAAAAGCTTTTCCCTGCCGTGTAGGCGACAAGAGACGCATTAGACGGGCATCCGGAGCTGTCCGAAGGTAAGCGCCTGTTCCCGGCCTCTTTCGGCACAAGCCCCCGCTCCGGAGCGCACCGCGGCCGGCAGGATGCTCTCTGCCGGCGAAGGTGCCGCTTCTCCGGCAAGGAAGCCTCAGCCGCTTCTCCTGCACACGGAGAGCGTGCTAGCTGCTGAAACGTGAAGAAAGAAGCTGCAGAACACTGGCACTGAGCGTGCAGCTTTCCAGCGGAGAGAAAAAGCTACTTGAACACTCTGCAAGCCTTTCCACTGCCAAAAACATGCACATGGAAGGAGCTGCTGCAAAAGCGATGCTGTGCTCGCTGCTGCTCCTCCTGAAGCTCTGGCTGCTAAATCTGAGGCTTTCCTTCCAATTTCAAGCTGCAAAGCACTTGCTGAATTGCAGGGAAAGTCCGGGAGGCATTTGCTGTGCTGGCACACTTTCTCCTTCCTAGACAGAGTGGAAAAGCTTTTCCCTGCCGTGTAGGCGACAAGAGACGCATTAGACGGGCATCCGGAGCTGTCCGAAGGTAAGCGTCTGTTCCCGGCCTCTTTCGGCACAAGCCCCCGCTCCGGAGCGCACCGCGGCCGGCAGGATGCTCTCTGCCGGCGAAGGTGCCGCTTCTCCGGCAAGGAAGCCTCAGCCGCTTCTCCTGCACACGGAGAGCGTGCTAGCTGCTGAAACGTGAAGAAAGAAGCTGCAGAACACTGGCACTGAGCCTGCAGCTTTCCAGCGGAGAGAAAAAGCTACTTGAACACTCTGCAAGCCTTTCCACTGCCAAAAACATGCACATGGAAGGAGCTGCTGCAAAAGCGATGCTGTGCTCGCTGCTGCTCCTCCTGAAGCTCTGGCTGCTAAATCTGAGGCTTTCCTTCCAATTTCAAGCTGCAAAGCACTTGCTGAATTGCAGGGAAAGTCCGGGAGGCATTTGCTGTGCTGGCACACTTTCTCCTTCCTAGACAGAGTGGAAAAGCTTTTCCCTGCCGTGTAGGCGACAAGAGACGCATTAGACGGGCATCCGGAGCTGTCCGAAGGTAAGCGCCTGTTGCCGGCCTCTTTCGGCACAAGCCCCCGCTCCGGAGCGCACCGCGGCCGGCAGGATGCTCTCTGCCGGCGAAGGTGCCGCTTCTCCGGCAAGGAAGCCTCAGCCGCTTCTCCTGCACACGGAGAGCGTGCTAGCTGCTGAAACGTGAAGAAAGAAGCTGCAGAACACTGGCACTGAGCGTGCAGCTTTCCAGCGGAGAGAAAAAGCTACTTGAACACTCTGCAAGCCTTTCCACTCCCAAAAACATGCACATGGAAGGAGCTGCTGCAAAAGCGATGCTGTGCTCGCTGCTGCTCCTCCTGAAGCTCTGGCTGCTAAATCTGAGGCTTTCCTTCCAATTTCAAGCTGCAAAGCACTTGCTGAATTGCAGGGAAAGTCCGGGAGGCATTTGCTGTGCTGGCACACTTTCTCCTTCCTAGACAGAGTGGAAAAGCTTTTCCCTGCCGTGTAGGCGACAAGAGACGCATTAGACGGGCATCCGGAGCTGTCCGAAGGTAAGCGTCTGTTCCCGGCCTCTTTCGGCACAAGCCCCCGCTCCGGAGCGCACCGCGGCCGGCAGGATGCTCTCTGCCGGCGAAGGTGCCGCTTCTCCGGCAAGGAAGCCTCAGCCGCTTCTCCTGCACACGGAGAGCGTGCTAGCTGCTGAAACGTGAAGAAAGAAGCTGCAGAACACTGGCACTGAGCCTGCAGCTTTCCAGCGGAGAGAAAAAGCTACTTGAACACTCTGCAAGCCTTTCCACTGCCAAAAACATGCACATGGAAGGAGCTGCTGCAAAAGCGATGCTGTGCTCGCTGCTGCTCCTCCTGAAGCTCTGGCTGCTAAATCTGAGGCTTTCCTTCCAATTTCAAGCTGCAAAGCACTTGCTGAATTGCAGGGAAAGTCCGGGAGGCATTTGCTGTGCTGGCACACTTTCTCCTTGCTAGACAGAGTGGAAAAGCTTTTCCCTGCCGTGTAGGCGACAAGAGACGCATTAGACGGGCATCCGGAGCTGTCCGAAGGTAAGCGCCTGTTGCCGGCCTCTTTCGGCACAAGCCCCCGCTCCGGAGCGCACCGCGGCCGGCCGGAGGCTCTCTGCCGGCGAAGGTGCCGCTTCTCCGGCAAGGAAGCCTCAGCCGCTTCTCCTGCACACGGAGAGCGTGCTAGCTGCTGAAACGTGAAGAAAGAAGCTGCAGAACACTGGCACTGAGCCTGCAGCTTTCCAGCGGAGAGAAAAAGCTACTTGAACACTCTGCAAGCCTTTCCACTCCCAAAAACATGCACATGGAAGGAGCTGCTGCAAAAGCGATGCTGTGCTCGCTGCTGCTCCTCCTGAAGCTCTGGCTGCTAAATCTGAGGCTTTCCTTCCAATTTCAAGCTGCAAAGCACTTGCTGAATTGCAGGGAAAGTCCGGGAGGCATTTGCTGTGCTGGCACACTTTCTCCTTCCTAGACAGAGTGGAAAAGCTTTTCCCTGCCGTGTAGGCGACAAGAGACGCATTAGACGGGCATCCGGAGCTGTCCGAAGGTAAGCGTCTGTTCCCGGCCTCTTTCGGCACAAGCCCCCGCTCCGGAGCGCTGCGCGGCCGGCAGGATGCTCTCTGCCGGCGAAGGTGCCGCTTCTCCGGCAAGGAAGCCTCAGCCGCTTCTCCTGCACACAGAGAGCGTGCTAGCTGCTGAAACGTGAAGAAAGAAGCTGCAGAACACTGGCACTGAGCGTGCAGCTTTCCAGCGGAGAGAAAAAGCTACTTGAACACTCTGCAAGCCTTTCCACTGCCAAAAACATGCACATGGAAGGAGCTGCTGCAAAAGCGATGCTGTGCTCGCTGCTGCTCCTCCTGAAGCTCTGGCTGCTAAATCTGAGGCTTTCCTTCCAATTTCAAGCTGCAAAGCACTTGCTGAATTGCAGGGAAAGTCCGGCAGGCATTTGCTGTGCTGGCACACTTTCTCCTTGCTAGACAGAGTGGAAAAGCTTTTCCCTGCCGTGTAGGCGACAAGAGACGCATTAGACGGGCATCCGGAGCTGTCCGAAGGTAAGCGTCTGTTCCCGGCCTCTTTCGGCACAAGCCCCCGCTCCGCAGCGCAGCGCGGCTGGCAGGATGATCTCTGCCGGCGAAGGTGCCGCTTCTCCGGCAAGGAAGCCTCAGCCGCTTCTCCTGCACACGGAGAGCGTGCTAGCTGCTGAAACGTGAAGAAAGAAGCTGCAGAACACTGGCACTGAGCGTGCAGCTTTCCAGCGGAGAGAAAAAGCTACTTGAACACTCTGCAAGCCTTTCCACTCCCAAAAACATGCACATGGAAGGAGCTGCTGCAAAAGCGATGCTGTGCTCGCTGCTGCTCCTCCTGAAGCTCTGGCTGCTAAATCTGAGGCTTTCCTTCCAATTTCAAGCTGCAAAGCACTTGCTGAATTGCAGGGAAAGTCCGGGAGGCATTTGCTGTGCTGGCACACTTTCTCCTTCCTAGACAGAGTGGAAAAGCTTTTCCCTGCCGTGTAGGCGACAAGAGACGCATTAGACGGGCATCCGGAGCTGTCCGAAGGTAAGCGCCTGTTCCCGGCCTCTTTCGGCACAAGCCCCCGCTCCGGAGCGCACCGCGGCCGGCAGGATGCTCTCTGCCGGCGAAGGTGCCGCTTCTCCGGCAAGGAAGCCTCAGCCGCTTCTCCTGCACACGGAGAGCGTGCTAGCTGCTGAAACGTGAAGAAAGAAGCTGCAGAACACTGGCACTGAGCGTGCAGCTTTCCAGCGGAGAGAAAAAGCTACTTGAACACTCTGCAAGCCTTTCCACTCCCAAAAACATGCACATGGAAGGAGCTGCTGCAAAAGCGATGCTGTGCTCGCTGCTGCTCCTCCTGAAGCTCTGGCTGCTAAATCTGAGGCTTTCCTTCCAATTTCAAGCTGCAAAGCACTTGCTGAATTGCAGGGAAAGTCCGGGAGGCATTTGCTGTGCTGGCACACTTTCTCCTTGCTAGACAGAGTGGAAAAGCTTTTCCCTGCCGTGTAGGCGACAAGAGACGCATTAGACGGGCATCCGGAGCTGTCCGAAGGTAAGCGCCTGTTGCCGGCCTCTTTCGGCACAAGCCCCCGCTCCGGAGCGCACCGCGGCCGGCCGGAGGCTCTCTGCCGGCGAAGGTGCCGCTTCTCCGGCAAGGAAGCCTCAGCCGCTTCTCCTGCACACGGAGAGCGTGCTAGCTGCTGAAACGTGAAGAAAGAAGCTGCAGAACACTGGCACTGAGCCTGCAGCTTTCCAGCGGAGAGAAAAAGCTACTTGAACACTCTGCAAGCCTTTCCACTCCCAAAAACATGCACATGGAAGGAGCTGCTGCAAAAGCGATGCTGTGCTCGCTGCTGCTCCTCCTGAAGCTCTGGCTGCTAAATCTGAGGCTTTCCTTCCAATTTCAAGCTGCAAAGCACTTGCTGAATTGCAGGGAAAGTCCGGGAGGCATTTGCTGTGCTGGCACACTTTCTCCTTCCTAGACAGAGTGGAAAAGCTTTTCCCTGCCGTGTAGGCGACAAGAGACGCATTAGACGGGCATCCGGAGCTGTCCGAAGGTAAGCGTCTGTTCCCGGCCTCTTTCGGCACAAGCCCCCGCTCCGGAGCGCACCGCGGCCGGCAGGATGCTCTCTGCCGGCGAAGGTGCCGCTTCTCCGGCAAGGAAGCCTCAGCCGCTTCTCCTGCACACAGAGAGCGTGCTAGCTGCTGAAACGTGAAGAAAGAAGCTGCAGAACACTGGCACTGAGCGTGCAGCTTTCCAGCGGAGAGAAAAAGCTACTTGAACACTCTGCAAGCCTTTCCACTGCCAAAAACATGCACATGGAAGGAGCTGCTGCAAAAGCGATGCTGTGCTCGCTGCTGCTCCTCCTGAAGCTCTGGCTGCTAAATCTGAGGCTTTCCTTCCAATTTCAAGCTGCAAAGCACTTGCTGAATTGCAGGGAAAGTCCGGCAGGCATTTGCTGTGCTGGCACACTTTCTCCTTGCTAGACAGAGTGGAAAAGCTTTTCCCTGCCGTGTAGGCGACAAGAGACGCATTAGACGGGCATCCGGAGCTGTCCGAAGGTAAGCGCCTGTTCCCGGCCTCTTTCGGCACAAGCCCCCGCTCCGCAGCGCAGCGCGGCTGGCAGGATGATCTCTGCCGGCGAAGGTGCCGCTTCTCCGGCAAGGAAGCCTCAGCCGCTTCTCCTGCACACGGAGAGCGTGCTAGCTGCTGAAACGTGAAGAAAGAAGCTGCAGAACACTGGCACTGAGCCTGCAGCTTTCCAGCGGAGAGAAAAAGCTACTTGAACACTCTGCAAGCCTTCCAACTCCCAAAAACATGCACATGGAAGGAGCTGCTGCAAAAGCGATGCTGTGCTCGCTGCTGCTCCTCCTGAAGCTCTGGCTGCTAAATCTGAGGCTTTCCTTCCAATTTCAAGCTGCAAAGCACTTGCTGAATTGCAGGGAAAGTCCGGGAGGCATTTGCTGTGCTGGCACACTTTCTCCTTCCTAGACAGAGTGGAAAAGCTTTTCCCTGCCGTGTAGGCGACAAGAGACGCATTAGACGGGCATCCGGAGCTGTCCGAAGGTAAGCGCCTGTTCCCGGCCTCTTTCGGCACAAGCCCCCGCTCCGGAGCGCACCGCGGCCGGCAGGATGCTCTCTGCCGGCGAAGGTGCCGCTTCTCCGGCAAGGAAGCCTCAGCCGCTTCTCCTGCACACGGAGAGCGTGCTAGCTGCTGAAACGTGAAGAAAGAAGCTGCAGAACACTGGCACTGAGCGTGCAGCTTTCCAGCGGAGAGAAAAAGCTACTTGAACACTCTGCAAGCCTTTCCACTGCCAAAAACATGCACATGGAAGGAGCTGCTGCAAAAGCGATGCTGTGCTCGCTGCTGCTCCTCCTGAAGCTCTGGCTGCTAAATCTGAGGCTTTCCTTCCAATTTCAAGCTGCAAAGCACTTGCTGAATTGCAGGGAAAGTCCGGGAGGCATTTGCTGTGCTGGCACACTTTCTCCTTCCTAGACAGAGTGGAAAAGCTTTTCCCTGCCGTGTAGGCGACAAGAGACGCATTAGACGGGCATCCGGAGCTGTCCGAAGGTAAGCGCCTGTTGCCGGCCTCTTTCGGCACAAGCCCCCGCTCCGGAGCGCACCGCGGCCGGCCGGAGGCTCTCTGCCGGCGAAGGTGCCGCTTCTCCGGCAAGGAAGCCTCAGCCGCTTCTCCTGCACACGGAGAGCGTGCTAGCTGCTGAAACGTGAAGAAAGAAGCTGCAGAACACTGGCACTGAGCGTGCAGCTTTCCAGCGGAGAGAAAAAGCTACTTGAACACTCTGCAAGCCTTTCCACTCCCAAAAACATGCACATGGAAGGAGCTGCTGCAAAAGCGATGCTGTGCTCGCTGCTGCTCCTCCTGAAGCTCTGGCTGCTAAATCTGAGGCTTTCCTTCCAATTTCAAGCTGCAAAGCACTTGCTGAATTGCAGGGAAAGTCCGGGAGGCATTTGCTGTGCTGGCACACTTTCTCCTTCCTAGACAGAGTGGAAAAGCTTTTCCCTGCCGTGTAGGCGACAAGAGACGCATTAGACGGGCATCCGGAGCTGTCCGAAGGTAAGCGTCTGTTCCCGGCCTCTTTCGGCACAAGCCCCCGCTCCGGAGCGCACCGCGGCTGGCAGGATGCTCTCTGCCGGCGAAGGTGCCGCTTCTCCGGCAAGGAAGCCTCAGCCGCTTCTCCTGCACACGGAGAGCGTGCTAGCTGCTGAAACGTGAAGAAAGAAGCTGCAGAACACTGGCACTGAGCGTGCAGCTTTCCAGCGGAGAGAAAAAGCTACTTGAACACTCTGCAAGCCTTCCAACTCCCAAAAACATGCACATGGAAGGAGCTGCTGCAAAAGCGATGCTGTGCTCGCTGCTGCTCCTCCTGAAGCTCTGGCTGCTAAATCTGAGGCTTTCCTTCCAATTTCAAGCTGCAAAGCACTTGCTGAATTGCAGGGAAAGTCCGGGAGGCATTTGCTGTGCTGGCACACTTTCTCCTTCCTAGACAGAGTGGAAAAGCTTTTCCCTGCCGCGTAGGCGACAAGAGACGCATTAGACGGGCATCCGGAGCTGTCCGAAGGTAAGCGCCTGTTCCCGGCCTCTTTCGGCACAAGCCCCCGCTCCGGAGCGCACCGCGGCCGGCCGGATGCTCTCTGCCGGCGAAGGTGCCGCTTCTCCGGCAAGGAAGCCTCAGCCGCTTCTCCTGCACACGGAGAGCGTGCTAGCTGCTGAAACGTGAAGAAAGAAGCTGCAGAACACTGGCACTGAGCGTGCAGCTTTCCAGCGGAGAGAAAAAGCTACTTGAACACTCTGCAAGCCTTTCCACTGCCAAAAACATGCACATGGAAGGAGCTGCTGCAAAAGCGATGCTGTGCTCGCTGCTGCTCCTCCTGAAGCTCTGGCTGCTAAATCTGAGGCTTTCCTTCCAATTTCAAGCTGCAAAGCACTTGCTGAATTGCAGGGAAAGTCCGGGAGGCATTTGCTGTGCTGGCACACTTTCTCCTTCCTAGACAGAGTGGAAAAGCTTTTCCCTGCCGTGTAGGCGACAAGAGACGCATTAGACGGGCATCCGGAGCTGTCCGAAGGTAAGCGTCTGTTCCCGGCCTCTTTCGGCACAAGCCCCCGCTCCGGAGCGCACCGCGGCCGGCAGGATGCTCTCTGCCGGCGAAGGTGCCGCTTCTCCGGCAAGGAAGCCTCAGCCGCTTCTCCTGCACACAGAGAGCGTGCTAGCTGCTGAAACGTGAAGAAAGAAGCTGCAGAACACTGGCACTGAGCCTGCAGCTTTCCAGCGGAGAGAAAAAGCTACTTGAACACTCTGCAAGCCTTTCCACTGCCAAAAACATGCACATGGAAGGAGCTGCTGCAAAAGCGATGCTGTGCTCGCTGCTGTTCCTCCTGAAGCTCTGGCTGCTAAATCTGAGGCTTTCCTTCCAATTTCAAGCTGCAAAGCACTTGCTGAATTGCAGGGAAAGTCCGGGAGGCATTTGCTGTGCTGGCACACTTTCTCCTTCCTAGACAGAGTGGAAAAGCTTTTCCCTGCCGCGTAGGCGACAAGAGACGCATTAGACGGGCATCCGGAGCTGTCCGAAGATAAGCGCCTGTTCCCGGCCTCTTTCGGCACAAGCCCCCGCTCCGGAGCGCACCGCGGCCGGCCGGATGCTCTCTGCCGGCGAAGGTGCCGCTTCTCCGGCAAGGAAGCCTCAGCCGCTTCTCCTGCACACGGAGAGCGTGCTAGCTGCTGAAACGTGAAGAAAGAAGCTGCAGAACACTGGCACTGAGCCTGCAGCTTTCCAGCGGAGAGAAAAAGCTACTTGAACACTCTGCAAGCCTTTCCACTCCCAAAAACATGCACATGGAAGGAGCTGCTGCAAAAGCGATGCTGTGCTCGCTGCTGCTCCTCCTGAAGCTCTGGCTGCTAAATCTGAGGCTTTCCTTCCAATTTCAAGCTGCAAAGCACTTGTTGAATTGCAGGGAAAGTCCGGGAGGCATTTGCTGTGCTGGCACACTTTCTCCTTCCTAGACAGAGTGGAAAAGCTTTTCCCTGCCGTGTAGGCGACAAGAGACGCATTAGACGGGCATCCGGAGCTGTCCGAAGGTAAGCGCCTGTTCCCGGCCTCTTTCGGCACAAGCCCCCGCTCCGGAGCGCACCGCGGCCGGCCGGAGGCTCTCTGCCGGCGAAGGTGCCGCTTCTCCGGCAAGGAAGCCTCAGCCGCTTCTCCTGCACACGGAGAGCGTGCTAGCTGCTGAAACGTGAAGAAAGAAGCTGCAGAAGACTGGCACTGAGCGTGCAGCTTTCCAGCGGAGAGAAAAAGCTACTTGAACACTCTGCAAGCCTTTCCACTCCCAAAAACATGCACATGGAAGGAGCTGCTGCAAAAGCGATGCTGTGCTCGCTGCTGCTCCTCCTGAAGCTCTGGCTGCTAAATCTGAGGCTTTCCTTCCAATTTCAAGCTGCAAAGCACTTGCTGAATTGCAGGGAAAGTCCGGGAGGCATTTGCTGTGCTGGCACACTTTCTCCTTGCTAGACAGAGTGGAAAAGCTTTTCCCTGCCGTGTAGGCGACAAGAGACGCATTAGACGGGCATCCGGAGCTGTCCGAAGGTAAGCGCCTGTTGCCGGCCTCTTTCGGCACAAGCCCCCGCTCCGGAGCGCACCGCGGCCGGCCGGAGGCTCTCTGCCGGCGAAGGTGCCGCTTCTCCGGCAAGGAAGCCTCAGCCGCTTCTCCTGCACACGGAGAGCGTGCTAGCTGCTGAAACGTGAAGAAAGAAGCTGCAGAACACTGGCACTGAGCGTGCAGCTTTCCAGCGGAGAGAAAAAGCTACTTGAACACTCTGCAAGCCTTTCCACTGCCAAAAACATGCACATGGAAGGAGCTGCTGCAAAAGCGATGCTGTGCTCGCTGCTGCTCCTCCTGAAGCTCTGGCTGCTAAATCTGAGGCTTTCCTTCCAATTTCAAGCTGCAAAGCACTTGCTGAATTGCAGGGAAAGTCCGGGAGGCATTTGCTGTGCTGGCACACTTTCTCCTTCCTAGACAGAGTGGAAAAGCTTTTCCCTGCCGTGTAGGCGACAAGAGACGCATTAGACGGGCATCCGGAGCTGTCCGAAGGTAAGCGCCTGTTCCCGGCCTCTTTCGGCACAAGCCCCCGCTCCGGAGCGCACCGCGGCCGGCAGGATGCTCTCTGCCGGCGAAGGTGCCGCTTCTCCGGCAAGGAAGCCTCAGCCGCTTCTCCTGCACACGGAGAGCATGCTAGCTGCTGAAACGTGAAGAAAGAAGCTGCAGAACACTGGCACTGAGCGTGCAGCTTTCCAGCGGAGAGAAAAAGCTACTTGAACACTCTGCAAGCCTTTCCACTCCCAAAAACATGCACATGGAAGGAGCTGCTGCAAAAGCGATGCTGTGCTCGCTGCTGCTCCTCCTGAAGCTCTGGCTGCTAAATCTGAGGCTTTCCTTCCAATTTCAAGCTGCAAAGCACTTGCTGAATTCCAGGGAAAGTCCGGGAGGCATTTGCTGTGCTGGCACACTTTCTGCTTCCTAGACAGAGTGGAAAAGCTTTTCCCTGCCGTGTAGGCGACAAGAGACGCATTAGACGGGCATCCGGAGCTGTCCGAAGGTAAGCGCCTGTTCCCGGCCTCTTTCGGCACAAGCCCCCGCTCCGGAGCGCACCGCGGCCGGCAGGATGCTCTCTGCCGGCGAAGGTGCCGCTTCTCCGGCAAGGAAGCCTCAGCCGCTTCTCCTGCACACGGAGAGCGTGCTAGCTGCTGAAACGTGAAGAAAGAAGCTGCAGAACACTGGCACTGAGCGTGCAGCTTTCCAGCGGAGAGAAAAAGCTACTTGAACACTCTGCAAGCCTTTCCACTGCCAAAAACATGCACATGGAAGGAGCTGCTGCAAAAGCGATGCTGTGCTCGCTGCTGCTCCTCCTGAAGCTCTGGCTGCTAAATCTGAGGCTTTCCTTCCAATTTCAAGCTGCAAAGCACTTGCTGAATTGCAGGGAAAGTCCGGGAGGCATTTGCTGTGCTGGCACACTTTCTCCTTCCTAGACAGAGTGGAAAAGCTTTTCCCTGCCGTGTAGGCGACAAGAGACGCATTAGACGGGCATCCGGAGCTGTCCGAAGGTAAGCGTCTGTTCCCGGCCTCTTTCGGCACAAGCCCCCGCTCCGGAGCGCACCGCGGCCGGCAGGATGCTCTCTGCCGGCGAAGGTGCCGCTTCTCCGGCAAGGAAGCCTCAGCCGCTTCTCCTGCACACGGAGAGCGTGCTAGCTGCTGAAACGTGAAGAAAGAAGCTGCAGAACACTGGCACTGAGCCTGCAGCTTTCCAGCGGAGAGAAAAAGCTACTTGAACACTCTGCAAGCCTTTCCACTGCCAAAAACATGCACATGGAAGGAGCTGCTGCAAAAGCGATGCTGTGCTCGCTGCTGCTCCTCCTGAAGCTCTGGCTGCTAAATCTGAGGCTTTCCTTCCAATTTCAAGCTGCAAAGCACTTGCTGAATTGCAGGGAAAGTCCGGGAGGCATTTGCTGTGCTGGCACACTTTCTCCTTCCTAGACAGAGTGGAAAAGCTTTTCCCTGCCGTGTAGGCGACAAGAGACGCATTAGACGGGCATCCGGAGCTGTCCGAAGGTAAGCGCCTGTTGCCGGCCTCTTTCGGCACAAGCCCCCGCTCCGGAGCGCACCGCGGCCGGCAGGATGCTCTCTGCCGGCGAAGGTGCCGCTTCTCCGGCAAGGAAGCCTCAGCCGCTTCTCCTGCACACGGAGAGCGTGCTAGCTGCTGAAACGTGAAGAAAGAAGCTGCAGAACACTGGCACTGAGCGTGCAGCTTTCCAGCGGAGAGAAAAAGCTACTTGAACACTCTGCAAGCCTTTCCACTCCCAAAAACATGCACATGGAAGGAGCTGCTGCAAAAGCGATGCTGTGCTCGCTGCTGCTCCTCCTGAAGCTCTGGCTGCTAAATCTGAGGCTTTCCTTCCAATTTCAAGCTGCAAAGCACTTGCTGAATTGCAGGGAAAGTCCGGGAGGCATTTGCTGTGCTGGCACACTTTCTCCTTCCTAGACAGAGTGGAAAAGCTTTTCCCTGCCGTGTAGGCGACAAGAGACGCATTAGACGGGCATCCGGAGCTGTCCGAAGGTAAGCGCCTGTTCCCGGCCTCTTTCGGCACAAGCCCCCGCTCCGGAGCGCACCGCGGCCGGCAGGATGCTCTCTGCCGGCGAAGGTGCCGCTTCTCCGGCAAGGAAGCCTCAGCCGCTTCTCCTGCACACGGAGAGCGTGCTAGCTGCTGAAACGTGAAGAAAGAAGCTGCAGAACACTGGCACTGAGCGTGCAGCTTTCCAGCGGAGAGAAAAAGCTACTTGAACACTCTGCAAGCCTTTCCACTCCCAAAAACATGCACATGGAAGGAGCTGCTGCAAAAGCGATGCTGTGCTCGCTGCTGCTCCTCCTGAAGCTCTGGCTGCTAAATCTGAGGCTTTCCTTCCAATTTCAAGCTGCAAAGCACTTGCTGAATTGCAGGGAAAGTCCGGGAGGCATTTGCTGTGCTGGCACACTTTCTCCTTGCTAGACAGAGTGGAAAAGCTTTTCCCTGCCGTGTAGGCGACAAGAGACGCATTAGACGGGCATCCGGAGCTGTCCGAAGGTAAGCGCCTGTTGCAGGCCTCTTTCGGCACAAGCCCCCGCTCCGGAGCGCACCGCGGCCGGCCGGAGGCTCTCTGCCGGCGAAGGTGCCGCTTCTCCGGCAAGGAAGCCTCAGCCGCTTCTCCTGCACACGGAGAGCGTGCTAGCTGCTGAAACGTGAAGAAAGAAGCTGCAGAACACTGGCACTGAGCCTGCAGCTTTCCAGCGGAGAGAAAAAGCTACTTGAACACTCTGCAAGCCTTTCCACTCCCAAAAACATGCACATGGAAGGAGCTGCTGCAAAAGCGATGCTGTGCTCGCTGCTGCTCCTCCTGAAGCTCTGGCTGCTAAATCTGAGGCTTTCCTTCCAATTTCAAGCTGCAAAGCACTTGCTGAATTGCAGGGAAAGTCCGGGAGGCATTTGCTGTGCTGGCACACTTTCTCCTTCCTAGACAGAGTGGAAAAGCTTTTCCCTGCCGTGTAGGCGACAAGAGACGCATTAGACGGGCATCCGGAGCTGTCCGAAGGTAAGCGTCTGTTCCCGGCCTCTTTCGGCACAAGCCCCCGCTCCGGAGCGCACCGCGGCCGGCAGGATGCTCTCTGCCGGCGAAGGTGCCGCTTCTCCGGCAAGGAAGCCTCAGCCGCTTCTCCTGCACACAGAGAGCGTGCTAGCTGCTGAAACGTGAAGAAAGAAGCTGCAGAACACTGGCACTGAGCGTGCAGCTTTCCAGCGGAGAGAAAAAGCTACTTGAACACTCTGCAAGCCTTTCCACTGCCAAAAACATGCACATGGAAGGAGCTGCTGCAAAAGCGATGCTGTGCTCGCTGCTGCTCCTCCTGAAGCTCTGGCTGCTAAATCTGAGGCTTTCCTTCCAATTTCAAGCTGCAAAGCACTTGCTGAATTGCAGGGAAAGTCCGGCAGGCATTTGCTGTGCTGGCACACTTTCTCCTTCCTAGACAGAGTGGAAAAGCTTTTCCCTGCCGTGTAGGCGACAAGAGACGCATTAGACGGGCATCCGGAGCTGTCCGAAGGTAAGCGCCTGTTCCCGGCCTCTTTCGGCACAAGCCCCCGCTCCGGAGCGCACCGCGGCCGGCAGGATGCTCTCTGCCGGCGAAGGTGCCGCTTCTCCGGCAAGGAAGCCTCAGCCGCTTCTCCTGCACACGGAGAGCGTGCTAGCTGCTGAAACGTGAAGAAAGAAGCTGCAGAACACTGGCACTGAGCGTGCAGCTTTCCAGCGGAGAGAAAAAGCTACTTGAACACTCTGCAAGCCTTTCCACTCCCAAAAACATGCACATGGAAGGAGCTGCTGCAAAAGCGATGCTGTGCTCGCTGCTGCTCCTCCTGAAGCTCTGGCTGCTAAATCTGAGGCTTTCCTTCCAATTTCAAGCTGCAAAGCACTTGCTGAATTGCAGGGAAAGTCCGGGAGGCATTTGCTGTGCTGGCACACTTTCTCCTTGCTAGACAGAGTGGAAAAGCTTTTCCCTGCCGTGTAGGCGACAAGAGACGCATTAGACGGGCATCCGGAGCTGTCCGAAGGTAAGCGTCTGTTCCCGGCCTCTTTCGGCACAAGCCCCCGCTCCGGAGCGCACCGCGGCCGGCAGGATGCTCTCTGCCGGCGAAGGTGCCGCTTCTCCGGCAAGGAAGCCTCAGCCGCTTCTCCTGCACACAGAGAGCGTGCTAGCTGCTGAAACGTGAAGAAAGAAGCTGCAGAACACTGGCACTGAGCGTGCAGCTTTCCAGCGGAGAGAAAAAGCTACTTGAACACTCTGCAAGCCTTTCCACTGCCAAAAACATGCACATGGAAGGAGCTGCTGCAAAAGCGATGCTGTGCTCGCTGCTGCTCCTCCTGAAGCTCTGGCTGCTAAATCTGAGGCTTTCCTTCCAATTTCAAGCTGCAAAGCACTTGCTGAATTGCAGGGAAAGTCCGGCAGGCATTTGCTGTGCTGGCACACTTTCTCCTTCCTAGACAGAGTGGAAAAGCTTTTCCCTGCCGTGTAGGCGACAAGAGACGCATTAGACGGGCATCCGGAGCTGTCCGAAGGTAAGCGTCTGTTCCCGGCCTCTTTCGGCACAAGCCCCCGCTCCGCAGCGCAGCGCGGCTGGCAGGATGATCTCTGCCGGCGAAGGTGCCGCTTCTCCGGCAAGGAAGCCTCAGCCGCTTCTCCTGCACACGGAGAGCGTGCTAGCTGCTGAAACGTGAAGAAAGAAGCTGCAGAACACTGGCACTGAGCGTGCAGCTTTCCAGCGGAGAGAAAAAGCTACTTGAACACTCTGCAAGCCTTCCAACTCCCAAAAACATGCACATGGAAGGAGCTGCTGCAAAAGCGATGCTGTGCTCGCTGCTGCTCCTCCTGAAGCTCTGGCTGCTAAATCTGAGGCTTTCCTTCCAATTTCAAGCTGCAAAGCACTTGCTGAATTGCAGGGAAAGTCCGGGAGGCATTTGCTGTGCTGGCACACTTTCTCCTTCCTAGACAGAGTGGAAAAGCTTTTCCCTGCCGTGTAGGCGACAAGAGACGCATTAGACGGGCATCCGGAGCTGTCCGAAGGTAAGCGCCTGTTCCCGGCCTCTTTCGGCACAAGCCCCCGCTCCGGAGCGCACCGCGGCCGGCAGGATGCTCTCTGCCGGCGAAGGTGCCGCTTCTCCGGCAAGGAAGCCTCAGCCGCTTCTCCTGCACACGGAGAGCGTGCTAGCTGCTGAAACGTGAAGAAAGAAGCTGCAGAACACTGGCACTGAGCGTGCAGCTTTCCAGCGGAGAGAAAAAGCTACTTGAACACTCTGCAAGCCTTTCCACTCCCAAAAACATGCACATGGAAGGAGCTGCTGCAAAAGCGATGCTGTGCTCGCTGCTGCTCCTCCTGAAGCTCTGGCTGCTAAATCTGAGGCTTTCCTTCCAATTTCAAGCTGCAAAGCACTTGCTGAATTGCAGGGAAAGTCCGGGAGGCATTTGCTGTGCTGGCACACTTTCTCCTTCCTAGACAGAGTGGAAAAGCTTTTCCCTGCCGTGTAGGCGACAAGAGACGCATTAGACGGGCATCCGGAGCTGTCCGAAGGTAAGCGCCTGTTCCCGGCCTCTTTCGGCACAAGCCCCCGCTCCGGAGCGCACCGCGGCCGGCAGGATGCTCTCTGCCGGCGAAGGTGCCGCTTCTCCGGCAAGGAAGCCTCAGCCGCTTCTCCTGCACACGGAGAGCGTGCTAGCTGCTGAAACGTGAAGAAAGAAGCTGCAGAACACTGGCACTGAGCGTGCAGCTTTCCAGCGGAGAGAAAAAGCTACTTGAACACTCTGCAAGCCTTTCCACTGCCAAAAACATGCACATGGAAGGAGCTGCTGCAAAAGCGATGCTGTGCTCGCTGCTGCTCCTCCTGAAGCTCTGGCTGCTAAATCTGAGGCTTTCCTTCCAATTTCAAGCTGCAAAGCACTTGCTGAATTGCAGGGAAAGTCCGGGAGGCATTTGCTGTGCTGGCACACTTTCTCCTTCCTAGACAGAGTGGAAAAGCTTTTCCCTGCCGTGTAGGCGACAAGAGACGCATTAGACGGGCATCCGGAGCTGTCCGAAGGTAAGCGCCTGTTGCCGGCCTCTTTCGGCACAAGCCCCCGCTCCGGAGCGCACCGCGGCCGGCCGGAGGCTCTCTGCCGGCGAAGGTGCCGCTTCTCCGGCAAGGAAGCCTCAGCCGCTTCTCCTGCACACAGAGAGCGTGCTAGCTGCTGAAACGTGAAGAAAGAAGCTGCAGAACACTGGCACTGAGCGTGCAGCTTTCCAGCGGAGAGAAAAAGCTACTTGAACACTCTGCAAGCCTTTCCACTCCCAAAAACATGCACATGGAAGGAGCTGCTGCAAAAGCGATGCTGTGCTCGCTGCTGCTCCTCCTGAAGCTCTGGCTGCTAAATCTGAGGCTTTCCTTCCAATTTCAAGCTGCAAAGCACTTGCTGAATTGCAGGGAAAGTCCGGGAGGCATTTGCTGTGCTGGCACACTTTCTCCTTCCTAGACAGAGTGGAAAAGCTTTTCCCTGCCGTGTAGGCGACAAGAGACGCATTAGACGGGCATCCGGAGCTGTCCGAAGGTAAGCGTCTGTTCCCGGCCTCTTTCGGCACAAGCCCCCGCTCCGGAGCGCACCGCGGCTGGCAGGATGCTCTCTGCCGGCGAAGGTGCCGCTTCTCCGGCAAGGAAGCCTCAGCCGCTTCTCCTGCACACGGAGAGCGTGCTAGCTGCTGAAACGTGAAGAAAGAAGCTGCAGAACACTGGCACTGAGCGTGCAGCTTTCCAGCGGAGAGAAAAAGCTACTTGAACACTCTGCAAGCCTTCCAACTCCCAAAAACATGCACATGGAAGGAGCTGCTGCAAAAGCGATGCTGTGCTCGCTGCTGCTCCTCCTGAAGCTCTGGCTGCTAAATCTGAGGCTTTCCTTCCAATTTCAAGCTGCAAAGCACTTGCTGAATTGCAGGGAAAGTCCGGGAGGCATTTGCTGTGCTGGCACACTTTCTCCTTCCTAGACAGAGTGGAAAAGCTTTTCCCTGCCGTGTAGGCGACAAGAGACGCATTAGACGGGCATCCGGAGCTGTCCGAAGGTAAGCGCCTGTTGCCGGCCTCTTTCGGCACAAGCCCCCGCTCCGGAGCGCACCGCGGCCGGCCGGAGGCTCTCTGCCGGCGAAGGTGCCGCTTCTCCGGCAAGGAAGCCTCAGCCGCTTCTCCTGCACACGGAGAGCGTGCTAGCTGCTGAAACGTGAAGAAAGAAGCTGCAGAACACTGGCACTGAGCCTGCAGCTTTCCAGCGGAGAGAAAAAGCTACTTGAACACTCCGCAAGCCTTTCCACTCCCAAAAACATGCACATGGAAGGAGCTGCTGCAAAAGCGATGCTGTGCTCGCTGCTGCTCCTCCTGAAGCTCTGGCTGCTAAATCTGAGGCTTTCCTTCCAATTTCAAGCTGCAAAGCACTTGCTGAATTGCAGGGAAAGTCCGGGAGGCATTTGCTGTGCTGGCACACTTTCTCCTTCCTAGACAGAGTGGAAAAGCTTTTCCCTGCCGTGTAGGCGACAAGAGACGCATTAGACGGGCATCCGGAGCTGTCCGAAGGTAAGCGCCTGTTGCCGGCCTCTTTCGGCACAAGCCCCCGCTCCGGAGCGCACCGCGGCCGGCCGGAGGCTCTCTGCCGGCGAAGGTGCCGCTTCTCCGGCAAGGAAGCCTCAGCCGCTTCTCCTGCACACGGAGAGCGTGCTAGCTGCTGAAAAGTGAAGAAAGAAGCTGCAGAACACTGGCACTGAGCGTGCAGCTTTCCAGCGGAGAGAAAAAGCTACTTGAACACTCTGCAAGCCTTTCCAGTCCCAAAAACATGCACATGGAAGGAGCTGCTGCAAAAGCGATGCTGTGCTCGCTGCTGCTCCTCCTGAAGCTCTGGCTGCTAAATCTGAGGCTTTCCTTCCAATTTCAAGCTGCAAAGCACTTGCTGAATTGCAGGGAAAGTCCGGGAGGCATTTGCTGTGCTGGCACACTTTCTCCTTCCTAGACAGAGTGGAAAAGCTTTTCCCTGCCGTGTAGGTGACAAGAGACGCATTAGACGGGCATCCGGAGCTGTCCGAAGGTAAGCGCCTGTTGCCGGCCTCTTTCGGCACAAGCCCCCGCTCCGGAGCGCACCGCGGCCGGCAGGATGCTCTCTGCCGGCGAAGGTGCCGCTTCTCCGGCAAGGAAGCCTCAGCCGCTTCTCCTGCACACGGAGAGCGTGCTAGCTGCTGAAACGTGAAGAAAGAAGCTGCAGAACACTGGCACTGAGCGTGCAGCTTTCCAGCGGAGAGAAAAAGCTACTTGAACACTCTGCAAGCCTTTCCACTGCCAAAAACATGCACATGGAAGGAGCTGCTGCAAAAGCGATGCTGTGCTCGCTGCTGCTCCTCCTGAAGCTCTGGCTGCTAAATCTGAGGCTTTCCTTCCAATTTCAAGCTGCAAAGCACTTGCTGAATTGCAGGGAAAGTCCGGGAGGCATTTGCTGTGCTGGCACACTTTCTCCTTCCTAGACAGAGTGGAAAAGCTTTTCCCTGCCGTGTAGGCGACAAGAGACGCATTAGACGGGCATCCGGAGCTGTCCGAAGGTAAGCGCCTGTTCCCGGCCTCTTTCGGCACAAGCCCCCGCTCCGGAGCGCACCGCGGCCGGCCGGAGGCTCTCTGCCGGCGAAGGTGCCGCTTCTCCGGCAAGGAAGCCTCAGCCGCTTCTCCTGCACACGGAGAGCGTGCTAGCTGCTGAAACGTGAAGAAAGAAGCTGCAGAACACTGGCACTGAGCGTGCAGCTTTCCAGCGGAGAGAAAAAGCTACTTGAACACTCTGCAAGCCTTTCCACTCCCAAAAACATGCACATGGAAGGAGCTGCTGCAAAAGCGATGCTGTGCTCGCTGCTGCTCCTCCTGAAGCTCTGGCTGCTAAATCTGAGGCTTTCCTTCCAATTTCAAGCTGCAAAGCACTTGCTGAATTGCAGGGAAAGTCCGGGAGGCATTTGCTGTGCTGGCACACTTTCTCCTTCCTAGACAGAGTGGAAAAGCTTTTCCCTGCCGTGTAGGCGACAAGAGACGCATTAGACGGGCATCCGGAGCTGTCCGAAGGTAAGCGCCTGTTCCCGGCCTCTTTCGGCACAAGCCCCCGCTCCGGAGCGCACCGCGGCCGGCAGGATGCTCTCTGCCGGCGAAGGTGCCGCTTCTCCGGCAAGGAAGCCTCAGCCGCTTCTCCTGCACACGGAGAGCGTGCTAGCTGCTGAAACGTGAAGAAAGAAGCTGCAGAACACTGGCACTGAGCGTGCAGCTTTCCAGCGGAGAGAAAAAGCTACTTGAACACTCTGCAAGCCTTTCCACTGCCAAAAACATGCACATGGAAGGAGCTGCTGCAAAAGCGATGCTGTGCTCGCTGCTGCTCCTCCTGAAGCTCTGGCTGCTAAATCTGAGGCTTTCCTTCCAATTTCAAGCTGCAAAGCACTTGCTGAATTGCAGGGAAAGTCCGGGAGGCATTTGCTGTGCTGGCACACTTTCTCCTTCCTAGACAGAGTGGAAAAGCTTTTCCCTGCCGTGTAGGCGACAAGAGACGCATTAGACGGGCATCCGGAGCTGTCCGAAGGTAAGCGCCTGTTGCCGGCCTCTTTCGGCACAAGCCCCCGCTCCGGAGCGCACCGCGGCCGGCCGGAGGCTCTCTGCCGGCGAAGGTGCCGCTTCTCCGGCAAGGAAGCCTCAGCCGCTTCTCCTGCACACAGAGAGCGTGCTAGCTGCTGAAACGTGAAGAAAGAAGCTGCAGAACACTGGCACTGAGCGTGCAGCTTTCCAGCGGAGAGAAAAAGCTACTTGAACACTCTGCAAGCCTTTCCACTCCCAAAAACATGCACATGGAAGGAGCTGCTGCAAAAGCGATGCTGTGCTCGCTGCTGCTCCTCCTGAAGCTCTGGCTGCTAAATCTGAGGCTTTCCTTCCAATTTCAAGCTGCAAAGCACTTGCTGAATTGCAGGGAAAGTCCGGGAGGCATTTGCTGTGCTGGCACACTTTCTCCTTCCTAGACAGAGTGGAAAAGCTTTTCCCTGCCGTGTAGGCGACAAGAGACGCATTAGACGGGCATCCGGAGCTGTCCGAAGGTAAGCGTCTGTTCCCGGCCTCTTTCGGCACAAGCCCCCGCTCCGGAGCGCACCGCGGCTGGCAGGATGCTCTCTGCCGGCGAAGGTGCCGCTTCTCCGGCAAGGAAGCCTCAGCCGCTTCTCCTGCACACGGAGAGCGTGCTAGCTGCTGAAACGTGAAGAAAGAAGCTGCAGAACACTGGCACTGAGCGTGCAGCTTTCCAGCGGAGAGAAAAAGCTACTTGAACACTCTGCAAGCCTTCCAACTCCCAAAAACATGCACATGGAAGGAGCTGCTGCAAAAGCGATGCTGTGCTCGCTGCTGCTCCTCCTGAAGCTCTGGCTGCTAAATCTGAGGCTTTCCTTCCAATTTCAAGCTGCAAAGCACTTGCTGAATTGCAGGGAAAGTCCGGGAGGCATTTGCTGTGCTGGCACACTTTCTCCTTCCTAGACAGAGTGGAAAAGCTTTTCCCTGCCGTGTAGGCGACAAGAGACGCATTAGACGGGCATCCGGAGCTGTCCGAAGGTAAGCGCCTGTTGCCGGCCTCTTTCGGCACAAGCCCCCGCTCCGGAGCGCACCGCGGCCGGCCGGAGGCTCTCTGCCGGCGAAGGTGCCGCTTCTCCGGCAAGGAAGCCTCAGCCGCTTCTCCTGCACACGGAGAGCGTGCTAGCTGCTGAAACGTGAAGAAAGAAGCTGCAGAACACTGGCACTGAGCGTGCAGCTTTCCAGCGGAGAGAAAAAGCTACTTGAACACTCCGCAAGCCTTTCCACTCCCAAAAACATGCACATGGAAGGAGCTGCTGCAAAAGCGATGCTGTGCTCGCTGCTGCTCCTCCTGAAGCTCTGGCTGCTAAATCTGAGGCTTTCCTTCCAATTTCAAGCTGCAAAGCACTTGCTGAATTGCAGGGAAAGTCCGGGAGGCATTTGCTGTGCTGGCACACTTTCTCCTTCCTAGACAGAGTGGAAAAGCTTTTCCCTGCCGTGTAGGCGACAAGAGACGCATTAGACGGGCATCCGGAGCTGTCCGAAGGTAAGCGTCTGTTCCCGGCCTCTTTCGGCACAAGCCCCCGCTCCGGAGCGCACCGCGGCCGGCCGGAGGCTCTCTGCCGGCGAAGGTGCCGCTTCTCCGGCAAGGAAGCCTCAGCCGCTTCTCCTGCACACGGAGAGCGTGCTAGCTGCTGAAAAGTGAAGAAAGAAGCTGCAGAACACTGGCACTGAGCGTGCAGCTTTCCAGCGGAGAGAAAAAGCTACTTGAACACTCTGCAAGCCTTTCCACTCCCAAAAACATGCACATGGAAGGAGCTGCTGCAAAAGCGATGCTGTGCTCGCTGCTGCTCCTCCTGAAGCTCTGGCTGCTAAATCTGAGGCTTTCCTTCCAATTTCAAGCTGCAAAGCACTTGCTGAATTGCAGGGAAAGTCCGGGAGGCATTTGCTGTGCTGGCACACTTTCTCCTTCCTAGACAGAGTGGAAAAGCTTTTCCCTGCCGTGTAGGTGACAAGAGACGCATTAGACGGGCATCCGGAGCTGTCCGAAGGTAAGCGCCTGTTGCCGGCCTCTTTCGGCACAAGCCCCCGCTCCGGAGCGCACCGCGGCCGGCAGGATGCTCTCTGCCGGCGAAGGTGCCGCTTCTCCGGCAAGGAAGCCTCAGCCGCTTCTCCTGCACACGGAGAGCGTGCTAGCTGCTGAAACGTGAAGAAAGAAGCTGCAGAACACTGGCACTGAGCGTGCAGCTTTCCAGCGGAGAGAAAAAGCTACTTGAACACTCTGCAAGCCTTTCCACTGCCAAAAACATGCACATGGAAGGAGCTGCTGCAAAAGCGATGCTGTGCTCGCTGCTGCTCCTCCTGAAGCTCTGGCTGCTAAATCTGAGGCTTTCCTTCCAATTTCAAGCTGCAAAGCACTTGCTGAATTGCAGGGAAAGTCCGGGAGGCATTTGCTGTGCTGGCACACTTTCTCCTTCCTAGACAGAGTGGAAAAGCTTTTCCCTGCCGTGTAGGCGACAAGAGACGCATTAGACGGGCATCCGGAGCTGTCCGAAGGTAAGCGCCTGTTCCCGGCCTCTTTCGGCACAAGCCCCCGCTCCGGAGCGCACCGCGGCCGGCCGGAGGCTCTCTGCCGGCGAAGGTGCCGCTTCTCCGGCAAGGAAGCCTCAGCCGCTTCTCCTGCACACGGAGAGCGTGCTAGCTGCTGAAACGTGAAGAAAGAAGCTGCAGAACACTGGCACTGAGCGTGCAGCTTTCCAGCGGAGAGAAAAAGCTACTTGAACACTCTGCAAGCCTTTCCACTCCCAAAAACATGCACATGGAAGGAGCTGCTGCAAAAGCGATGCTGTGCTCGCTGCTGCTCCTCCTGAAGCTCTGGCTGCTAAATCTGAGGCTTTCCTTCCAATTTCAAGCTGCAAAGCACTTGCTGAATTGCAGGGAAAGTCCGGGAGGCATTTGCTGTGCTGGCACACTTTCTCCTTCCTAGACAGAGTGGAAAAGCTTTTCCCTGCCGTGTAGGCGACAAGAGACGCATTAGACGGGCATCCGGAGCTGTCCGAAGGTAAGCGTTTGTTCCCGGCCTCTTTCGGCACAAGCCCCCGCTCCGGAGCGCACCGCGGCCGGCCGGAGGCTCTCTGCCGGCGAAGGTGCCGCTTCTCCGGCAAGGAAGCCTCAGCCGCTTCTCCTGCACACGGAGAGCGTGCTAGCTGCTGAAACGTGAAGAAAGAAGCTGCAGAACACTGGCACTGAGCCTGCAGCTTTCCAGCGGAGAGAAAAAGCTACTTGAACACTCTGCAAGCCTTTCCACTCCCAAAAACATGCACATGGAAGGAGCTGCTGCAAAAGCGATGCTGTGCTCGCTGCTGCTCCTCCTGAAGCTCTGGCTGCTAAATCTGAGGCTTTCCTTCCAATTTCAAGCTGCAAAGCACTTGCTGAATTGCAGGGAAAGTCCGGGAGGCATTTGCTGTGCTGGCACACTTTCTCCTTCCTAGACAGAGTGGAAAAGCTTTTCCCTGCCGTGTAGGCGACAAGAGACGCATTAGACGGGCATCCGGAGCTGTCCGAAGGTAAGCGTCTGTTCCCGGCCTCTTTCGGCACAAGCCCCCGCTCCGGAGCGCACCGCGGCCGGCAGGATGCTCTCTGCCGGCGAAGGTGCCGCTTCTCCGGCAAGGAAGCCTCAGCCGCTTCTCCTGCACACAGAGAGCGTGCTAGCTGCTGAAACGTGAAGAAAGAAGCTGCAGAACACTGGCACTGAGCGTGCAGCTTTCCAGCGGAGAGAAAAAGCTACTTGAACACTCTGCAAGCCTTTCCACTGCCAAAAACATGCACATGGAAGGAGCTGCTGCAAAAGCGATGCTGTGCTCGCTGCTGCTCCTCCTGAAGCTCTGGCTGCTAAATCTGAGGCTTTCCTTCCAATTTCAAGCTGCAAAGCACTTGCTGAATTGCAGGGAAAGTCCGGCAGGCATTTGCTGTGCTGGCACACTTTCTCCTTGCTAGACAGAGTGGAAAAGCTTTTCCCTGCCGTGTAGGCGACAAGAGACGCATTAGACGGGCATCCGGAGCTGTCCGAAGGTAAGCGTCTGTTCCCGGCCTCTTTCGGCACAAGCCCCCGCTCCGCAGCGCACCGCGGCTGGCAGGATGATCTCTGCCGGCGAAGGTGCCGCTTCTCCGGCAAGGAAGCCTCAGCCGCTTCTCCTGCACACGGAGAGCGTGCTAGCTGCTGAAACGTGAAGAAAGAAGCTGCAGAACACTGGCACTGAGCGTGCAGCTTTCCAGCGGAGAGAAAAAGCTACTTGAACACTCTGCAAGCCTTCCAACTCCCAAAAACATGCACATGGAAGGAGCTGCTGCAAAAGCGATGCTGTGCTCGCTGCTGCTCCTCCTGAAGCTCTGGCTGCTAAATCTGAGGCTTTCCTTCCAATTTCAAGCTGCAAAGCACTTGCTGAATTGCAGGGAAAGTCCGGGAGGCATTTGCTGTGCTGGCACACTTTCTCCTTCCTAGACAGAGTGGAAAAGCTTTTCCCTGCCGTGTAGGCGACAAGAGACGCATTAGACGGGCATCCGGAGCTGTCCGAAGGTAAGCGCCTGTTGCCGGCCTCTTTCGGCACAAGCCCCCGCTCCGGAGCGCACCGCGGCCGGCAGGATGCTCTCTGCCGGCGAAGGTGCCGCTTCTCCGGCAAGGAAGCCTCAGCCGCTTCTCCTGCACACGGAGAGCGTGCTAGCTGCTGAAACGTGAAGAAAGAAGCTGCAGAACACTGGCACTGAGCGTGCAGCTTTCCAGCGGAGAGAAAAAGCTACTTGAACACTCTGCAAGCCTTTCCACTGCCAAAAACATGCACATGGAAGGAGCTGCTGCAAAAGCGATGCTGTGCTCGCTGCTGCTCCTCCTGAAGCTCTGGCTGCTAAATCTGAGGCTTTCCTTCCAATTTCAAGCTGCAAAGCACTTGCTGAATTGCAGGGAAAGTCCGGGAGGCATTTGCTGTGCTGGCACACTTTCTCCTTGCTAGACAGAGTGGAAAAGCTTTTCCCTGCCGTGTAGGCGACAAGAGACGCATTAGACGGGCATCCGGAGCTGTCCGAAGGTAAGCGCCTGTTCCCGGCCTCTTTCGGCACAAGCCCCCGCTCCGGAGCGCACCGCGGCCGGCAGGATGCTCTCTGCCGGCGAAGGTGCCGCTTCTCCGGCAAGGAAGCCTCAGCCGCTTCTCCTGCACACGGAGAGCGTGCTAGCTGCTGAAACGTGAAGAAAGAAGCTGCAGAACACTGGCACTGAGCGTGCAGCTTTCCAGCGGAGAGAAAAAGCTACTTGAACACTCTGCAAGCCTTTCCACTGCCAAAAACATGCACATGGAAGGAGCTGCTGCAAAAGCGATGCTGTGCTCGCTGCTGCTCCTCCTGAAGCTCTGGCTGCTAAATCTGAGGCTTTCCTTCCAATTTCAAGCTGCAAAGCACTTGCTGAATTGCAGGGAAAGTCCGGGAGGCATTTGCTGTGCTGGCACACTTTCTCCTTCCTAGACAGAGTGGAAAAGCTTTTCCCTGCCGTGTAGGCGACAAGAGACGCATTAGACGGGCATCCGGAGCTGTCCGAAGGTAAGCGCCTGTTCCCGGCCTCTTTCGGCACAAGCCCCCGCTCCGGAGCGCACCGCGGCCGGCCGGAGGCTCTCTGCCGGCGAAGGTGCCGCTTCTCCGGCAAGGAAGCCTCAGCCGCTTCTCCTGCACACGGAGAGCGTGCTAGCTGCTGAAACGTGAAGAAAGAAGCTGCAGAACACTGGCACTGAGCCTGCAGCTTTCCAGCGGAGAGAAAAAGCTACTTGAACACTCTGCAAGCCTTTCCACTGCCAAAAACATGCACATGGAAGGAGCTGCTGCAAAAGCGATGCTGTGCTCGCTGCTGCTCCTCCTGAAGCTCTGGCTGCTAAATCTGAGGCTTTCCTTCCAATTTCAAGCTGCAAAGCACTTGCTGAATTGCAGGGAAAGTCCGGGAGGCATTTGCTGTGCTGGCACACTTTCTCCTTCCTAGACAGAGTGGAAAAGCTTTTCCCTGCCGTGTAGGCGACAAGAGACGCATTAGACGGGCATCCGGAGCTGTCCGAAGGTAAGCGTCTGTTCCCGGCCTCTTTCGGCACAAGCCCCCGCTCCGGAGCGCACCGCGGCCGGCAGGATGCTCTCTGCCGGCGAAGGTGCCGCTTCTCCGGCAAGGAGGCCTCAGCCGCTTCTCCTGCACACAGAGAGCGTGCTAGCTGCTGAAACGTGAAGAAAGAAGCTGCAGAACACTGGCACTGAGCGTGCAGCTTTCCAGCGGAGAGAAAAAGCTACTTGAACACTCTGCAAGCCTTTCCACTCCCAAAAACATGCACATGGAAGGAGCTGCTGCAAAAGCGATGCTGTGCTCGCTGCTGCTCCTCCTGAAGCTCTGGCTGCTAAATCTGAGGCTTTCCTTCCAATTTCAAGCTGCAAAGCACTTGCTGAATTGCAGGGAAAGTCCGGGAGGCATTTGCTGTGCTGGCACACTTTCTCCTTCCTAGACAGAGTGGAAAAGCTTTTCCCTGCCGTGTAGGCGACAAGAGACGCATTAGACGGGCATCCGGAGCTGTCCGAAGGTAAGCGCCTGTTGCCGGCCTCTTTCGGCACAAGCCCCCGCTCCGGAGCGCACCGCGGCCGGCAGGATGCTCTCTGCCGGCGAAGGTGCCGCTTCTCCGGCAAGGAAGCCTCAGCCGCTTCTCCTGCACACGGAGAGCGTGCTAGCTGCTGAAACGTGAAGAAAGAAGCTGCAGAACACTGGCACTGAGCGTGCAGCTTTCCAGCGGAGAGAAAAAGCTACTTGAACACTCTGCAAGCCTTTCCACTCCCAAAAACATGCACATGGAAGGAGCTGCTGCAAAAGCGATGCTGTGCTCGCTGCTGCTCCTCCTGAAGCTCTGGCTGCTAAATCTGAGGCTTTCCTTCCAATTTCAAGCTGCAAAGCACTTGCTGAATTGCAGGGAAAGTCCGGGAGGCATTTGCTGTGCTGGCACACTTTCTCCTTCCTAGACAGAGTGGAAAAGCTTTTCCCTGCCGTGTAGGCGACAAGAGACGCATTAGACGGGCATCCGGAGCTGTCCGAAGGTAAGCGCCTGTTGCCGGCCTCTTTCGGCACAAGCCCCCGCTCCGGAGCGCACCGCGGCCGGCAGGATGCTCTCTGCCGGCGAAGGTGCCGCTTCTCCGGCAAGGAAGCCTCAGCCGCTTCTCCTGCACACGGAGAGCGTGCTAGCTGCTGAAACGTGAAGAAAGAAGCTGCAGAACACTGGCACTGAGCGTGCAGCTTTCCAGCGGAGAGAAAAAGCTACTTGAACACTCTGCAAGCCTTTCCACTCCCAAAAACATGCACATGGAAGGAGCTGCTGCAAAAGCGATGCTGTGCTCGCTGCTGCTCCTCCTGAAGCTCTGGCTGCTAAATCTGAGGCTTTCCTTCCAATTTCAAGCTGCAAAGCACTTGCTGAATTGCAGGGAAAGTCCGGGAGGCATTTGCTGTGCTGGCACACTTTCTCCTTCCTAGACAGAGTGGAAAAGCTTTTCCCTGCCGTGTAGGCGACAAGAGACGCATTAGACGGGCATCCGGAGCTGTCCGAAGGTAAGCGCCTGTTCCCGGCCTCTTTCGGCACAAGCCCCCGCTCCGGAGCGCACCGCGGCCGGCCGGAGTCTCTCTGCCGGCGAAGGTGCCGCTTCTCCGGCAAGGAAGCCTCAGCCGCTTCTCCTGCACACGGAGAGCGTGCTAGCTGCTGAAACGTGAAGAAAGAAGCTGCAGAACACTGGCACTGAGCCTGCAGCTTTCCAGCGGAGAGAAAAAGCTACTTGAACACTCTGCAAGCCTTTCCACTCCCAAAAACATGCACATGGAAGGAGCTGCTGCAAAAGCGATGCTGTGCTCGCTGCTGCTCCTCCTGAAGCTCTGGCTGCTAAATCTGAGGCTTTCCTTCCAATTTCAAGCTGCAAAGCACTTGCTGAATTGCAGGGAAAGTCCGGGAGGCATTTGCTGTGCTGGCACACTTTCTCCTTCCTAGACAGAGTGGAAAAGCTTTTCCCTGCCGTGTAGGCGACAAGAGACGCATTAGACGGGCATCCGGAGCTGTCCGAAGGTAAGCGCCTGTTCCCGGCCTCTTTCGGCACAAGCCCCCGCTCCGGAGCGCACCGCGGCCGGCAGGATGCTCTCTGCCGGCGAAGGTGCCGCTTCTCCGGCAAGGAAGCCTCAGCCGCTTCTCCTGCACACGGAGAGCGTGCTAGCTGCTGAAACGTGAAGAAAGAAGCTGCAGAACACTGGCACTGAGCGTGCAGCTTTCCAGCGGAGAGAAAAAGCTACTTGAACACTCTGCAAGCCTTTCCACTGCCAAAAACATGCACATGGAAGGAGCTGCTGCAAAAGCGATGCTGTGCTCGCTGCTGCTCCTCCTGAAGCTCTGGCTGCTAAATCTGAGGCTTTCCTTCCAATTTCAAGCTGCAAAGCACTTGCTGAATTGCAGGGAAAGTCCGGGAGGCATTTGCTGTGCTGGCACACTTTCTCCTTGCTAGACAGAGTGGAAAAGCTTTTCCCTGCCGTGTAGGCGACAAGAGACGCATTAGACGGGCATCCGGAGCTGTCCGAAGGTAAGCGCCTGTTCCCGGCCTCTTTCGGCACAAGCCCCCGCTCCGGAGCGCACCGCGGCCGGCCGGAGGCTCTCTGCCGGCGAAGGTGCCGCTTCTCCGGCAAGGAAGCCTCAGCCGCTTCTCCTGCACACGGAGAGCGTGCTAGCTGCTGAAACGTGAAGAAAGAAGCTGCAGAACACTGGCACTGAGCGTGCAGCTTTCCAGCGGAGAGAAAAAGCTACTTGAACACTCTGCAAGCCTTTCCACTGCCAAAAACATGCACATGGAAGGAGCTGCTGCAAAAGCGATGCTGTGCTCGCTGCTGCTCCTCCTGAAGCTCTGGCTGCTAAATCTGAGGCTTTCCTTCCAATTTCAAGCTGCAAAGCACTTGCTGAATTGCAGGGAAAGTCCGGGAGGCATTTGCTGTGCTGGCACACTTTCTCCTTCCTAGACAGAGTGGAAAAGCTTTTCCCTGCCGTGTAGGCGACAAGAGACGCATTAGACGGGCATCCGGAGCTGTCCGAAGGTAAGCGTCTGTTCCCGGCCTCTTTCGGCACAAGCCCCCGCTCCGGAGCGCACCGCGGCCGGCCGGAGGCTCTCTGCCGGCGAAGGTGCCGCTTCTCCGGCAAGGAAGCCTCAGCCGCTTCTCCTGCACACGGAGAGCGTGCTAGCTGCTGAAACGTGAAGAAAGAAGCTGCAGAACACTGGCACTGAGCGTGCAGCTTTCCAGCGGAGAGAAAAAGCTACTTGAACACTCTGCAAGCCTTTCCACTGCCAAAAACATGCACATGGAAGGAGCTGCTGCAAAAGCGATGCTGTGCTCGCTGCTGCTCCTCCTGAAGCTCTGGCTGCTAAATCTGAGGCTTTCCTTCCAATTTCAAGCTGCAAAGCACTTGCTGAATTGCAGGGAAAGTCCGGGAGGCATTTGCTGTGCTGGCACACTTTCTCCTTCCTAGACAGAGTGGAAAAGCTTTTCCCTGCCGTGTAGGCGACAAGAGACGCATTAGACGGGCATCCGGAGCTGTCCGAAGGTAAGCGTCTGTTCCCGGCCTCTTTCGGCACAAGCCCCCGCTCCGGAGCGCACCGCGGCCGGCAGGATGCTCTCTGCCGGCGAAGGTGCCGCTTCTCCGGCAAGGAAGCCTCAGCCGCTTCTCCTGCACACAGAGAGCGTGCTAGCTGCTGAAACGTGAAGAAAGAAGCTGCAGAACACTGGCACTGAGCGTGCAGCTTTCCAGCGGAGAGAAAAAGCTACTTGAACACTCTGCAAGCCTTTTCACTCCCAAAAACATGCACATGGAAGGAGCTGCTGCAAAAGCGATGCTGTGCTCGCTGCTGCTCCTCCTGAAGCTCTGGCTGCTAAATCTGAGGCTTTCCTTCCAATTTCAAGCTGCAAAGCACTTGCTGAATTGCAGGGAAAGTCCGGGAGGCATTTGCTGTGCTGGCACACTTTCTCCTTCCTAGACAGAGTGGAAAAGCTTTTCCCTGCCGTGTAGGCGACAAGAGACGCATTAGACGGGCATCCGGAGCTGTCCGAAGGTAAGCGTCTGTTCCCGGCCTCTTTCGGCACAAGCCCCCGCTCCGGAGCGCACCGCGGCTGGCAGGATGCTCTCTGCCGGCGAAGGTGCCGCTTCTCCGGCAAGGAAGCCTCAGCCGCTTCTCCTGCACACGGAGAGCGTGCTAGCTGCTGAAACGTGAAGAAAGAAGCTGCAGAACACTGGCACTGAGCGTGCAGCTTTCCAGCGGAGAGAAAAAGCTACTTGAACACTCTGCAAGCCTTCCAACTCCCAAAAACATGCACATGGAAGGAGCTGCTGCAAAAGCGATGCTGTGCTCGCTGCTGCTCCTCCTGAAGCTCTGGCTGCTAAATCTGAGGCTTTCCTTCCAATTTCAAGCTGCAAAGCACTTGCTGAATTGCAGGGAAAGTCCGGGAGGCATTTGCTGTGCTGGCACACTTTCTCCTTCCTAGACAGAGTGGAAAAGCTTTTCCCTGCCGTGTAGGCGACAAGAGACGCATTAGACGGGCATCCGGAGCTGTCCGAAGGTAAGCGCCTGTTCCCGGCCTCTTTCGGCACAAGCCCCCGCTCCGGAGCGCACCGCGGCCGGCCGGAGGCTCTCTGCCGGCGAAGGTGCCGCTTCTCCGGCAAGGAAGCCTCAGCCGCTTCTCCTGCACACGGAGAGCGTGCTAGCTGCTGAAACGTGAAGAAAGAAGCTGCAGAACACTGGCACTGAGCGTGCAGCTTTCCAGCGGAGAGAAAAAGCTACTTGAACACTCCGCAAGCCTTTCCACTCCCAAAAACATGCACATGGAAGGAGCTGCTGCAAAAGCGATGCTGTGCTCGCTGCTGCTCCTCCTGAAGCTCTGGCTGCTAAATCTGAGGCTTTCCTTCCAATTTCAAGCTGCAAAGCACTTGCTGAATTGCAGGGAAAGTCCGGGAGGCATTTGCTGTGCTGGCACACTTTCTCCTTCCTAGACAGAGTGGAAAAGCTTTTCCCTGCCGTGTAGGCGACAAGAGACGCATTAGACGGGCATCCGGAGCTGTCCGAAGGTAAGCGTCTGTTCCCGGCCTCTTTCGGCACAAGCCCCCGCTCCGGAGCGCACCGCGGCCGGCCGGAGGCTCTCTGCCGGCGAAGGTGCCGCTTCTCCGGCAAGGAAGCCTCAGCCGCTTCTCCTGCACACGGAGAGCGTGCTAGCTGCTGAAACGTGAAGAAAGAAGCTGCAGAACACTGGCACTGAGCCTGCAGCTTTCCAGCGGAGAGAAAAAGCTACTTGAACACTCTGCAAGCCTTTCCACTCCCAAAAACATGCACATGGAAGGAGCTGCTGCAAAAGCGATGCTGTGCTCGCTGCTGCTCCTCCTGAAGCTCTGGCTGCTAAATCTGAGGCTTTCCTTCCAATTTCAAGCTGCAAAGCACTTGCTGAATTGCAGGGAAAGTCCGGGAGGCATTTGCTGTGCTGGCACACTTTCTCCTTCCTAGACAGAGTGGAAAAGCTTTTCCCTGCCGTGTAGGCGACAAGAGACGCATTAGACGGGCATCCGGAGCTGTCCGAAGGTAAGCGTCTGTTCCCGGCCTCTTTCGGCACAAGCCCCCGCTCCGGAGCGCACCGCGGCCGGCAGGATGCTCTCTGCCGGCGAAGGTGCCGCTTCTCCGGCAAGGAAGCCTCAGCCGCTTCTCCTGCACACAGAGAGCGTGCTAGCTGCTGAAACGTGAAGAAAGAAGCTGCAGAACACTGGCACTGAGCGTGCAGCTTTCCAGCGGAGAGAAAAAGCTACTTGAACACTCTGCAAGCCTTTCCACTCCCAAAAACATGCACATGGAAGGAGCTGCTGCAAAAGCGATGCTGTGCTCGCTGCTGCTCCTCCTGAAGCTCTGGCTGCTAAATCTGAGGCTTTCCTTCCAATTTCAAGCTGCAAAGCACTTGCTGAATTGCAGGGAAAGTCCGGGAGGCATTTGCTGTGCTGGCACACTTTCTCCTTCCTAGACAGAGTGGAAAAGCTTTTCCCTGCCGTGTAGGCGACAAGAGACGCATTAGACGGGCATCCGGAGCTGTCCGAAGGTAAGCGCCTGTTCCCGGCCTCTTTCGGCACAAGCCCCCGCTCCGGAGCGCACCGCGGCCGGCCGGAGGCTCTCTGCCGGCGAAGGTGCCGCTTCTCCGGCAAGGAAGCCTCAGCCGCTTCTCCTGCACACGGAGAGCGTGCTAGCTGCTGAAACGTGAAGAAAGAAGCTGCAGAACACTGGCACTGAGCGTGCAGCTTTCCAGCGGAGAGAAAAAGCTACTTGAACACTCCGCAAGCCTTTCCACTCCCAAAAACATGCACATGGAAGGAGCTGCTGCAAAAGCGATGCTGTGCTCGCTGCTGCTCCTCCTGAAGCTCTGGCTGCTAAATCTGAGGCTTTCCTTCCAATTTCAAGCTGCAAAGCACTTGCTGAATTGCAGGGAAAGTCCGGGAGGCATTTGCTGTGCTGGCACACTTTCTCCTTCCTAGACAGAGTGGAAAAGCTTTTCCCTGCCGTGTAGGCGACAAGAGACGCATTAGACGGGCATCCGGAGCTGTCCGAAGGTAAGCGTCTGTTCCCTGCCTCTTTCGGCACAAGCCCCCGCTCCGGAGCGCACCGCGGCCGGCCGGAGGCTCTCTGCCGGCGAAGGTGCCGCTTCTCCGGCAAGGAAGCCTCAGCCGCTTCTCCTGCACACGGAGAGCGTGCTAGCTGCTGAAACGTGAAGAAAGAAGCTGCAGAACACTGGCACTGAGCCTGCAGCTTTCCAGCGGAGAGAAAAAGCTACTTGAACACTCTGCAAGCCTTTCCACTCCCAAAAACATGCACATGGAAGGAGCTGCTGCAAAAGCGATGCTGTGCTCGCTGCTGCTCCTCCTGAAGCTCTGGCTGCTAAATCTGAGGCTTTCCTTCCAATTTCAAGCTGCAAAGCACTTGCTGAATTGCAGGGAAAGTCCGGGAGGCATTTGCTGTGCTGGCACACTTTCTCCTTCCTAGACAGAGTGGAAAAGCTTTTCCCTGCCGTGTAGGCGACAAGAGACGCATTAGACGGGCATCCGGAGCTGTCCGAAGGTAAGCGTCTGTTCCCGGCCTCTTTCGGCACAAGCCCCCGCTCCGGAGCGCACCGCGGCTGGCAGGATGCTCTCTGCCGGCGAAGGTGCCGCTTCTCCGGCAAGGAAGCCTCAGCCGCTTCTCCTGCACACGGAGAGCGTGCTAGCTGCTGAAACGTGAAGAAAGAAGCTGCAGAACACTGGCACTGAGCGTGCAGCTTTCCAGCGGAGAGAAAAAGCTACTTGAACACTCTGCAAGCCTTTTCACTCCCAAAAACATGCACATGGAAGGAGCTGCTGCAAAAGCGATGCTGTGCTCGCTGCTGCTCCTCCTGAAGCTCTGGCTGCTAAATCTGAGGCTTTCCTTCCAATTTCAAGCTGCAAAGCACTTGCTGAATTGCAGGGAAAGTCCGGGAGGCATTTGCTGTGCTGGCACACTTTCTCCTTCCTAGACAGAGTGGAAAAGCTTTTCCCTGCCGTGTAGGCGACAAGAGACGCATTAGACGGGCATCCGGAGCTGTCCGAAGGTAAGCGCCTGTTGCCGGCCTCTTTCGGCACAAGCCCCCGCTCCGGAGCGCACCGCGGCCGGCAGGATGCTCTCTGCCGGCGAAGGTGCCGCTTCTCGGCAAGGAAGCCTCAGCCGCTTCTCCTGCACACGGAGAGCGTGCTAGCTGCTGAAACGTGAAGAAAGAAGCTGCAGAACACTGGCACTGAGCGTGCAGCTTTCCAGCGGAGAGAAAAAGCTACTTGAACACTCTGCAAGCCTTTCCACTCCCAAAAACATGCACATGGAAGGAGCTGCTGCAAAAGCGATGCTGTGCTCGCTGCTGCTCCTCCTGAAGCTCTGGCTGCTAAATCTGAGGCTTTCCTTCCAATTTCAAGCTGCAAAGCACTTGCTGAATTGCAGGGAAAGTCCGGGAGGCATTTGCTGTGCTGGCACACTTTCTCCTTGCTAGACAGAGTGGAAAAGCTTTTCCCTGCCGTGTAGGCGACAAGAGACGCATTAGACGGGCATCCGGAGCTGTCCGAAGGTAAGCGTCTGTTCCCGGCCTCTTTCGGCACAAGCCCCCGCTCCGCAGCGCACCGCGGCTGGCAGGATGCTCTCTGCCGGCGAAGGTGCCGCTTCTCCGGCAAGGAAGCCTCAGCCGCTTCTCCTGCACACGGAGAGCGTGCTAGCTGCTGAAACGTGAAGAAAGAAGCTGCAGAACACTGGCACTGAGCGTGCAGCTTTCCAGCGGAGAGAAAAAGCTACTTGAACACTCTGCAAGCCTTCCAACTCCCAAAAACATGCACATGGAAGGAGCTGCTGCAAAAGCGATGCTGTGCTCGCTGCTGCTCCTCCTGAAGCTCTGGCTGCTAAATCTGAGGCTTTCCTTCCAATTTCAAGCTGCAAAGCACTTGCTGAATTGCAGGGAAAGTCCGGGAGGCATTTGCTGTGCTGGCACACTTTCTCCTTCCTAGACAGAGTGGAAAAGCTTTTCCCTGCCGTGTAGGCGACAAGAGACGCATTAGACGGGCATCCGGAGCTGTCCGAAGGTAAGCGCCTGTTCCCGGCCTCTTTCGGCACAAGCCCCCGCTCCGGAGCGCACCGCGGCCGGCAGGATGCTCTCTGCCGGCGAAGGTGCCGCTTCTCCGGCAAGGAAGCCTCAGCCGCTTCTCCTGCACACGGAGAGCGTGCTAGCTGCTGAAACGTGAAGAAAGAAGCTGCAGAACACTGGCACTGAGCGTGCAGCTTTCCAGCGGAGAGAAAAAGCTACTTGAACACTCTGCAAGCCTTTCCACTCCCAAAAACATGCACATGGAAGGAGCTGCTGCAAAAGCGATGCTGTGCTCGCTGCTGCTCCTCCTGAAGCTCTGGCTGCTAAATCTGAGGCTTTCCTTCCAATTTCAAGCTGCAAAGCACTTGCTGAATTGCAGGGAAAGTCCGGGAGGCATTTGCTGTGCTGGCACACTTTCTCCTTCCTAGACAGAGTGGAAAAGCTTTTCCCTGCCGTGTAGGCGACAAGAGACGCATTAGACGGGCATCCGGAGCTGTCCGAAGGTAAGCGCCTGTTGCCGGCCTCTTTCGGCACAAGCCCCCGCTCCGGAGCGCACCGCGGCCGGCAGGATGCTCTCTGCCGGCGAAGGTGCCGCTTCTCCGGCAAGGAAGCCTCAGCCGCTTCTCCTGCACACGGAGAGCGTGCTAGCTGCTGAAACGTGAAGAAAGAAGCTGCAGAACACTGGCACTGAGCGTGCAGCTTTCCAGCGGAGAGAAAAAGCTACTTGAACACTCTGCAAGCCTTTCCACTCCCAAAAACATGCACATGGAAGGAGCTGCTGCAAAAGCGATGCTGTGCTCGCTGCTGCTCCTCCTGAAGCTCTGGCTGCTAAATCTGAGGCTTTCCTTCCAATTTCAAGCTGCAAAGCACTTGCTGAATTGCAGGGAAAGTCCGGGAGGCATTTGCTGTGCTGGCACACTTTCTCCTTCCTAGACAGAGTGGAAAAGCTTTTCCCTGCCGTGTAGGCGACAAGAGACGCATTAGACGGGCATCCGGAGCTGTCCGAAGGTAAGCGCCTGTTGCCGGCCTCTTTCGGCACAAGCCCCCGCTCCGGAGCGCACCGCGGCCGGCAGGATGCTCTCTGCCGGCGAAGGTGCCGCTTCTCCGGCAAGGAAGCCTCAGCCGCTTCTCCTGCACACGGAGAGCGTGCTAGCTGCTGAAACGTGAAGAAAGAAGCTGCAGAACACTGGCACTGAGCGTGCAGCTTTCCAGCGGAGAGAAAAAGCTACTTGAACACTCTGCAAGCCTTTCCACTGCCAAAAACATGCACATGGAAGGAGCTGCTGCAAAAGCGATGCTGTGCTCGCTGCTGCTCCTCCTGAAGCTCTGGCTGCTAAATCTGAGGCTTTCCTTCCAATTTCAAGCTGCAAAGCACTTGCTGAATTGCAGGGAAAGTCCGGGAGGCATTTGCTGTGCTGGCACACTTTCTCCTTCCTAGACAGAGTGGAAAAGCTTTTCCCTGCCGTGTAGGCGACAAGAGACGCATTAGACGGGCATCCGGAGCTGTCCGAAGGTAAGCGCCTGTTCCCGGCCTCTTTCGGCACAAGCCCCCGCTCCGGAGCGCACCGCGGCCGGCAGGAGGCTCTCTGCCGGCGAAGGTGCCGCTTCTCCGGCAAGGAAGCCTCAGCCGCTTCTCCTGCACACGGAGAGCGTGCTAGCTGCTGAAACGTGAAGAAAGAAGCTGCAGAACACTGGCACTGAGCGTGCAGCTTTCCAGCGGAGAGAAAAAGCTACTTGAACACTCCGCAAGCCTTTCCACTCCCAAAAACATGCACATGGAAGGAGCTGCTGCAAAAGCGATGCTGTGCTCGCTGCTGCTCCTCCTGAAGCTCTGGCTGCTAAATCTGAGGCTTTCCTTCCAATTTCAAGCTGCAAAGCACTTGCTGAATTGCAGGGAAAGTCCGGCAGGCATTTGCTGTGCTGGCACACTTTCTCCTTCCTAGACAGAGTGGAAAAGCTTTTCCCTGCCGTGTAGGCGACAAGAGACGCATTAGACGGGCATCCGGAGCTGTCCGAAGGTAAGCGCCTGTTGCCGGCCTCTTTCGGCACAAGCCCCCGCTCCGGAGCGCACCGCGGCCGGCCGGAGGCTCTCTGCCGGCGAAGGTGCCGCTTCTCCGGCAAGGAAGCCTCAGCCGCTTCTCCTGCACACGGAGAGCGTGCTAGCTGCTGAAACGTGAAGAAAGAAGCTGCAGAACACTGGCACTGAGCGTGCAGCTTTCCAGCGGAGAGAAAAAGCTACTTGAACACTCTGCAAGCCTTTCCACTCCCAAAAACATGCACATGGAAGGAGCTGCTGCAAAAGCGATGCTGTGCTCGCTGCTGCTCCTCCTGAAGCTCTGGCTGCTAAATCTGAGGCTTTCCTTCCAATTTCAAGCTGCAAAGCACTTGCTGAATTGCAGGGAAAGTCCGGGAGGCATTTGCTGTGCTGGCACACTTTCTCCTTCCTAGACAGAGTGGAAAAGCTTTTCCCTGCCGTGTAGGCGACAAGAGACGCATTAGACGGGCATCCGGAGCTGTCCGAAGGTAAGCGCCTGTTGCCGGCCTCTTTCGGCACAAGCCCCCGCTCCGGAGCGCACCGCGGCCGGCCGGAGGCTCTCTGCCGGCGAAGGTGCCGCTTCTCCGGCAAGGAAGCCTCAGCCGCTTCTCCTGCACACGGAGAGCGTGCTAGCTGCTGAAACGTGAAGAAAGAAGCTGCAGAACACTGGCACTGAGCGTGCAGCTTTCCAGCGGAGAGAAAAAGCTACTTGAACACTCTGCAAGCCTTTTCACTCCCAAAAACATGCACATGGAAGGAGCTGCTGCAAAAGCGATGCTGTGCTCGCTGCTGCTCCTCCTGAAGCTCTGGCTGCTAAATCTGAGGCTTTCCTTCCAATTTCAAGCTGCAAAGCACTTGCTGAATTGCAGGGAAAGTCCGGGAGGCATTTGCTGTGCTGGCACACTTTCTCCTTCCTAGACAGAGTGGAAAAGCTTTTCCCTGCCGTGTAGGCGACAAGAG
Organism: Fringilla coelebs; assembly: GCF_963513975.1. Taxonomy (NCBI): domain Eukaryota; kingdom Metazoa; phylum Chordata; class Aves; order Passeriformes; family Fringillidae; genus Fringilla; species Fringilla coelebs. Next base: position 97,830 of record NW_028167539.1, read on the forward strand.
ACGCATTAGACGGGCATCCGGAGCTGTCCGAAGGTAAGCGCCTGTTGCCGGCCTCTTTCGGCACAAGCCCCCGCTCCGGAGCGCACCGCGGCCGGCCGGAGGCTCTCTGCCGGCGAAGGTGCCGCTTCTCCGGCAAGGAAGCCTCAGCCGCTTCTCCTGCACACGGAGAGCGTGCTAGCTGCTGAAACGTGAAGAAAGAAGCTGCAGAACACTGGCACTGAGCGTGCAGCTTTCCAGCGGAGAGAAAAAGCTACTTGAACACTCTGCAAGCCTTTCCACTCCCAAAAACATGCACATGGAAGGAGCTGCTGCAAAAGCGATGCTGTGCTCGCTGCTGCTCCTCCTGAAGCTCTGGCTGCTAAATCTGAGGCTTTCCTTCCAATTTCAAGCTGCAAAGCACTTGCTGAATTGCAGGGAAAGTCCGGGAGGCATTTGCTGTGCTGGCACACTTTCTCCTTCCTAGACAGAGTGGAAAAGCTTTTCCCTGCCGTGTAGGCGACAAGAGACGCATTAGACGGGCATCCGGAGCTGTCCGAAGGTAAGCGCCTGTTCCCGGCCTCTTTCGGCACAAGCCCCCGCTCCGGAGCGCACCGCGGCCGGCCGGAGGCTCTCTGCCGGCGAAGGTGCCGCTTCTCCGGCAAGGAAGCCTCAGCCGCTTCTCCTGCACACGGAGAGCGTGCTAGCTGCTGAAACGTGAAGAAAGAAGCTGCAGAACACTGGCACTGAGCGTGCAGCTTTCCAGCGGAGAGAAAAAGCTACTTGAACACTCTGCAAGCCTTTCCACTCCCAAAAACATGCACATGGAAGGAGCTGCTGCAAAAGCGATGCTGTGCTCGCTGCTGCTCCTCCTGAAGCTCTGGCTGCTAAATCTGAGGCTTTCCTTCCAATTTCAAGCTGCAAAGCACTTGCTGAATTGCAGGGAAAGTCCGGGAGGCATTTGCTGTGCTGGCACACTTTCTCCTTCCTAGACAGAGTGGAAAAGCTTTTCCCTGCCGTGTAGGCGACAAGAGACGCATTAGACGGGCATCCGGAGCTGTCCGAAGGTAAGCGCCTGTTCCCGGCCTCTTTCGGCACAAGCCCCCGCTCCGGAGCGCACCGCGGCCGGCAGGAGGCTCTCTGCCGGCGAAGGTGCCGCTTCTCCGGCAAGGAAGCCTCAGCCGCTTCTCCTGCACACGGAGAGCGTGCTAGCTGCTGAAACGTGAAGAAAGAAGCTGCAGAACACTGGCACTGAGCCTGCAGCTTTCCAGCGGAGAGAAAAAGCTACTTGAACACTCTGCAAGCCTTTCCACTGCCAAAAACATGCACATGGAAGGAGCTGCTGCAAAAGCGATGCTGTGCTCGCTGCTGCTCCTCCTGAAGCTCTGGCTGCTAAATCTGAGGCTTTCCTTCCAATTTCAAGCTGCAAAGCACTTGCTGAATTGCAGGGAAAGTCCGGGAGGCATTTGCTGTGCTGGCACACTTTCTCCTTCCTAGACAGAGTGGAAAAGCTTTTCCCTGCCGTGTAGGCGACAAGAGACGCATTAGACGGGCATCCGGAGCTGTCCGAAGGTAAGCGCCTGTTGCCGGCCTCTTTCGGCACAAGCCCCCGCTCCGGAGCGCACCGCGGCCGGCAGGATGCTCTCTGCCGGCGAAGGTGCCGCTTCTCCGGCAAGGAAGCCTCAGCCGCTTCTCCTGCACACGGAGAGCGTGCTAGCTGCTGAAACGTGAAGAAAGAAGCTGCAGAACACTGGCACTGAGCGTGCAGCTTTCCAGCGGAGAGAAAAAGCTACTTGAACACTCTGCAAGCCTTTCCACTCCCAAAAACATGCACATGGAAGGAGCTGCTGCAAAAGCGATGCTGTGCTCGCTGCTGCTCCTCCTGAAGCTCTGGCTGCTAAATCTGAGGCTTTCCTTCCAATTTCAAGCTGCAAAGCACTTGCTGAATTGCAGGGAAAGTCCGGGAGGCATTTGCTGTGCTGGCACACTTTCTCCTTCCTAGACAGAGTGGAAAAGCTTTTCCCTGCCGTGTAGGCGACAAGAGACGCATTAGACGGGCATCCGGAGCTGTCCGAAGGTAAGCGCCTGTTGCCGGCCTCTTTCGGCACAAGCCCCCGCTCCGGAGCGCACCGCGGCCGGCAGGATGCTCTCTGCCGGCGAAGGTGCCGCTTCTCCGGCAAGGAAGCCTCAGCCGCTTCTCCTGCACACGGAGAGCGTGCTAGCTGCTGAAACGTGAAGAAAGAAGCTGCAGAACACTGGCACTGAGCGTGCAGCTTTCCAGCGGAGAGAAAAAGCTACTTGAACACTCTGCAAGCCTTTCCACTGCCAAAAACATGCACATGGAAGGAGCTGCTGCAAAAGCGATGCTGTGCTCGCTGCTGCTCCTCCTGAAGCTCTGGCTGCTAAATCTGAGGCTTTCCTTCCAATTTCAAGCTGCAAAGCACTTGCTGAATTGCAGGGAAAGTCCGGGAGGCATTTGCTGTGCTGGCACACTTTCTCCTTCCTAGACAGAGTGGAAAAGCTTTTCCCTGCCGTGTAGGCGACAAGAGACGCATTAGACGGGCATCCGGAGCTGTCCGAAGGTAAGCGCCTGTTGCCGGCCTCTTTCGGCACAAGCCCCCGCTCCGGAGCGCACCGCGGCCGGCCGGAGGCTCTCTGCCGGCGAAGGTGCCGCTTCTCCGGCAAGGAAGCCTCAGCCGCTTCTCCTGCACACGGAGAGCGTGCTAGCTGCTGAAACGTGAAGAAAGAAGCTGCAGAACACTGGCACTGAGCGTGCAGCTTTCCAGCGGAGAGAAAAAGCTACTTGAACACTCTGCAAGCCTTTCCACTCCCAAAAACATGCACATGGAAGGAGCTGCTGCAAAAGCGATGCTGTGCTCGCTGCTGCTCCTCCTGAAGCTCTGGCTGCTAAATCTGAGGCTTTCCTTCCAATTTCAAGCTGCAAAGCACTTGCTGAATTGCAGGGAAAGTCCGGGAGGCATTTGCTGTGCTGGCACACTTTCTCCTTCCTAGACAGAGTGGAAAAGCTTTTCCCTGCCGTGTAGGCGACAAGAGACGCATTAGACGGGCATCCGGAGCTGTCCGAAGGTAAGCGCCTGTTGCCGGCCCCTTTCGGCACAAGCCCCCGCTCCGGAGCGCACCGCGGCCGGCAGGATGCTCTCTGCCGGCGAAGGTGCCGCTTCTCCGGCAAGGAAGCCTCAGCCGCTTCTCCTGCACACGGAGAGCGTGCTAGCTGCTGAAACGTGAAGAAAGAAGCTGCAGAACACTGGCACTGAGCGTGCAGCTTTCCAGCGGAGAGAAAAAGCTACTTGAACACTCTGCAAGCCTTTCCACTCCCAAAAACATGCACATGGAAGGAGCTGCTGCAAAAGCGATGCTGTGCTCGCTGCTGCTCCTCCTGAAGCTCTGGCTGCTAAATCTGAGGCTTTCCTTCCAATTTCAAGCTGCAAAGCACTTGCTGAATTGCAGGGAAAGTCCGGGAGGCATTTGCTGTGCTGGCACACTTTCTCCTTCCTAGACAGAGTGGAAAAGCTTTTCCCTGCCGTGTAGGCGACAAGAGACGCATTAGACGGGCATCCGGAGCTGTCCGAAGGTAAGCGCCTGTTGCCGGCCTCTTTCGGCACAAGCCCCCGCTCCGGAGCGCACCGCGGCCGGCAGGATGCTCTCTGCCGGCGAAGGTGCCGCTTCTCCGGCAAGGAAGCCTCAGCCGCTTCTCCTGCACACGGAGAGCGTGCTAGCTGCTGAAACGTGAAGAAAGAAGCTGCAGAACACTGGCACTGAGCGTGCAGCTTTCCAGCGGAGAGAAAAAGCTACTTGAACACTCTGCAAGCCTTTCCACTCCCAAAAACATGCACATGGAAGGAGCTGCTGCAAAAGCGATGCTGTGCTCGCTGCTGCTCCTCCTGAAGCTCTGGCTGCTAAATCTGAGGCTTTCCTTCCAATTTCAAGCTGCAAAGCACTTGCTGAATTGCAGGGAAAGTCCGGGAGGCATTTGCTGTGCTGGCACACTTTCTCCTTCCTAGACAGAGTGGAAAAGCTTTTCCCTGCCGTGTAGGCGACAAGAGATGCATTAGACGGGCATCCGGAGCTGTCCGAAGGTAAGCGCCTGTTCCCGGCCTCTTTCGGCACAAGCCCCCGCTCCGGAGCGCACCGCGGCCGGCAGGATGCTCTCTGCCGGCGAAGGTGCCGCTTCTCCGGCAAGGAAGCCTCAGCCGCTTCTCCTGCACACGGAGAGCGTGCTAGCTGCTGAAACGTGAAGAAAGAAGCTGCAGAACACTGGCACTGAGCGTGCAGCTTTCCAGCGGAGAGAAAAAGCTACTTGAACACTCTGCAAGCCTTTCCACTCCCAAAAACATGCACATGGAAGGAGCTGCTGCAAAAGCGATGCTGTGCTCGCTGCTGCTCCTCCTGAAGCTCTGGCTGCTAAATCTGAGGCTTTCCTTCCAATTTCAAGCTGCAAAGCACTTGCTGAATTGCAGGGAAAGTCCGGGAGGCATTTGCTCTGCTGGCACACTTTCTCCTTCCTAGACAGAGTGGAAAAGCTTTTCCCTGCCGTGTAGGCGACAAGAGACGCATTAGACGGGCATCCGGAGCTGTCCGAAGGTAAGCGCCTGTTCCCGGCCTCTTTCGGCACAAGCCCCCGCTCCGGAGCGCACCGCGGCCGGCAGGATGCTCTCTGCCGGCGAAGGTGCCGCTTCTCCGGCAAGGAAGCCTCAGCCGCTTCTCCTGCACACGGAGAGCGTGCTAGCTGCTGAAACGTGAAGAAAGAAGCTGCAGAACACTGGCACTGAGCGTGCAGCTTTCCAGCGGAGAGAAAAAGCTACTTGAACACTCTGCAAGCCTTTCCACTCCCAAAAACATGCACATGGAAGGAGCTGCTGCAAAAGCGATGCTGTGCTCGCTGCTGCTCCTCCTGAAGCTCTGGCTGCTAAATCTGAGGCTTTCCTTCCAATTTCAAGCTGCAAAGCACTTGCTGAATTGCAGGGAAAGTCCGGGAGGCATTTGCTGTGCTGGCACACTTTCTCCTTCCTAGACAGAGTGGAAAAGCTTTTCCCTGCCGTGTAGGCGACAAGAGACGCATTAGACGGGCATCCGGAGCTGTCCGAAGGTAAGCGCCTGTTCCCGGCCTCTTTCGGCACAAGCCCCCGCTCCGGAGCGCACCGCGGCCGGCAGGATGCTCTCTGCCGGCGAAGGTGCCGCTTCTCCGGCAAGGAAGCCTCAGCCGCTTCTCCTGCACACGGAGAGCGTGCTAGCTGCTGAAACGTGAAGAAAGAAGCTGCAGAACACTGGCACTGAGCGTGCAGCTTTCCAGCGGAGAGAAAAAGCTACTTGAACACTCTGCAAGCCTTTCCACTCCCAAAAACATGCACATGGAAGGAGCTGCTGCAAAAGCGATGCTGTGCTCGCTGCTGCTCCTCCTGAAGCTCTGGCTGCTAAATCTGAGGCTTTCCTTCCAATTTCAAGCTGCAAAGCACTTGCTGAATTGCAGGGAAAGTCCGGGAGGCATTTGCTGTGCTGGCACACTTTCTCCTTCCTAGACAGAGTGGAAAAGCTTTTCCCTGCCGTGTAGGCGACAAGAGACGCATTAGACGGGCATCCGGAGCTGTCCGAAGGTAAGCGCCTGTTCCCGGCCTCTTTCGGCACAAGCCCCCGCTCCGGAGCGCACCGCGGCCGGCAGGATGCTCTCTGCCGGCGAAGGTGCCGCTTCTCCGGCAAGGAAGCCTCAGCCGCTTCTCCTGCACACGGAGAGCGTGCTAGCTGCTGAAACGTGAAGAAAGAAGCTGCAGAACACTGGCACTGAGCGTGCAGCTTTCCAGCGGAGAGAAAAAGCTACTTGAACACTCTGCAAGCCTTTCCACTCCCAAAAACATGCACATGGAAAGAGCTGCTGCAAAAGCGATGCTGTGCTCGCTGCTGCTCCTCCTGAAGCTCTGGCTGCTAAATCTGCGGCTTTCCTTCCAATTTCAAGCTGCAAAGCACTTGCTGAATTGCAGGGAAAGTCCGGGAGGCATTTGCTGTGCTGGCACACTTTCTCCTTCCTAGACAGAGTGGAAAAGCTTTTCCCTGCCGTGTAGGCGACAAGAGACGCATTAGACGGGCATCCGGAGCTGTCCGAAGGTAAGCGCCTGTTGCCGGCCTCTTTCGGCACAAGCCCCCGCTCCGGAGCGCACCGCGGCCGGCAGGATGCTCTCTGCCGGCGAAGGTGCCGCTTCTCCGGCAAGGAAGCCTCAGCCGCTTCTCCTGCACACGGAGAGCGTGCTAGCTGCTGAAACGTGAAGAAAGAAGCTGCAGAACACTGGCACTGAGCGTGCAGCTTTCCAGCGGAGAGAAAAAGCTACTTGAACACTCTGCAAGCCTTTCCACTCCCAAAAACATGCACATGGAAGGAGCTGCTGCAAAAGCGATGCTGTGCTCGCTGCTGCTCCTCCTGAAGCTCTGGCTGCTAAATCTGAGGCTTTCCTTCCAATTTCAAGCTGCAAAGCACTTGCTGAATTGCAGGGAAAGTCCGGGAGGCATTTGCTGTGCTGGCACACTTTCTCCTTCCTAGACAGAGTGGAAAAGCTTTTCCCTGCCGTGTAGGCGACAAGAGACGCATTAGACGGGCATCCGGAGCTGTCCGAAGGTAAGCGCCTGTTGCCGGCCTCTTTCGGCACAAGCCCCCGCTCCGGAGCGCACCGCGGCCGGCAGGATGCTCTCTGCCGGCGAAGGTGCCGCTTCTCCGGCAAGGAAGCCTCAGCCGCTTCTCCTGCACACGGAGAGCGTGCTAGCTGCTGAAACGTGAAGAAAGAAGCTGCAGAACACTGGCACTGAGCGTGCAGCTTTCCAGCGGAGAGAAAAAGCTACTTGAACACTCTGCAAGCCTTTCCACTCCCAAAAACATGCACATGGAAGGAGCTGCTGCAAAAGCGATGCTGTGCTCGCTGCTGCTCCTCCTGAAGCTCTGGCTGCTAAATCTGAGGCTTTCCTTCCAATTTCAAGCTGCAAAGCACTTGCTGAATTGCAGGGAAAGTCCGGGAGGCATTTGCTGTGCTGGCACACTTTCTCCTTCCTAGACAGAGTGGAAAAGCTTTTCCCTGCCGTGTAGGCGACAAGAGACGCATTAGACGGGCATCCGGAGCTGTCCGAAGGTAAGCGCCTGTTGCCGGCCTCTTTCGGCACAAGCCCCCGCTCCGGAGCGCACCGCGGCCGGCCGGAGGCTCTCTGCCGGCGAAGGTGCCGCTTCTCCGGCAAGGAAGCCTCAGCCGCTTCTCCTGCACACGGAGAGCGTGCTAGCTGCTGAAACGTGAAGAAAGAAGCTGCAGAACACTGGCACTGAGCGTGCAGCTTTCCAGCGGAGAGAAAAAGCTACTTGAACACTCTGCAAGCCTTTCCACTCCCAAAAACATGCACATGGAAGGAGCTGCTGCAAAAGCGATGCTGTGCTCGCTGCTGCTCCTTTTGAAGCTCTGGCTGCTAAATCTGAGGCTTTCCTTCCAATTTCAAGCTGCAAAGCACTTGCTGAATTGCAGGGAAAGTCCGGGAGGCATTTGCTGTGCTGGCACACTTTCTCCTTCCTAGACAGAGTGGAAAAGCTTTTCCCTGCCGTGTAGGCGACAAGAGACGCATTAGACGGGCATCCGGAGCTGTCCGAAGGTAAGCGCCTGTTCCCGGCCTCTTTCGGCACAAGCCCCCGCTCCGGAGCGCACCGCGGCCGGCAGGATGCTCTCTGCCGGCGAAGGTGCCGCTTCTCCGGCAAGGAAGCCTCAGCCGCTTCTCCTGCACACGGAGAGCGTGCTAGCTGCTGAAACGTGAAGAAAGAAGCTGCAGAACACTGGCACTGAGCGTGCAGCTTTCCAGCGGAGAGAAAAAGCTACTTGAACACTCTGCAAGCCTTTCCACTCCCAAAAACATGCACATGGAAAGAGCTGCTGCAAAAGCGATGCTGTGCTCGCTGCTGCTCCTCCTGAAGCTCTGGCTGCTAAATCTGCGGCTTTCCTTCCAATTTCAAGCTGCAAAGCACTTGCTGAATTGCAGGGAAAGTCCGGGAGGCATTTGCTGTGCTGGCACACTTTCTCCTTCCTAGACAGAGTGGAAAAGCTTTTCCCTGCCGTGTAGGCGACAAGAGACGCATTAGACGGGCATCCGGAGCTGTCCGAAGGTAAGCGCCTGTTGCCGGCCTCTTTCGGCACAAGCCCCCGCTCCGGAGCGCACCGCGGCCGGCCGGAGGCTCTCTGCCGGCGAAGGTGCCGCTTCTCCGGCAAGGAAGCCTCAGCCGCTTCTCCTGCACACGGAGAGCGTGCTAGCTGCTGAAACGTGAAGAAAGAAGCTGCAGAACACTGGCACTGAGCGTGCAGCTTTCCAGCGGAGAGAAAAAGCTACTTGAACACTCTGCAAGCCTTTCCACTCCCAAAAACATGCACATGGAAGGAGCTGCTGCAAAAGCGATGCTGTGCTCGCTGCTGCTCCTCCTGAAGCTCTGGCTGCTAAATCTGAGGCTTTCCTTCCAATTTCAAGCTGCAAAGCACTTGCTGAATTGCAGGGAAAGTCCGGGAGGCATTTGCTGTGCTGGCACACTTTCTCCTTCCTAGACAGAGTGGAAAAGCTTTTCCCTGCCGTGTAGGCGACAAGAGACGCATTAGACGGGCATCCGGAGCTGTCCGAAGGTAAGCGTCTGTTGCCGGCCTCTTTCGGCACAAGCCCCCGCTCCGGAGCGCACCGCGGCCGGCCGGAGTCTCTCTGCCGGCGAAGGTGCCGCTTCTCCGGCAAGGAAGCCTCAGCCGCTTCTCCTGCACACGGAGAGCGTGCTAGCTGCTGAAACGTGAAGAAAGAAGCTGCAGAACACTGGCACTGAGCCTGCAGCTTTCCAGCGGAGAGAAAAAGCTACTTGAACACTCTGCAAGCCTTTCCACTCCCAAAAACATGCACATGGAAGGAGCTGCTGCAAAAGCGATGCTGTGCTCGCTGCTGCTCCTCCTGAAGCTCTGGCTGCTAAATCTGAGGCTTTCCTTCCAATTTCAAGCTGCAAAGCACTTGCTGAATTGCAGGGAAAGTCCGGGAGGCATTTGCTGTGCTGGCACACTTTCTCCTTCCTAGACAGAGTGGAAAAGCTTTTCCCTGCCGTGTAGGCGACAAGAGACGCATTAGACGGGCATCCGGAGCTGTCCGAAGGTAAGCGCCTGTTCCCGGCCTCTTTCGGCACAAGCCCCCGCTCCGGAGCGCACCGCGGCCGGCAGGATGCTCTCTGCCGGCGAAGGTGCCGCTTCTCCGGCAAGGAAGCCTCAGCCGCTTCTCCTGCACACGGAGAGCGTGCTAGCTGCTGAAACGTGAAGAAGCTGCAGAACACTGGCACTGAGCGTGCAGCTTTCCAGCGGAGAGAAAAAGCTACTTGAACACTCTGCAAGCCTTTCCACTCCCAAAAACATGCACATGGAAGGAGCTGCTGCAAAAGCGATGCTGTGCTCGCTGCTGCTCCTCCTGAAGCTCTGGCTGCTAAATCTGAGGCTTTCCTTCCAATTTCAAGCTGCAAAGCACTTGCTGAATTGCAGGGAAAGTCCGGGAGGCATTTGCTGTGCTGGCACACTTTCTCCTTCCTAGACAGAGTGGAAAAGCTTTTCCCTGCCGTGTAGGCGACAAGAGACGCATTAGACGGGCATCCGGAGCTGTCCGAAGGTAAGCGCCTGTTCCCGGCCTCTTTCGGCACAAGCCCCCGCTCCGGAGCGCACCGCGGCCGGCAGGATGCTCTCTGCCGGCGAAGGTGCCGCTTCTCCGGCAAGGAAGCCTCAGCCGCTTCTCCTGCACACGGAGAGCGTGCTAGCTGCTGAAACGTGAAGAAAGAAGCTGCAGAACACTGGCACTGAGCGTGCAGCTTTCCAGCGGAGAGAAAAAGCTACTTGAACACTCTGCAAGCCTTTCCACTCCCAAAAACATGCACATGGAAAGAGCTGCTGCAAAAGCGATGCTGTGCTCGCTGCTGCTCCTCCTGAAGCTCTGGCTGCTAAATCTGCGGCTTTCCTTCCAATTTCAAGCTGCAAAGCACTTGCTGAATTGCAGGGAAAGTCCGGGAGGCATTTGCTGTGCTGGCACACTTTCTCCTTCCTAGACAGAGTGGAAAAGCTTTTCCCTGCCGTGTAGGCGACAAGAGACGCATTAGACGGGCATCCGGAGCTGTCCGAAGGTAAGCGCCTGTTGCCGGCCTCTTTCGGCACAAGCCCCCGCTCCGGAGCGCACCGCGGCCGGCCGGAGGCTCTCTGCCGGCGAAGGTGCCGCTTCTCCGGCAAGGAAGCCTCAGCCGCTTCTCCTGCACACGGAGAGCGTGCTAGCTGCTGAAACGTGAAGAAAGAAGCTGCAGAACACTGGCACTGAGCGTGCAGCTTTCCAGCGGAGAGAAAAAGCTACTTGAACACTCTGCAAGCCTTTCCACTCCCAAAAACATGCACATGGAAGGAGCTGCTGCAAAAGCGATGCTGTGCTCGCTGCTGCTCCTCCTGAAGCTCTGGCTGCTAAATCTGAGGCTTTCCTTCCAATTTCAAGCTGCAAAGCACTTGCTGAATTGCAGGGAAAGTCCGGGAGGCATTTGCTGTGCTGGCACACTTTCTCCTTCCTAGACAGAGTGGAAAAGCTTTTCCCTGCCGTGTAGGCGACAAGAGACGCATTAGACGGGCATCCGGAGCTGTCCGAAGGTAAGCGCCTGTTGCCGGCCTCTTTCGGCACAAGCCCCCGCTCCGGAGCGCACCGCGGCCGGCCGGAGTCTCTCTGCCGGCGAAGGTGCCGCTTCTCCGGCAAGGAAGCCTCAGCCGCTTCTCCTGCACACGGAGAGCGTGCTAGCTGCTGAAACGTGAAGAAAGAAGCTGCAGAACACTGGCACTGAGCCTGCAGCTTTCCAGCGGAGAGAAAAAGCTACTTGAACACTCTGCAAGCCTTTCCACTCCCAAAAACATGCACATGGAAGGAGCTGCTGCAAAAGCGATGCTGTGCTCGCTGCTGCTCCTCCTGAAGCTCTGGCTGCTAAATCTGAGGCTTTCCTTCCAATTTCAAGCTGCAAAGCACTTGCTGAATTGCAGGGAAAGTCCGGGAGGCATTTGCTGTGCTGGCACACTTTCTCCTTCCTAGACAGAGTGGAAAAGCTTTTCCCTGCCGTGTAGGCGACAAGAGACGCATTAGACGGGCATCCGGAGCTGTCCGAAGGTAAGCGCCTGTTGCCGGCCTCTTTCGGCACAAGCCCCCGCTCCGGAGCGCACCGCGGCCGGCAGGATGCTCTCTGCCGGCGAAGGTGCCGCTTCTCCGGCAAGGAAGCCTCAGCCGCTTCTCCTGCACACGGAGAGCGTGCTAGCTGCTGAAACGTGAAGAAAGAAGCTGCAGAACACTGGCACTGAGCGTGCAGCTTTCCAGCGGAGAGAAAAAGCTACTTGAACACTCTGCAAGCCTTTCCACTCCCAAAAACATGCACATGGAAGGAGCTGCTGCAAAAGCGATGCTGTGCTCGCTGCTGCTCCTCCTGAAGCTCTGGCTGCTAAATCTGAGGCTTTCCTTCCAATTTCAAGCTGCAAAGCACTTGCTGAATTGCAGGGAAAGTCCGGGAGGCATTTGCTGTGCTGGCACACTTTCTCCTTCCTAGACAGAGTGGAAAAGCTTTTCCCTGCCGTGTAGGCGACAAGAGACGCATTAGACGGGCATCCGGAGCTGTCCGAAGGTAAGCGTCTGTTCCCGGCCTCTTTCGGCACAAGCCCCCGCTCCGGAGCGCACCGCGGCCGGCCGGAGTCTCTCTGCCGGCGAAGGTGCCGCTTCTCCGGCAAGGAAGCCTCAGCCGCTTCTCCTGCACACGGAGAGCGTGCTAGCTGCTGAAACGTGAAGAAAGAAGCTGCAGAACACTGGCACTGAGCGTGCAGCTTTCCAGCGGAGAGAAAAAGCTACTTGAACACTCTGCAAGCCTTTCCACTCCCAAAAACATGCACATGGAAGGAGCTGCTGCAAAAGCGATGCTGTGCTCGCTGCTGCTCCTCCTGAAGCTCTGGCTGCTAAATCGGAGGCTTTCCTTCCAATTTCAAGCTGCAAAGCACTTGCTGAATTGCAGGGAAAGTCCGGGAGGCATTTGCTGTGCTGGCACACTTTCTCCTTCCTAGACAGAGTGGAAAAGCTTTTCCCTGCCGTGTAGGCGACAAGAGACGCATTAGACGGGCATCCGGAGCTGTCCGAAGGTAAGCGCCTGTTCCCGGCCTCTTTCGGCACAAGCCCCCGCTCCGGAGCGCACCGCGGCCGGCAGGATGCTCTCTGCCGGCGAAGGTGCCGCTTCTCCGGCAAGGAAGCCTCAGCCGCTTCTCCTGCACACGGAGAGCGTGCTAGCTGCTGAAACGTGAAGAAAGAAGCTGCAGAACACTGGCACTGAGCGTGCAGCTTTCCAGCGGAGAGAAAAAGCTACTTGAACACTCTGCAAGCCTTTCCACTGCCAAAAACATGCACATGGAAGGAGCTGCTGCAAAAGCGATGCTGTGCTCGCTGCTGCTCCTCCTGAAGCTCTGGCTGCTAAATCTGAGGCTTTCCTTGCAATTTCAAGCTGCAAAGCACTTGCTGAATTGCAGGGAAAGTCCGGGAGGCATTTGCTGTGCTGGCACACTTTCTCCTTCCTAGACAGAGTGGAAAAGCTTTTCCCTGCCGTGTAGGCGACAAGAGACGCATTAGACGGGCATCCGGAGCTGTCCGAAGGTAAGCGCCTGTTGCCGGCCTCTTTCGGCACAAGCCCCCGCTCCGGAGCGCACCGCGGCCGGCAGGATGCTCTCTGCCGGCGAAGGTGCCGCTTCTCCGGCAAGGAAGCCTCAGCCGCTTCTCCTGCACACGGAGAGCGTGCTAGCTGCTGAAACGTGAAGAAAGAAGCTGCAGAACACTGGCACTGAGCGTGCAGCTTTCCAGCGGAGAGAAAAAGCTACTTGAACACTCTGCAAGCCTTTTCACTCCCAAAAACATGCACATGGAAGGAGCTGCTGCAAAAGCGATGCTGTGCTCGCTGCTGCTCCTCCTGAAGCTCTGGCTGCTAAATCTGAGGCTTTCCTTCCAATTTCAAGCTGCAAAGCACTTGCTGAATTGCAGGGAAAGTCCGGGAGGCATTTGCTGTGCTGGCACACTTTCTCCTTCCTAGACAGAGTGGAAAAGCTTTTCCCTGCCGTGTAGGCGACAAGAGACGCATTAGACGGGCATCCGGAGCTGTCCGAAGGTAAGCGCCTGTTGCCGGCCTCTTTCGGCACAAGCCCCCGCTCCGGAGCGCACCGCGGCCGGCAGGATGCTCTCTGCCGGCGAAGGTGCCGCTTCTCCGGCAAGGAAGCCTCAGCCGCTTCTCCTGCACACGGAGAGCGTGCTAGCTGCTGAAACGTGAAGAAAGAAGCTGCAGAACACTGGCACTGAGCGTGCAGCTTTCCAGCGGAGAGAAAAAGCTACTTGAACACTCTGCAAGCCTTTCCACTCCCAAAAACATGCACATGGAAGGAGCTGCTGCAAAAGCGATGCTGTGCTCGCTGCTGCTCCTCCTGAAGCTCTGGCTGCTAAATCTGAGGCTTTCCTTCCAATTTCAAGCTGCAAAGCACTTGCTGAATTGCAGGGAAAGTCCGGGAGGCATTTGCTGTGCTGGCACACTTTCTCCTTCCTAGACAGAGTGGAAAAGCTTTTCCCTGCCGTGTAGGCGACAAGAGACGCATTAGACGGGCATCCGGAGCTGTCCGAAGGTAAGCGCCTGTTCCCGGCCTCTTTCGGCACAAGCCCCCGCTCCGGAGCGCACCGCGGCCGGCCGGAGGCTCTCTGCCGGCGAAGGTGCCGCTTCTCCGGCAAGGAAGCCTCAGCCGCTTCTCCTGCACACGGAGAGCGTGCTAGCTGCTGAAACGTGAAGAAAGAAGCTGCAGAACACTGGCACTGAGCGTGCAGCTTTCCAGCGGAGAGAAAAAGCTACTTGAACACTCTGCAAGCCTTTCCACTCCCAAAAACATGCACATGGAAGGAGCTGCTGCAAAAGCGATGCTGTGCTCGCTGCTGCTCCTTTTGAAGCTCTGGCTGCTAAATCTGAGGCTTTCCTTCCAATTTCAAGCTGCAAAGCACTTGCTGAATTGCAGGGAAAGTCCGGGAGGCATTTGCTGTGCTGGCACACTTTCTCCTTCCTAGACAGAGTGGAAAAGCTTTTCCCTGCCGTGTAGGCGACAAGAGACGCATTAGACGGGCATCCGGAGCTGTCCGAAGGTAAGCGTCTGTTGCCGGCCTCTTTCGGCACAAGCCCCCGCTCCGGAGCGCACCGCGGCCGGCCGGAGTCTCTCTGCCGGCGAAGGTGCCGCTTCTCCGGCAAGGAAGCCTCAGCCGCTTCTCCTGCACACGGAGAGCGTGCTAGCTGCTGAAACGTGAAGAAAGAAGCTGCAGAACACTGGCACTGAGCGTGCAGCTTTCCAGCGGAGAGAAAAAGCTACTTGAACACTCTGCAAGCCTTTCCACTCCCAAAAACATGCACATGGAAGGAGCTGCTGCAAAAGCGATGCTGTGCTCGCTGCTGCTCCTCCTGAAGCTCTGGCTGCTAAATCTGAGGCTTTCCTTCCAATTTCAAGCTGCAAAGCACTTGCTGAATTGCAGGGAAAGTCCGGGAGGCATTTGCTGTGCTGGCACACTTTCTCCTTCCTAGACAGAGTGGAAAAGCTTTTCCCTGCCGTGTAGGCGACAAGAGACGCATTAGACGGGCATCCGGAGCTGTCCGAAGGTAAGCGCCTGTTCCCGGCCTCTTTCGGCACAAGCCCCCGCTCCGGAGCGCACCGCGGCCGGCAGGATGCTCTCTGCCGGCGAAGGTGCCGCTTCTCCGGCAAGGAAGCCTCAGCCGCTTCTCCTGCACACGGAGAGCGTGCTAGCTGCTGAAACGTGAAGAAAGAAGCTGCAGAACACTGGCACTGAGCGTGCAGCTTTCCAGCGGAGAGAAAAAGCTACTTGAACACTCTGCAAGCCTTTCCACTCCCAAAAACATGCACATGGAAGGAGCTGCTGCAAAAGCGATGCTGTGCTCGCTGCTGCTCCTCCTGAAGCTCTGGCTGCTAAATCTGAGGCTTTCCTTCCAATTTCAAGCTGCAAAGCACTTGCTGAATTGCAGGGAAAGTCCGGGAGGCATTTGCTGTGCTGGCACACTTTCTCCTTCCTAGACAGAGTGGAAAAGCTTTTCCCTGCCGTGTAGGCGACAAGAGACGCATTAGACGGGCATCCGGAGCTGTCCGAAGGTAAGCGTCTGTTCCCGGCCTCTTTCGGCACAAGCCCCCGCTCCGGAGCGCACCGCGGCCGGCCGGAGTCTCTCTGCCGGCGAAGGTGCCGCTTCTCCGGCAAGGAAGCCTCAGCCGCTTCTCCTGCACACGGAGAGCGTGCTAGCTGCTGAAACGTGAAGAAAGAAGCTGCAGAACACTGGCACTGAGCGTGCAGCTTTCCAGCGGAGAGAAAAAGCTACTTGAACACTCTGCAAGCCTTTCCACTGCCAAAAACATGCACATGGAAGGAGCTGCTGCAAAAGCGATGCTGTGCTCGCTGCTGCTCCTCCTGAAGCTCTGGCTGCTAAATCGGAGGCTTTCCTTCCAATTTCAAGCTGCAAAGCACTTGCTGAATTGCAGGGAAAGTCCGGGAGGCATTTGCTGTGCTGGCACACTTTCTCCTTCCTAGACAGAGTGGAAAAGCTTTTCCCTGCCGTGTAGGCGACAAGAGACGCATTAGACGGGCATCCGGAGCTGTCCGAAGGTAAGCGCCTGTTCCCGGCCTCTTTCGGCACAAGCCCCCGCTCCGGAGCGCACCGCGGCCGGCAGGATGCTCTCTGCCGGCGAAGGTGCCGCTTCTCCGGCAAGGAAGCCTCAGCCGCTTCTCCTGCACACGGAGAGCGTGCTAGCTGCTGAAACGTGAAGAAAGAAGCTGCAGAACACTGGCACTGAGCCTGCAGCTTTCCAGCGGAGAGAAAAAGCTACTTGAACACTCTGCAAGCCTTTCCACTCCCAAAAACATGCACATGGAAGGAGCTGCTGCAAAAGCGATGCTGTGCTCGCTGCTGCTCCTCCTGAAGCTCTGGCTGCTAAATCTGAGGCTTTCCTTCCAATTTCAAGCTGCAAAGCACTTGCTGAATTGCAGGGAAAGTCCGGGAGGCATTTGCTGTGCTGGCACACTTTCTCCTTCCTAGACAGAGTGGAAAAGCTTTTCCCTGCCGTGTAGGCGACAAGAGACGCATTAGACGGGCATCCGGAGCTGTCCGAAGGTAAGCGCCTGTTCCCGGCCTCTTTCGGCACAAGCCCCCGCTCCGGAGCGCACCGCGGCCGGCAGGATGCTCTCTGCCGGCGAAGGTGCCGCTTCTCCGGCAAGGAAGCCTCAGCCGCTTCTCCTGCACACGGAGAGCGTGCTAGCTGCTGAAACGTGAAGAAAGAAGCTGCAGAACACTGGCACTGAGCGTGCAGCTTTCCAGCGGAGAGAAAAAGCTACTTGAACACTCTGCAAGCCTTTCCACTCCCAAAAACATGCACATGGAAGGAGCTGCTGCAAAAGCGATGCTGTGCTCGCTGCTGCTCCTCCTGAAGCTCTGGCTGCTAAATCTGAGGCTTTCCTTCCAATTTCAAGCTGCAAAGCACTTGCTGAATTGCAGGGAAAGTCCGGGAGGCATTTGCTGTGCTGGCACACTTTCTCCTTCCTAGACAGAGTGGAAAAGCTTTTCCCTGCCGTGTAGGCGACAAGAGACGCATTAGACGGGCATCCGGAGCTGTCCGAAGGTAAGCGCCTGTTCCCGGCCTCTTTCGGCACAAGCCCCCGCTCCGGAGCGCACCGCGGCCGGCCGGAGGCTCTCTGCCGGCGAAGGTGCCGCTTCTCCGGCAAGGAAGCCTCAGCCGCTTCTCCTGCACACGGAGAGCGTGCTAGCTGCTGAAACGTGAAGAAAGAAGCTGCAGAACACTGGCACTGAGCGTGCAGCTTTCCAGCGGAGAGAAAAAGCTACTTGAACACTCTGCAAGCCTTTCCACTCCCAAAAACATGCACATGGAAGGAGCTGCTGCAAAAGCGATGCTGTGCTCGCTGCTGCTCCTCCTGAAGCTCTGGCTGCTAAATCTGCGGCTTTCCTTCCAATTTCAAGCTGCAAAGCACTTGCTGAATTGCAGGGAAAGTCCGGGAGGCATTTGCTGTGCTGGCACACTTTCTCCTTCCTAGACAGAGTGGAAAAGCTTTTCCCTGCCGTGTAGGCGACAAGAGACGCATTAGACGGGCATCCGGAGCTGTCCGAAGGTAAGCGCCTGTTCCCGGCCTCTTTCGGCACAAGCCCCCGCTCCGGAGCGCACCGCGGCCGGCAGGATGCTCTCTGCCGGCGAAGGTGCCGCTTCTCCGGCAAGGAAGCCTCAGCCGCTTCTCCTGCACACGGAGAGCGTGCTAGCTGCTGAAACGTGAAGAAAGAAGCTGCAGAACACTGGCACTGAGCCTGCAGCTTTCCAGCGGAGAGAAAAAGCTACTTGAACACTCTGCAAGCCTTTCCACTCCCAAAAACATGCACATGGAAGGAGCTGCTGCAAAAGCGATGCTGTGCTCGCTGCTGCTCCTCCTGAAGCTCTGGCTGCTAAATCTGAGGCTTTCCTTCCAATTTCAAGCTGCAAAGCACTTGCTGAATTGCAGGGAAAGTCCGGGAGGCATTTGCTGTGCTGGCACACTTTCTCCTTCCTAGACAGAGTGGAAAAGCTTTTCCCTGCCGTGTAGGCGACAAGAGACGCATTAGACGGGCATCCGGAGCTGTCCGAAGGTAAGCGCCTGTTCCCGGCCTCTTTCGGCACAAGCCCCCGCTCCGGAGCGCACCGCGGCCGGCCGGAGGCTCTCTGCCGGCGAAGGTGCCGCTTCTCCGGCAAGGAAGCCTCAGCCGCTTCTCCTGCACACGGAGAGCGTGCTAGCTGCTGAAACGTGAAGAAAGAAGCTGCAGAACACTGGCACTGAGCGTGCAGCTTTCCAGCGGAGAGAAAAAGCTACTTGAACACTCTGCAAGCCTTTCCACTCCCAAAAACATGCACATGGAAGGAGCTGCTGCAAAAGCGATGCTGTGCTCGCTGCTGCTCCTCCTGAAGCTCTGGCTGCTAAATCTGAGGCTTTCCTTCCAATTTCAAGCTGCAAAGCACTTGCTGAATTGCAGGGAAAGTCCGGGAGGCATTTGCTGTGCTGGCACACTTTCTCCTTCCTAGACAGAGTGGAAAAGCTTTTCCCTGCCGTGTAGGCGACAAGAGACGCATTAGACGGGCATCCGGAGCTGTCCGAAGGTAAGCGCCTGTTCCCGGCCTCTTTCGGCACAAGCCCCCGCTCCGGAGCGCACCGCGGCCGGCAGGATGCTCTCTGCCGGCGAAGGTGCCGCTTCTCCGGCAAGGAAGCCTCAGCCGCTTCTCCTGCACACGGAGAGCGTGCTAGCTGCTGAAACGTGAAGAAAGAAGCTGCAGAACACTGGCACTGAGCGTGCAGCTTTCCAGCGGAGAGAAAAAGCTACTTGAACACTCTGCAAGCCTTTCCACTCCCAAAAACATGCACATGGAAAGAGCTGCTGCAAAAGCGATGCTGTGCTCGCTGCTGCTCCTCCTGAAGCTCTGGCTGCTAAATCTGCGGCTTTCCTTCCAATTTCAAGCTGCAAAGCACTTGCTGAATTGCAGGGAAAGTCCGGGAGGCATTTGCTGTGCTGGCACACTTTCTCCTTCCTAGACAGAGTGGAAAAGCTTTTCCCTGCCGTGTAGGCGACAAGAGACGCATTAGACGGGCATCCGGAGCTGTCCGAAGGTAAGCGCCTGTTCCCGGCCTCTTTCGGCACAAGCCCCCGCTCCGGAGCGCACCGCGGCCGGCAGGATGCTCTCTGCCGGCGAAGGTGCCGCTTCTCCGGCAAGGAAGCCTCAGCCGCTTCTCCTGCACACGGAGAGCGTGCTAGCTGCTGAAACGTGAAGAAAGAAGCTGCAGAACACTGGCACTGAGCGTGCAGCTTTCCAGCGGAGAGAAAAAGCTACTTGAACACTCTGCAAGCCTTCCAACTCCCAAAAACATGCACATGGAAGGAGCTGCTGCAAAAGCGATGCTGTGCTCGCTGCTGCTCCTCCTGAAGCTCTGGCTGCTAAATCTGAGGCTTTCCTTCCAATTTCAAGCTGCAAAGCACTTGCTGAATTGCAGGGAAAGTCCGGGAGGCATTTGCTGTGCTGGCACACTTTCTCCTTCCTAGACAGAGTGGAAAAGCTTTTCCCTGCCGTGTAGGCGACAAGAGACGCATTAGACGGGCATCCGGAGCTGTCCGAAGGTAAGCGCCTGTTCCCGGCCTCTTTCGGCACAAGCCCCCGCTCCGGAGCGCACCGCGGCCGGCAGGATGCTCTCTGCCGGCGAAGGTGCCGCTTCTCCGGCAAGGAAGCCTCAGCCGCTTCTCCTGCACACGGAGAGCGTGCTAGCTGCTGAAACGTGAAGAAAGAAGCTGCAGAACACTGGCACTGAGCGTGCAGCTTTCCAGCGGAGAGAAAAAGCTACTTGAACACTCTGCAAGCCTTCCAACTCCCAAAAACATGCACATGGAAGGAGCTGCTGCAAAAGCGATGCTGTGCTCGCTGCTGCTCCTCCTGAAGCTCTGGCTGCTAAATCTGAGGCTTTCCTTCCAATTTCAAGCTGCAAAGCACTTGCTGAATTGCAGGGAAAGTCCGGGAGGCATTTGCTGTGCTGGCACACTTTCTCCTTCCTAGACAGAGTGGAAAAGCTTTTCCCTGCCGTGTAGGCGACAAGAGACGCATTAGACGGGCATCCGGAGCTGTCCGAAGGTAAGCGCCTGTTGCCGGCCTCTTTCGGCACAAGCCCCCGCTCCGGAGCGCACCGCGGCCGGCCGGAGGCTCTCTGCCGGCGAAGGTGCCGCTTCTCCGGCAAGGAAGCCTCAGCCGCTTCTCCTGCACACGGAGAGCGTGCTAGCTGCTGAAACGTGAAGAAAGAAGCTGCAGAACACTGGCACTGAGCCTGCAGCTTTCCAGCGGAGAGAAAAAGCTACTTGAACACTCTGCAAGCCTTTCCACTGCCAAAAACATGCACATGGAAGGAGCTGCTGCAAAAGCGATGCTGTGCTCGCTGCTGCTCCTCCTGAAGCTCTGGCTGCTAAATCTGAGGCTTTCCTTCCAATTTCAAGCTGCAAAGCACT
Organism: Fringilla coelebs; assembly: GCF_963513975.1. Classification (NCBI taxonomy): domain Eukaryota; kingdom Metazoa; phylum Chordata; class Aves; order Passeriformes; family Fringillidae; genus Fringilla; species Fringilla coelebs. Next base: position 117,922 of record NW_028167539.1, read on the forward strand.
TGCTGAATTGCAGGGAAAGTCCGGGAGGCATTTGCTGTGCTGGCACACTTTCTCCTTCCTAGACAGAGTGGAAAAGCTTTTCCCTGCCGTGTAGGCGACAAGAGACGCATTAGACGGGCATCCGGAGCTGTCCGAAGGTAAGCGCCTGTTGCCGGCCTCTTTCGGCACAAGCCCCCGCTCCGGAGCGCACCGCGGCCGGCAGGATGCTCTCTGCCGGCGAAGGTGCCGCTTCTCCGGCAAGGAAGCCTCAGCCGCTTCTCCTGCACACGGAGAGCGTGCTAGCTGCTGAAACGTGAAGAAAGAAGCTGCAGAACACTGGCACTGAGCCTGCAGCTTTCCAGCGGAGAGAAAAAGCTACTTGAACACTCTGCAAGCCTTTCCACTCCAAAAAACATGCACATGGAAGGAGCTGCTGCAAAAGCGATGCTGTGCTCGCTGCTGCTCCTCCTGAAGCTCTGGCTGCTAAATCTGAGGCTTTCCTTCCAATTTCAAGCTGCAAAGCACTTGCTGAATTGCAGGGAAAGTCCGGGAGGCATTTGCTGTGCTGGCACACTTTCTCCTTCCTAGACAGAGTGGAAAAGCTTTTCCCTGCCGTGTAGGCGACAAGAGACGCATTAGACGGGCATCCGGAGCTGTCCGAAGGTAAGCGCCTGTTGCCGGCCTCTTTCGGCACAAGCCCCCGCTCCGGAGCGCACCGCGGCCGGCAGGATGCTCTCTGCCGGCGAAGGTGCCGCTTCTCCGGCAAGGAAGCCTCAGCCGCTTCTCCTGCACACGGAGAGCGTGCTAGCTGCTGAAACGTGAAGAAAGAAGCTGCAGAACACTGGCACTGAGCCTGCAGCTTTCCAGCGGAGAGAAAAAGCTACTTGAACACTCTGCAAGCCTTTCCACTCCCAAAAACATGCACATGGAAGGAGCTGCTGCAAAAGCGATGCTGTGCTCGCTGCTGCTCCTCCTGAAGCTCTGGCTGCTAAATCTGAGGCTTTCCTTCCAATTTCAAGCTGCAAAGCACTTGCTGAATTGCAGGGAAAGTCCGGGAGGCATTTGCTGTGCTGGCACACTTTCTCCTTCCTAGACAGAGTGGAAAAGCTTTTCCCTGCCGTGTAGGCGACAAGAGACGCATTAGACGGGCATCCGGAGCTGTCCGAAGGTAAGCGCCTGTTCCCGGCCTCTTTCGGCACAAGCCCCCGCTCCGGAGCGCACCGCGGCCGGCAGGATGCTCTCTGCCGGCGAAGGTGCCGCTTCTCCGGCAAGGAAGCCTCAGCCGCTTCTCCTGCACACGGAGAGCGTGCTAGCTGCTGAAACGTGAAGAAAGAAGCTGCAGAACACTGGCACTGAGCCTGCAGCTTTCCAGCGGAGAGAAAAAGCTACTTGAACACTCTGCAAGCCTTTCCACTCCCAAAAACATGCACATGGAAGGAGCTGCTGCAAAAGCGATGCTGTGCTCGCTGCTGCTCCTCCTGAAGCTCTGGCTGCTAAATCTGAGGCTTTCCTTCCAATTTCAAGCTGCAAAGCACTTGCTGAATTGCAGGGAAAGTCCGGGAGGCATTTGCTGTGCTGGCACACTTTCTCCTTCCTAGACAGAGTGGAAAAGCTTTTCCCTGCCGTGTAGGCGACAAGAGACGCATTAGACGGGCATCCGGAGCTGTCCGAAGGTAAGCGCCTGTTGCCGGCCTCTTTCGGCACAAGCCCCCGCTCCGGAGCGCACCGCGGCCGGCAGGATGCTCTCTGCCGGCGAAGGTGCCGCTTCTCCGGCAAGGAAGCCTCAGCCGCTTCTCCTGCACACGGAGAGCGTGCTAGCTGCTGAAACGTGAAGAAAGAAGCTGCAGAACACTGGCACTGAGCGTGCAGCTTTCCAGCGGAGAGAAAAAGCTACTTGAACACTCTGCAAGCCTTTCCACTCCCAAAAACATGCACATGGAAGGAGCTGCTGCAAAAGCGATGCTGTGCTCGCTGCTGCTCCTCCTGAAGCTCTGGCTGCTAAATCTGAGGCTTTCCTTCCAATTTCAAGCTGCAAAGCACTTGCTGAATTGCAGGGAAAGTCCGGGAGGCATTTGCTGTGCTGGCACACTTTCTCCTTCCTAGACAGAGTGGAAAAGCTTTTCCCTGCCGTGTAGGCGACAAGAGACGCATTAGACGGGCATCCGGAGCTGTCCGAAGGTAAGCGCCTGTTCCCGGCCTCTTTCGGCACAAGCCCCCGCTCCGGAGCGCACCGCGGCCGGCCGGAGGCTCTCTGCCGGCGAAGGTGCCGCTTCTCCGGCAAGGAAGCCTCAGCCGCTTCTCCTGCACACGGAGAGCGTGCTAGCTGCTGAAACGTGAAGAAAGAAGCTGCAGAACACTGGCACTGAGCCTGCAGCTTTCCAGCGGAGAGAAAAAGCTACTTGAACACTCTGCAAGCCTTTCCACTCCCAAAAACATGCACATGGAAGGAGCTGCTGCAAAAGCGATGCTGTGCTCGCTGCTGCTCCTCCTGAAGCTCTGGCTGCTAAATCTGAGGCTTTCCTTCCAATTTCAAGCTGCAAAGCACTTGCTGAATTGCAGGGAAAGTCCGGGAGGCATTTGCTGTGCTGGCACACTTTCTCCTTCCTAGACAGAGTGGAAAAGCTTTTCCCTGCCGTGTAGGCGACAAGAGACGCATTAGACGGGCATCCGGAGCTGTCCGAAGGTAAGCGTCTGTTCCCGGCCTCTTTCGGCACAAGCCCCCGCTCCGGAGCGCACCGCGGCCGGCCGGAGGCTCTCTGCCGGCGAAGGTGCCTCTTCTCCGGCAAGGAAGCCTCAGCCGCTTCTCCTGCACACGGAGAGCGTGCTAGCTGCTGAAACGTGAAGAAAGAAGCTGCAGAACACTGGCACTGAGCGTGCAGCTTTCCAGCGGAGAGAAAAAGCTACTTGAACACTCTGCAAGCCTTTCCACTCCCAAAAACATGCACATGGAAGGAGCTGCTGCAAAAGCGATGCTGTGCTCGCTGCTGCTCCTCCTGAAGCTCTGGCTGCTAAATCTGAGGCTTTCCTTCCAATTTCAAGCTGCAAAGCACTTGCTGAATTGCAGGGAAAGTCCGGGAGGCATTTGCTGTGCTGGCACACTTTCTCCTTCCTAGACAGAGTGGAAAAGCTTTTCCCTGCCGTGTAGGCGACAAGAGACGCATTAGACGGGCATCCGGAGCTGTCCGAAGGTAAGCGCCTGTTCCCGGCCTCTTTCGGCACAAGCCCCCGCTCCGGAGCGCACCGCGGCCGGCAGGATGCTCTCTGCCGGCGAAGGTGCCGCTTCTCCGGCAAGGAAGCCTCAGCCGCTTCTCCTGCACACGGAGAGCGTGCTAGCTGCTGAAACGTGAAGAAAGAAGCTGCAGAACACTGGCACTGAGCGTGCAGCTTTCCAGCGGAGAGAAAAAGCTACTTGAACACTCTGCAAGCCTTTCCACTCCCAAAAACATGCACATGGAAGGAGCTGCTGCAAAAGCGATGCTGTGCTCGCTGCTGCTCCTCCTGAAGCTCTGGCTGCTAAATCTGAGGCTTTCCTTCCAATTTCAAGCTGCAAAGCACTTGCTGAATTGCAGGGAAAGTCCGGGAGGCATTTGCTGTGCTGGCACACTTTCTCCTTCCTAGACAGAGGGGAAAAGCTTTTCCCTGCCGTGTAGGCGACAAGAGACGCATTAGACGGGCATCCGGAGCTGTCCGAAGGTAAGCGCCTGTTCCCGGCCTCTTTCGGCACAAGCCCCCGCTCCGGAGCGCACCGCGGCCGGCAGGATGCTCTCTGCCGGCGAAGGTGCCGCTTCTCCGGCAAGGAAGCCTCAGCCGCTTCTCCTGCACACGGAGAGCGTGCTAGCTGCTGAAACGTGAAGAAAGAAGCTGCAGAACACTGGCACTGAGCGTGCAGCTTTCCAGCGGAGAGAAAAAGCTACTTGAACACTCTGCAAGCCTTCCAACTCTCAAAAACATGCACATGGAAGGAGCTGCTGCAAAAGCGATGCTGTGCTCGCTGCTGCTCCTCCTGAAGCTCTGGCTGCTAAATCTGCGGCTTTCCTTCCAATTTCAAGCTGCAAAGCACTTGCTGAATTGCAGGGAAAGTCCGGGAGGCATTTGCTGTGCTGGCACACTTTCTCCTTCCTAGACAGAGTGGAAAAGCTTTTCCCTGCCGTGTAGGCGACAAGAGACGCATTAGACGGGCATCCGGAGCTGTCCGAAGGTAAGCGTCTGTTCCCGGCCTCTTTCGGCACAAGCCCCCGCTCCGGAGCGCACCGCGGCCGGCCGGAGGCTCTCTGCCGGCGAAGGTGCCGCTTCTCCGGCAAGGAAGCCTCAGCCGCTTCTCCTGCACACGGAGAGCGTGCTAGCTGCTGAAACGTGAAGAAAGAAGCTGCAGAACACTGGCACTGAGCGTGCAGCTTTCCAGCGGAGAGAAAAAGCTACTTGAACACTCTGCAAGCCTTTCCACTCCCAAAAACATGCACATGGAAGGAGCTGCTGCAAAAGCGATGCTGTGCTCGCTGCTGCTCCTCCTGAAGCTCTGGCTGCTAAATCTGAGGCTTTCCTTCCAATTTCAAGCTGCAAAGCACTTGCTGAATTGCAGGGAAAGTCCGGGAGGCATTTGCTGTGCTGGCACACTTTCTCCTTCCTAGACAGAGTGGAAAAGCTTTTCCCTGCCGTGTAGGCGACAAGAGACGCATTAGACGGGCATCCGGAGCTGTCCGAAGGTAAGCGCCTGTTGCCGGCCTCTTTCGGCACAAGCCCCCGCTCCGGAGCGCACCGCGGCCGGCAGGATGCTCTCTGCCGGCGAAGGTGCCGCTTCTCCGGCAAGGAAGCCTCAGCCGCTTCTCCTGCACACGGAGAGCGTGCTAGCTGCTGAAACGTGAAGAAAGAAGCTGCAGAACACTGGCACTGAGCGTGCAGCTTTCCAGCGGAGAGAAAAAGCTACTTGAACACTCTGCAAGCCTTTCCACTCCCAAAAACATGCACATGGAAGGAGCTGCTGCAAAAGCGATGCTGTGCTCGCTGCTGCTCCTCCTGAAGCTCTGGCTGCTAAATCTGAGGCTTTCCTTCCAATTTCAAGCTGCAAAGCACTTGCTGAATTGCAGGGAAAGTCCGGGAGGCATTTGCTGTGCTGGCACACTTTCTCCTTCCTAGACAGAGTGGAAAAGCTTTTCCCTGCCGTGTAGGCGACAAGAGACGCATTAGACGGGCATCCGGAGCTGTCCGAAGGTAAGCGCCTGTTCCCGGCCTCTTTCGGCACAAGCCCCCGCTCCGGAGCGCACCGCGGCCGGCCGGAGGCTCTCTGCCGGCGAAGGTGCCGCTTCTCCGGCAAGGAAGCCTCAGCCGCTTCTCCTGCACACGGAGAGCGTGCTAGCTGCTGAAACGTGAAGAAAGAAGCTGCAGAACACTGGCACTGAGCGTGCAGCTTTCCAGCGGAGAGAAAAAGCTACTTGAACACTCTGCAAGCCTTTCCACTCCCAAAAACATTCAAATGGAAGGAGCTGCTGCAAAAGCGATGCTGTGCTCGCTGCTGCTCCTCCTGAAGCTCTGGCTGCTAAATCTGAGGCTTTCCTTCCAATTTCAAGCTGCAAAGCACTTGCTGAATTGCAGGGAAAGTCCGGGAGGCATTTGCTGTGCTGGCACACTTTCTCCTTCCTAGACAGAGTGGAAAAGCTTTTCCCTGCCGTGTAGGCGACAAGAGACGCATTAGACGGGCATCCGGAGCTGTCCGAAGGTAAGCGCCTGTTCCCGGCCTCTTTCGGCACAAGCCCCCGCTCCGGAGCGCACCGCGGCCGGCCGGAGGCTCTCTGCCGGCGAAGGTGCCGCTTCTCCGGCAAGGAAGCCTCAGCCGCTTCTCCTGCACACGGAGAGCGTGCTAGCTGCTGAAACGTGAAGAAAGAAGCTGCAGAACACTGGCACTGAGCCTGCAGCTTTCCAGCGGAGAGAAAAAGCTACTTGAACACTCTGCAAGCCTTTCCACTGCCAAAAACATGCACATGGAAGGAGCTGCTGCAAAAGCGATGCTGTGCTCGCTGCTGCTCCTCCTGAAGCTCTGGCTGCTAAATCTGAGGCTTTCCTTCCAATTTCAAGCTGCAAAGCACTTGCTGAATTGCAGGGAAAGTCCGGGAGGCATTTGCTGTGCTGGCACACTTTCTCCTTCCTAGACAGAGTGGAAAAGCTTTTCCCTGCCGTGTAGGCGACAAGAGACGCATTAGACGGGCATCCGGAGCTGTCCGAAGGTAAGCGCCTGTTCCCGGCCTCTTTCGGCACAAGCCCCCGCTCCGGAGCGCACCGCGGCCGGCAGGATGCTCTCTGCCGGCGAAGGTGCCGCTTCTCCGGCAAGGAAGCCTCAGCCGCTTCTCCTGCACACGGAGAGCGTGCTAGCTGCTGAAACGTGAAGAAAGAAGCTGCAGAACACTGGCACTGAGCGTGCAGCTTTCCAGCGGAGAGAAAAAGCTACTTGAACACTCTGCAAGCCTTTCCACTGCCAAAAACATGCACATGGAAGGAGCTGCTGCAAAAGCGATGCTGTGCTCGCTGCTGCTCCTCCTGAAGCTCTGGCTGCTAAATCTGAGGCTTTCCTTCCAATTTCAAGCTGCAAAGCACTTGCTGAATTGCAGGGAAAGTCCGGGAGGCATTTGCTGTGCTGGCACACTTTCTCCTTCCTAGACAGAGTGGAAAAGCTTTTCCCTGCCGTGTAGGCGACAAGAGACGCATTAGACGGGCATCCGGAGCTGTCCGAAGGTAAGCGTCTGTTCCCGGCCTCTTTCGGCACAAGCCCCCGCTCCGGAGCGCACCGCGGCCGGCCGGAGGCTCTCTGCCGGCGAAGGTGCCTCTTCTCCGGCAAGGAAGCCTCAGCCGCTTCTCCTGCACACGGAGAGCGTGCTAGCTGCTGAAACGTGAAGAAAGAAGCTGCAGAACACTGGCACTGAGCGTGCAGCTTTCCAGCGGAGAGAAAAAGCTACTTGAACACTCTGCAAGCCTTTCCACTCCCAAAAACATGCACATGGAAGGAGCTGCTGCAAAAGCGATGCTGTGCTCGCTGCTGCTCCTCCTGAAGCTCTGGCTGCTAAATCTGAGGCTTTCCTTCCAATTTCAAGCTGCAAAGCACTTGCTGAATTGCAGGGAAAGTCCGGGAGGCATTTGCTGTGCTGGCACACTTTCTCCTTCCTAGACAGAGTGGAAAAGCTTTTCCCTGCCGTGTAGGCGACAAGAGACGCATTAGACGGGCATCCGGAGCTGTCCGAAGGTAAGCGCCTGTTGCCGGCCTCTTTCGGCACAAGCCCCCGCTCCGGAGCGCACCGCGGCCGGCAGGATGCTCTCTGCCGGCGAAGGTGCCGCTTCTCCGGCAAGGAAGCCTCAGCCGCTTCTCCTGCACACGGAGAGCGTGCTAGCTGCTGAAACGTGAAGAAAGAAGCTGCAGAACACTGGCACTGAGCGTGCAGCTTTCCAGCGGAGAGAAAAAGCTACTTGAACACTCTGCAAGCCTTCCAACTCCCAAAAACATGCACATGGAAGGAGCTGCTGCAAAAGCGATGCTGTGCTCGCTGCTGCTCCTCCTGAAGCTCTGGCTGCTAAATCTGCGGCTTTCCTTCCAATTTCAAGCTGCAAAGCACTTGCTGAATTGCAGGGAAAGTCCGGGAGGCATTTGCTGTGCTGGCACACTTTCTCCTTCCTAGACAGAGTGGAAAAGCTTTTCCCTGCCGTGTAGGCGACAAGAGACGCATTAGACGGGCATCCGGAGCTGTCCGAAGGTAAGCGTCTGTTCCCGGCCTCTTTCGGCACAAGCCCCCGCTCCGGAGCGCACCGCGGCCGGCCGGAGGCTCTCTGCCGGCGAAGGTGCCGCTTCTCCGGCAAGGAAGCCTCAGCCGCTTCTCCTGCACACGGAGAGCGTGCTAGCTGCTGAAACGTGAAGAAAGAAGCTGCAGAACACTGGCACTGAGCGTGCAGCTTTCCAGCGGAGAGAAAAAGCTACTTGAACACTCTGCAAGCCTTTCCACTCCCAAAAACATGCACATGGAAGGAGCTGCTGCAAAAGCGATGCTGTGCTCGCTGCTGCTCCTCCTGAAGCTCTGGCTGCTAAATCTGAGGCTTTCCTTCCAATTTCAAGCTGCAAAGCACTTGCTGAATTGCAGGGAAAGTCCGGGAGGCATTTGCTGTGCTGGCACACTTTCTCCTTCCTAGACAGAGTGGAAAAGCTTTTCCCTGCCGTGTAGGCGACAAGAGACGCATTAGACGGGCATCCGGAGCTGTCCGAAGGTAAGCGCCTGTTGCCGGCCTCTTTCGGCACAAGCCCCCGCTCCGGAGCGCACCGCGGCCGGCAGGATGCTCTCTGCCGGCGAAGGTGCCGCTTCTCCGGCAAGGAAGCCTCAGCCGCTTCTCCTGCACACGGAGAGCGTGCTAGCTGCTGAAACGTGAAGAAAGAAGCTGCAGAAGACTGGCACTGAGCGTGCAGCTTTCCAGCGGAGAGAAAAAGCTACTTGAACACTCTGCAAGCCTTTCCACTCCCAAAAACATGCACATGGAAGGAGCTGCTGCAAAAGCGATGCTGTGCTCGCTGCTGCTCCTCCTGAAGCTCTGGCTGCTAAATCTGAGGCTTTCCTTCCAATTTCAAGCTGCAAAGCACTTGCTGAATTGCAGGGAAAGTCCGGGAGGCATTTGCTGTGCTGGCACACTTTCTCCTTCCTAGACAGAGTGGAAAAGCTTTTCCCTGCCGTGTAGGCGACAAGAGACGCATTAGACGGGCATCCGGAGCTGTCCGAAGGTAAGCGCCTGTTGCCGGCCTCTTTCGGCACAAGCCCCCGCTCCGGAGCGCACCGCGGCCGGCCGGAGGCTCTCTGCCGGCGAAGGTGCCGCTTCTCCGGCAAGGAAGCCTCAGCCGCTTCTCCTGCACACGGAGAGCGTGCTAGCTGCTGAAACGTGAAGAAAGAAGCTGCAGAACACTGGCACTGAGCGTGCAGCTTTCCAGCGGAGAGAAAAAGCTACTTGAACACTCTGCAAGCCTTTCCACTCCCAAAAACATTCAAATGGAAGGAGCTGCTGCAAAAGCGATGCTGTGCTCGCTGCTGCTCCTCCTGAAGCTCTGGCTGCTAAATCTGAGGCTTTCCTTCCAATTTCAAGCTGCAAAGCACTTGCTGAATTGCAGGGAAAGTCCGGGAGGCATTTGCTGTGCTGGCACACTTTCTCCTTCCTAGACAGAGTGGAAAAGCTTTTCCCTGCCGTGTAGGCGACAAGAGACGCATTAGACGGGCATCCGGAGCTGTCCTAAGGTAAGCGCCTGTTCCCGGCCTCTTTCGGCACAAGCCCCCGCTCCGGAGCGCACCGCGGCCGGCCGGAGGCTCTCTGCCGGCGAAGGTGCCGCTTCTCCGGCAAGGAAGCCTCAGCCGCTTCTCCTGCACACGGAGAGCGTGCTAGCTGCTGAAACGTGAAGAAAGAAGCTGCAGAACACTGGCACTGAGCCTGCAGCTTTCCAGCGGAGAGAAAAAGCTACTTGAACACTCTGCAAGCCTTTCCACTGCCAAAAACATGCACATGGAAGGAGCTGCTGCAAAAGCGATGCTGTGCTCGCTGCTGCTCCTCCTGAAGCTCTGGCTGCTAAATCTGAGGCTTTCCTTCCAATTTCAAGCTGCAAAGCACTTGCTGAATTGCAGGGAAAGTCCGGGAGGCATTTGCTGTGCTGGCACACTTTCTCCTTCCTAGACAGAGTGGAAAAGCTTTTCCCTGCCGTGTAGGCGACAAGAGACGCATTAGACGGGCATCCGGAGCTGTCCGAAGGTAAGCGCCTGTTCCCGGCCTCTTTCGGCACAAGCCCCCGCTCCGGAGCGCACCGCGGCCGGCAGGATGCTCTCTGCCGGCGAAGGTGCCGCTTCTCCGGCAAGGAAGCCTCAGCCGCTTCTCCTGCACACGGAGAGCGTGCTAGCTGCTGAAACGTGAAGAAAGAAGCTGCAGAACACTGGCACTGAGCGTGCAGCTTTCCAGCGGAGAGAAAAAGCTACTTGAACACTCTGCAAGCCTTTCCACTCCCAAAAACATGCACATGGAAGGAGCTGCTGCAAAAGCGATGCTGTGCTCGCTGCTGCTCCTCCTGAAGCTCTGGCTGCTAAATCTGAGGCTTTCCTTCCAATTTCAAGCTGCAAAGCACTTGCTGAATTGCAGGGAAAGTCCGGGAGGCATTTGCTGTGCTGGCACACTTTCTCCTTCCTAGACAGAGTGGAAAAGCTTTTCCCTGCCGTGTAGGCGACAAGAGACGCATTAGACGGGCATCCGGAGCTGTCCGAAGGTAAGCGCCTGTTGCCGGCCTCTTTCGGCACAAGCCCCCGCTCCGGAGCGCACCGCGGCCGGCAGGATGCTCTCTGCCGGCGAAGGTGCCGCTTCTCCGGCAAGGAAGCCTCAGCCGCTTCTCCTGCACACGGAGAGCGTGCTAGCTGCTGAAACGTGAAGAAAGAAGCTGCAGAACACTGGCACTGAGCGTGCAGCTTTCCAGCGGAGAGAAAAAGCTACTTGAACACTCTGCAAGCCTTTCCACTCCCAAAAACATGCACATGGAAGGAGCTGCTGCAAAAGCGATGCTGTGCTCGCTGCTGCTCCTCCTGAAGCTCTGGCTGCTAAATCTGAGGCTTTCCTTCCAATTTCAAGCTGCAAAGCACTTGCTGAATTGCAGGGAAAGTCCGGGAGGCATTTGCTGTGCTGGCACACTTTCTCCTTCCTAGACAGAGTGGAAAAGCTTTTCCCTGCCGTGTAGGCGACAAGAGACGCATTAGACGGGCATCCGGAGCTGTCCGAAGGTAAGCGCCTGTTCCCGGCCTCTTTCGGCACAAGCCCCCGCTCCGGAGCGCACCGCGGCCGGCAGGATGCTCTCTGCCGGCGAAGGTGCCGCTTCTCCGGCAAGGAAGCCTCAGCCGCTTCTCCTGCACACGGAGAGCGTGCTAGCTGCTGAAACGTGAAGAAAGAAGCTGCAGAACACTGGCACTGAGCGTGCAGCTTTCCAGCGGAGAGAAAAAGCTACTTGAACACTCTGCAAGCCTTTCCACTCCCAAAAACATGCACATGGAAGGAGCTGCTGCAAAAGCGATGCTGTGCTCGCTGCTGCTCCTCCTGAAGCTCTGGCTGCTAAATCTGAGGCTTTCCTTCCAATTTCAAGCTGCAAAGCACTTGCTGAATTGCAGGGAAAGTCCGGGAGGCATTTGCTGTGCTGGCACACTTTCTCCTTCCTAGACAGAGTGGAAAAGCTTTTCCCTGCCGTGTAGGCGACAAGAGACGCATTAGACGGGCATCCGGAGCTGTCCGAAGGTAAGCGCCTGTTCCCGGCCTCTTTCGGCACAAGCCCCCGCTCCGGAGCGCACCGCGGCCGGCCGGAGGCTCTCTGCCGGCGAAGGTGCCGCTTCTCCGGCAAGGAAGCCTCAGCCGCTTCTCCTGCACACGGAGAGCGTGCTAGCTGCTGAAACGTGAAGAAAGAAGCTGCAGAACACTGGCACTGAGCGTGCAGCTTTCCAGCGGAGAGAAAAAGCTACTTGAACACTCTGCAAGCCTTTCCACTCCCAAAAACATGCACATGGAAAGAGCTGCTGCAAAAGCGATGCTGTGCTCGCTGCTGCTCCTCCTGAAGCTCTGGCTGCTAAATCTGCGGCTTTCCTTCCAATTTCAAGCTGCAAAGCACTTGCTGAATTGCAGGGAAAGTCCGGGAGGCATTTGCTGTGCTGGCACACTTTCTCCTTCCTAGACAGAGTGGAAAAGCTTTTCCCTGCCGTGTAGGCGACAAGAGACGCATTAGACGGGCATCCGGAGCTGTCCGAAGGTAAGCGCCTGTTGCCGGCCTCTTTCGGCACAAGCCCCCGCTCCGGAGCGCACCGCGGCCGGCAGGATGCTCTCTGCCGGCGAAGGTGCCGCTTCTCCGGCAAGGAAGCCTCAGCCGCTTCTCCTGCACACGGAGAGCGTGCTAGCTGCTGAAACGTGAAGAAAGAAGCTGCAGAACACTGGCACTGAGCGTGCAGCTTTCCAGCGGAGAGAAAAAGCTACTTGAACACTCTGCAAGCCTTTTCACTCCCAAAAACATGCACATGGAAGGAGCTGCTGCAAAAGCGATGTTGTGCTCGCTGCTGCTCCTCCTGAAGCTCTGGCTGCTAAATCTGAGGCTTTCCTTCCAATTTCAAGCTGCAAAGCACTTGCTGAATTGCAGGGAAAGTCCGGGAGGCATTTGCTGTGCTGGCACACTTTCTCCTTCCTAGACAGAGTGGAAAAGCTTTTCCCTGCCGTGTAGGCGACAAGAGACGCATTAGACGGGCATCCGGAGCTGTCCGAAGGTAAGCGCCTGTTGCCGGCCTCTTTCGGCACAAGCCCCCGCTCCGGAGCGCACCGCGGCCGGCAGGATGCTCTCTGCCGGCGAAGGTGCCGCTTCTCCGGCAAGGAAGCCTCAGCCGCTTCTCCTGCACACGGAGAGCGTGCTAGCTGCTGAAACGTGAAGAAAGAAGCTGCAGAACACTGGCACTGAGCGTGCAGCTTTCCAGCGGAGAGAAAAAGCTACTTGAACACTCTGCAAGCCTTTCCACTGCCAAAAACATGCACATGGAAGGAGCTGCTGCAAAAGCGATGCTGTGCTCGCTGCTGCTCCTCCTGAAGCTCTGGCTGCTAAATCTGAGGCTTTCCTTCCAATTTCAAGCTGCAAAGCACTTGCTGAATTGCAGGGAAAGTCCGGGAGGCATTTGCTGTGCTGGCACACTTTCTCCTTCCTAGACAGAGTGGAAAAGCTTTTCCCTGCCGTGTAGGCGACAAGAGACGCATTAGACGGGCATCCGGAGCTGTCCGAAGGTAAGCGCCTGTTGCCGGCCTCTTTCGGCACAAGCCCCCGCTCCGGAGCGCACCGCGGCCGGCAGGATGCTCTCTGCCGGCGAAGGTGCCGCTTCTCCGGCAAGGAAGCCTCAGCCGCTTCTCCTGCACACGGAGAGCGTGCTAGCTGCTGAAACGTGAAGAAAGAAGCTGCAGAACACTGGCACTGAGCGTGCAGCTTTCCAGCGGAGAGAAAAAGCTACTTGAACACTCTGCAAGCCTTTCCACTCCCAAAAACATGCACATGGAAGGAGCTGCTGCAAAAGCGATGCTGTGCTCGCTGCTGCTCCTTTTGAAGCTCTGGCTGCTAAATCTGAGGCTTTCCTTCCAATTTCAAGCTGCAAAGCACTTGCTGAATTGCAGGGAAAGTCCGGGAGGCATTTGCTGTGCTGGCACACTTTCTCCTTCCTAGACAGAGTGGAAAAGCTTTTCCCTGCCGTGTAGGCGACAAGAGACGCATTAGACGGGCATCCGGAGCTGTCCGAAGGTAAGCGCCTGTTCCCGGCCTCTTTCGGCACAAGCCCCCGCTCCGGAGCGCACCGCGGCCGGCAGGATGCTCTCTGCCGGCGAAGGTGCCGCTTCTCCGGCAAGGAAGCCTCAGCCGCTTCTCCTGCACACGGAGAGCGTGCTAGCTGCTGAAACGTGAAGAAAGAAGCTGCAGAACACTGGCACTGAGCGTGCAGCTTTCCAGCGGAGAGAAAAAGCTACTTGAACACTCTGCAAGCCTTTCCACTCCCAAAAACATGCACATGGAAAGAGCTGCTGCAAAAGCGATGCTGTGCTCGCTGCTGCTCCTCCTGAAGCTCTGGCTGCTAAATCTGCGGCTTTCCTTCCAATTTCAAGCTGCAAAGCACTTGCTGAATTGCAGGGAAAGTCCGGGAGGCATTTGCTGTGCTGGCACACTTTCTCCTTCCTAGACAGAGTGGAAAAGCTTTTCCCTGCCGTGTAGGCGACAAGAGACGCATTAGACGGGCATCCGGAGCTGTCCGAAGGTAAGCGCCTGTTGCCGGCCTCTTTCGGCACAAGCCCCCGCTCCGGAGCGCACCGCGGCCGGCAGGATGCTCTCTGCCGGCGAAGGTGCCGCTTCTCCGGCAAGGAAGCCTCAGCCGCTTCTCCTGCACACGGAGAGCGTGCTAGCTGCTGAAACGTGAAGAAAGAAGCTGCAGAACACTGGCACTGAGCGTGCAGCTTTCCAGCGGAGAGAAAAAGCTACTTGAACACTCTGCAAGCCTTCCAACTCCCAAAAACATGCACATGGAAGGAGCTGCTGCAAAAGCGATGCTGTGCTCGCTGCTGCTCCTCCTGAAGCTCTGGCTGCTAAATCTGAGGCTTTCCTTCCAATTTCAAGCTGCAAAGCACTTGCTGAATTGCAGGGAAAGTCCGGGAGGCATTTGCTGTGCTGGCACACTTTCTCCTTCCTAGACAGAGTGGAAAAGCTTTTCCCTGCCGTGTAGGCGACAAGAGACGCATTAGACGGGCATCCGGAGCTGTCCGAAGGTAAGCGTCTGTTGCCGGCCTCTTTCGGCACAAGCCCCCGCTCCGGAGCGCACCGCGGCCGGCCGGAGTCTCTCTGCCGGCGAAGGTGCCGCTTCTCCGGCAAGGAAGCCTCAGCCGCTTCTCCTGCACATGGAGAGCGTGCTAGCTGCTGAAACGTGAAGAAAGAAGCTGCAGAACACTGGCACTGAGCGTGCAGCTTTCCAGCGGAGAGAAAAAGCTACTTGAACACTCTGCAAGCCTTTCCACTCCCAAAAACATGCACATGGAAGGAGCTGCTGCAAAAGCGATGCTGTGCTCGCTGCTGCTCCTCCTGAAGCTCTGGCTGCTAAATCTGAGGCTTTCCTTCCAATTTCAAGCTGCAAAGCACTTGCTGAATTGCAGGGAAAGTCCGGGAGGCATTTGCTGTGCTGGCACACTTTCTCCTTCCTAGACAGAGTGGAAAAGCTTTTCCCTGCCGTGTAGGCGACAAGAGACGCATTAGACGGGCATCCGGAGCTGTCCGAAGGTAAGCGTCTGTTCCCGGCCTCTTTCGGCACAAGCCCCCGCTCCGGAGCGCACCGCGGCCGGCCGGAGTCTCTCTGCCGGCGAAGGTGCCGCTTCTCCGGCAAGGAAGCCTCAGCCGCTTCTCCTGCACACGGAGAGCGTGCTAGCTGCTGAAACGTGAAGAAAGAAGCTGCAGAACACTGGCACTGAGCCTGCAGCTTTCCAGCGGAGAGAAAAAGCTACTTGAACACTCTGCAAGCCTTTCCACTGCCAAAAACATGCACATGGAAGGAGCTGCTGCAAAAGCGATGCTGTGCTCGCTGCTGCTCCTCCTGAAGCTCTGGCTGCTAAATCTGAGGCTTTCCTTCCAATTTCAAGCTGCAAAGCACTTGCTGAATTGCAGGGAAAGTCCGGGAGGCATTTGCTGTGCTGGCACACTTTCTCCTTCCTAGACAGAGTGGAAAAGCTTTTCCCTGCCGTGTAGGCGACAAGAGACGCATTAGACGGGCATCCGGAGCTGTCCGAAGGTAAGCGCCTGTTCCCGGCCTCTTTCGGCACAAGCCCCCGCTCCGGAGCGCACCGCGGCCGGCAGGATGCTCTCTGCCGGCGAAGGTGCCGCTTCTCCGGCAAGGAAGCCTCAGCCGCTTCTCCTGCACACGGAGAGCGTGCTAGCTGCTGAAACGTGAAGAAAGAAGCTGCAGAACACTGGCACTGAGCGTGCAGCTTTCCAGCGGAGAGAAAAAGCTACTTGAACACTCTGCAAGCCTTTCCACTCCCAAAAACATGCACATGGAAGGAGCTGCTGCAAAAGCGATGCTGTGCTCGCTGCTGCTCCTCCTGAAGCTCTGGCTGCTAAATCTGAGGCTTTCCTTCCAATTTCAAGCTGCAAAGCACTTGCTGAATTGCAGGGAAAGTCCGGGAGGCATTTGCTGTGCTGGCACACTTTCTCCTTCCTAGACAGAGTGGAAAAGCTTTTCCCTGCCGTGTAGGCGACAAGAGACGCATTAGACGGGCATCCGGAGCTGTCCGAAGGTAAGCGCCTGTTCCCGGCCTCTTTCGGCACAAGCCCCCGCTCCGGAGCGCACCGCGGCCGGCAGGATGCTCTCTGCCGGCGAAGGTGCCGCTTCTCCGGCAAGGAAGCCTCAGCCGCTTCTCCTGCACACGGAGAGCGTGCTAGCTGCTGAAACGTGAAGAAAGAAGCTGCAGAACACTGGCACTGAGCGTGCAGCTTTCCAGCGGAGAGAAAAAGCTACTTGAACACTCTGCAAGCCTTTCCACTCCCAAAAACATGCACATGGAAGGAGCTGCTGCAAAAGCGATGCTGTGCTCGCTGCTGCTCCTCCTGAAGCTCTGGCTGCTAAATCTGAGGCTTTCCTTCCAATTTCAAGCTGCAAAGCACTTGCTGAATTGCAGGGAAAGTCCGGGAGGCATTTGCTGTGCTGGCACACTTTCTCCTTCCTAGACAGAGTGGAAAAGCTTTTCCCTGCCGTGTAGGCGACAAGAGACGCATTAGACGGGCATCCGGAGCTGTCCGAAGGTAAGCGCCTGTTCCCGGCCTCTTTCGGCACAAGCCCCCGCTCCGGAGCGCACCGCGGCCGGCAGGAGGCTCTCTGCCGGCGAAGGTGCCGCTTCTCCGGCAAGGAAGCCTCAGCCGCTTCTCCTGCACACGGAGAGCGTGCTAGCTGCTGAAACGTGAAGAAAGAAGCTGCAGAACACTGGCACTGAGCCTGCAGCTTTCCAGCGGAGAGAAAAAGCTACTTGAACACTCTGCAAGCCTTTCCACTCCCAAAAACATGCACATGGAAGGAGCTGCTGCAAAAGCGATGCTGTGCTCGCTGCTGCTCCTCCTGAAGCTCTGGCTGCTAAATCTGCGGCTTTCCTTCCAATTTCAAGCTGCAAAGCACTTGCTGAATTGCAGGGAAAGTCCGGGAGGCATTTGCTGTGCTGGCACACTTTCTCCTTCCTAGACAGAGTGGAAAAGCTTTTCCCTGCCGTGTAGGCGACAAGAGACGCATTAGACGGGCATCCGGAGCTGTCCGAAGGTAAGCGCCTGTTCCCGGCCTCTTTCGGCACAAGCCCCCGCTCCGGAGCGCACCGCGGCCGGCAGGATGCTCTCTGCCGGCGAAGGTGCCGCTTCTCCGGCAAGGAAGCCTCAGCCGCTTCTCCTGCACACGGAGAGCGTGCTAGCTGCTGAAACGTGAAGAAAGAAGCTGCAGAACACTGGCACTGAGCGTGCAGCTTTCCAGCGGAGAGAAAAAGCTACTTGAACACTCTGCAAGCCTTCCAACTCCCAAAAACATGCACATGGAAGGAGCTGCTGCAAAAGCGATGCTGTGCTCGCTGCTGCTCCTCCTGAAGCTCTGGCTGCTAAATCTGAGGCTTTCCTTCCAATTTCAAGCTGCAAAGCACTTGCTGAATTGCAGGGAAAGTCCGGGAGGCATTTGCTGTGCTGGCACACTTTCTCCTTCCTAGACAGAGTGGAAAAGCTTTTCCCTGCCGTGTAGGCGACAAGAGACGCATTAGACGGGCATCCGGAGCTGTCCGAAGGTAAGCGCCTGTTCCCGGCCTCTTTCGGCACAAGCCCCCGCTCCGGAGCGCACCGCGGCCGGCCGGAGGCTCTCTGCCGGCGAAGGTGCCGCTTCTCCGGCAAGGAAGCCTCAGCCGCTTCTCCTGCACACGGAGAGCGTGCTAGCTGCTGAAACGTGAAGAAAGAAGCTGCAGAACACTGGCACTGAGCGTGCAGCTTTCCAGCGGAGAGAAAAAGCTACTTGAACACTCTGCAAGCCTTTCCACTCCCAAAAACATGCACATGGAAGGAGCTGCTGCAAAAGCGATGCTGTGCTCGCTGCTGCTCCTCCTGAAGCTCTGGCTGCTAAATCTGAGGCTTTCCTTCCAATTTCAAGCTGCAAAGCACTTGCTGAATTGCAGGGAAAGTCCGGGAGGCATTTGCTGTGCTGGCACACTTTCTCCTTCCTAGACAGAGTGGAAAAGCTTTTCCCTGCCGTGTAGGCGACAAGAGACGCATTAGACGGGCATCCGGAGCTGTCCGAAGGTAAGCGCCTGTTGCCGGCCTCTTTCGGCACAAGCCCCCGCTCCGGAGCGCACCGCGGCCGGCAGGATGCTCTCTGCCGGCGAAGGTGCCGCTTCTCCGGCAAGGAAGCCTCAGCCGCTTCTCCTGCACACGGAGAGCGTGCTAGCTGCTGAAACGTGAAGAAAGAAGCTGCAGAACACTGGCACTGAGCGTGCAGCTTTCCAGCGGAGAGAAAAAGCTACTTGAACACTCTGCAAGCCTTCCAACTCCCAAAAACATGCACATGGAAGGAGCTGCTGCAAAAGCGATGCTGTGCTCGCTGCTGCTCCTCCTGAAGCTCTGGCTGCTAAATCTGAGGCTTTCCTTCCAATTTCAAGCTGCAAAGCACTTGCTGAATTGCAGGGAAAGTCCGGGAGGCATTTGCTGTGCTGGCACACTTTCTCCTTCCTAGACAGAGTGGAAAAGCTTTTCCCTGCCGTGTAGGCGACAAGAGACGCATTAGACGGGCATCCGGAGCTGTCCGAAGGTAAGCGTCTGTTCCCGGCCTCTTTCGGCACAAGCCCCCGCTCCGGAGCGCACCGCGGCCGGCCGGAGTCTCTCTGCCGGCGAAGGTGCCGCTTCTCCGGCAAGGAAGCCTCAGCCGCTTCTCCTGCACATGGAGAGCGTGCTAGCTGCTGAAACGTGAAGAAAGAAGCTGCAGAACACTGGCACTGAGCCTGCAGCTTTCCAGCGGAGAGAAAAAGCTACTTGAACACTCTGCAAGCCTTTCCACTCCCAAAAACATGCACATGGAAGGAGCTGCTGCAAAAGCGATGCTGTGCTCGCTGCTGCTCCTCCTGAAGCTCTGGCTGCTAAATCTGAGGCTTTCCTTCCAATTTCAAGCTGCAAAGCACTTGCTGAATTGCAGGGAAAGTCCGGGAGGCATTTGCTGTGCTGGCACACTTTCTCCTTCCTAGACAGAGTGGAAAAGCTTTTCCCTGCCGTGTAGGCGACAAGAGACGCATTAGACGGGCATCCGGAGCTGTCCGAAGGTAAGCGCCTGTTCCCGGCCTCTTTCGGCACAAGCCCCCGCTCCGGAGCGCACCGCGGCCGGCAGGATGCTCTCTGCCGGCGAAGGTGCCGCTTCTCCGGCAAGGAAGCCTCAGCCGCTTCTCCTGCACACGGAGAGCGTGCTAGCTGCTGAAACGTGAAGAAAGAAGCTGCAGAACACTGGCACTGAGCGTGCAGCTTTCCAGCGGAGAGAAAAAGCTACTTGAACACTCTGCAAGCCTTTCCACTCCCAAAAACATGCACATGGAAGGAGCTGCTGCAAAAGCGATGCTGTGCTCGCTGCTGCTCCTCCTGAAGCTCTGGCTGCTAAATCTGAGGCTTTCCTTCCAATTTCAAGCTGCAAAGCACTTGCTGAATTGCAGGGAAAGTCCGGGAGGCATTTGCTGTGCTGGCACACTTTCTCCTTCCTAGACAGAGTGGAAAAGCTTTTCCCTGCCGTGTAGGCGACAAGAGACGCATTAGACGGGCATCCGGAGCTGTCCGAAGGTAAGCGTCTGTTCCCGGCCTCTTTCGGCACAAGCCCCCGCTCCGGAGCGCACCGCGGCCGGCCGGAGTCTCTCTGCCGGCGAAGGTGCCGCTTCTCCGGCAAGGAAGCCTCAGCCGCTTCTCCTGCACACGGAGAGCGTGCTAGCTGCTGAAACGTGAAGAAAGAAGCTGCAGAACACTGGCACTGAGCCTGCAGCTTTCCAGCGGAGAGAAAAAGCTACTTGAACACTCTGCAAGCCTTTCCACTCCCAAAAACATGCACATGGAAGGAGCTGCTGCAAAAGCGATGCTGTGCTCGCTGCTGCTCCTCCTGAAGCTCTGGCTGCTAAATCTGAGGCTTTCCTTCCAATTTCAAGCTGCAAAGCACTTGCTGAATTGCAGGGAAAGTCCGGGAGGCATTTGCTGTGCTGGCACACTTTCTCCTTCCTAGACAGAGTGGAAAAGCTTTTCCCTGCCGTGTAGGCGACAAGAGACGCATTAGACGGGCATCCGGAGCTGTCCGAAGGTAAGCGTCTGTTCCCGGCCTCTTTCGGCACAAGCCCCCGCTCCGGAGCGCACCGCGGCCGGCCGGAGTCTCTCTGCCGGCGAAGGTGCCGCTTCTCCGGCAAGGAAGCCTCAGCCGCTTCTCCTGCACACGGAGAGCGTGCTAGCTGCTGAAACGTGAAGAAAGAAGCTGCAGAACACTGGCACTGAGCCTGCAGCTTTCCAGCGGAGAGAAAAAGCTACTTGAACACTCTGCAAGCCTTTCCACTCCCAAAAACATGCACATGGAAGGAGCTGCTGCAAAAGCGATGCTGTGCTCGCTGCTGCTCCTCCTGAAGCTCTGGCTGCTAAATCTGAGGCTTTCCTTCCAATTTCAAGCTGCAAAGCACTTGCTGAATTGCAGGGAAAGTCCGGGAGGCATTTGCTGTGCTGGCACACTTTCTCCTTCCTAGACAGAGTGGAAAAGCTTTTCCCTGCCGTGTAGGCGACAAGAGACGCATTAGACGGGCATCCGGAGCTGTCCGAAGGTAAGCGCCTGTTCCCGGCCTCTTTCGGCACAAGCCCCCGCTCCGGAGCGCACCGCGGCCGGCAGGATGCTCTCTGCCGGCGAAGGTGCCGCTTCTCCGGCAAGGAAGCCTCAGCCGCTTCTCCTGCACACGGAGAGCGTGCTAGCTGCTGAAACGTGAAGAAAGAAGCTGCAGAACACTGGCACTGAGCGTGCAGCTTTCCAGCGGAGAGAAAAAGCTACTTGAACACTCTGCAAGCCTTTCCACTCCCAAAAACATGCACATGGAAGGAGCTGCTGCAAAAGCGATGCTGTGCTCGCTGCTGCTCCTCCTGAAGCTCTGGCTGCTAAATCTGAGGCTTTCCTTCCAATTTCAAGCTGCAAAGCACTTGCTGAATTGCAGGGAAAGTCCGGGAGGCATTTGCTGTGCTGGCACACTTTCTCCTTCCTAGACAGAGTGGAAAAGCTTTTCCCTGCCGTGTAGGCGACAAGAGACGCATTAGACGGGCATCCGGAGCTGTCCGAAGGTAAGCGCCTGTTCCCGGCCTCTTTCGGCACAAGCCCCCGCTCCGGAGCGCACCGCGGCCGGCCGGAGGCTCTCTGCCGGCGAAGGTGCCGCTTCTCCGGCAAGGAAGCCTCAGCCGCTTCTCCTGCACACGGAGAGCGTGCTAGCTGCTGAAACGTGAAGAAAGAAGCTGCAGAACACTGGCACTGAGCGTGCAGCTTTCCAGCGGAGAGAAAAAGCTACTTGAACACTCTGCAAGCCTTTCCACTCCCAAAAACATGCACATGGAAGGAGCTGCTGCAAAAGCGATGCTGTGCTCGCTGCTGCTCCTCCTGAAGCTCTGGCTGCTAAATCTGAGGCTTTCCTTCCAATTTCAAGCTGCAAAGCACTTGCTGAATTGCAGGGAAAGTCCGGGAGGCATTTGCTGTGCTGGCACACTTTCTCCTTCCTAGACAGAGTGGAAAAGCTTTTCCCTGCCGTGTAGGCGACAAGAGACGCATTAGACGGGCATCCGGAGCTGTCCGAAGGTAAGCGTCTGTTCCCGGCCTCTTTCGGCACAAGCCCCCGCTCCGGAGCGCACCGCGGCCGGCCGGAGGCTCTCTGCCGGCGAAGGTGCCTCTTCTCCGGCAAGGAAGCCTCAGCCGCTTCTCCTGCACACGGAGAGCGTGCTAGCTGCTGAAACGTGAAGAAAGAAGCTGCAGAACACTGGCACTGAGCGTGCAGCTTTCCAGCGGAGAGAAAAAGCTACTTGAACACTCTGCAAGCCTTTCCACTCCCAAAAACATGCACATGGAAGGAGCTGCTGCAAAAGCGATGCTGTGCTCGCTGCTGCTCCTCCTGAAGCTCTGGCTGCTAAATCTGAGGCTTTCCTTCCAATTTCAAGCTGCAAAGCACTTGCTGAATTGCAGGGAAAGTCCGGGAGGCATTTGCTGTGCTGGCACACTTTCTCCTTCCTAGACAGAGTGGAAAAGCTTTTCCCTGCCGTGTAGGCGACAAGAGACGCATTAGACGGGCATCCGGAGCTGTCCGAAGGTAAGCGCCTGTTGCCGGCCTCTTTCGGCACAAGCCCCCGCTCCGGAGAGCACCGCGGCCGGCCGGAGGCTCTCTGCCGGCGAAGGTGCCTCTTCTCCGGCAAGGAAGCCTCAGCCGCTTCTCCTGCACACGGAGAGCGTGCTAGCTGCTGAAACGTGAAGAAAGAAGCTGCAGAACACTGGCACTGAGCGTGCAGCTTTCCAGCGGAGAGAAAAAGCTACTTGAACACTCTGCAAGCCTTTCCACTCCCAAAAACATGCACATGGAAGGAGCTGCTGCAAAAGCGATGCTGTGCTCGCTGCTGCTCCTCCTGAAGCTCTGGCTGCTAAATCTGAGGCTTTCCTTCCAATTTCAAGCTGCAAAGCACTTGCTGAATTGCAGGGAAAGTCCGGGAGGCATTTGCTGTGCTGGCACACTTTCTCCTTCCTAGACAGAGTGGAAAAGCTTTTCCCTGCCGTGTAGGCGACAAGAGACGCATTAGACGGGCATCCGGAGCTGTCCGAAGGTAAGCGCCTGTTCCCGGCCTCTTTCGGCACAAGCCCCCGCTCCGGAGCGCACCGCGGCCGGCAGGATGCTCTCTGCCGGCGAAGGTGCCGCTTCTCCGGCAAGGAAGCCTCAGCCGCTTCTCCTGCACACGGAGAGCGTGCTAGCTGCTGAAACGTGAAGAAAGAAGCTGCAGAACACTGGCACTGAGCGTGCAGCTTTCCAGCGGAGAGAAAAAGCTACTTGAACACTCTGCAAGCCTTTCCACTCCCAAAAACATGCACATGGAAGGAGCTGCTGCAAAAGCGATGCTGTGCTCGCTGCTGCTCCTCCTGAAGCTCTGGCTGCTAAATCTGAGGCTTTCCTTCCAATTTCAAGCTGCAAAGCACTTGCTGAATTGCAGGGAAAGTCCGGGAGGCATTTGCTGTGCTGGCACACTTTCTCCTTCCTAGACAGAGTGGAAAAGCTTTTCCCTGCCGTGTAGGCGACAAGAGACGCATTAGACGGGCATCCGGAGCTGTCCGAAGGTAAGCGCCTGTTCCCGGCCTCTTTCGGCACAAGCCCCCGCTCCGGAGCGCACCGCGGCCGGCCGGAGGCTCTCTGCCGGCGAAGGTGCCGCTTCTCCGGCAAGGAAGCCTCAGCCGCTTCTCCTGCACACGGAGAGCGTGCTAGCTGCTGAAACGTGAAGAAAGAAGCTGCAGAACACTGGCACTGAGCCTGCAGCTTTCCAGCGGAGAGAAAAAGCTACTTGAACACTCTGCAAGCCTTTCCACTCCCAAAAACATGCACATGGAAGGAGCTGCTGCAAAAGCGATGCTGTGCTCGCTGCTGCTCCTCCTGAAGCTCTGGCTGCTAAATCTGAGGCTTTCCTTCCAATTTCAAGCTGCAAAGCACTTGCTGAATTGCAGGGAAAGTCCGGGAGGCATTTGCTGTGCTGGCACACTTTCTCCTTCCTAGACAGAGTGGAAAAGCTTTTCCCTGCCGTGTAGGCGACAAGAGACGCATTAGACGGGCATCCGGAGCTGTCCGAAGGTAAGCGTCTGTTCCCGGCCTCTTTCGGCACAAGCCCCCGCTCCGGAGCGCACCGCGGCCGGCCGGAGGCTCTCTGCCGGCGAAGGTGCCGCTTCTCCGGCAAGGAAGCCTCAGCCGCTTCTCCTGCACACGGAGAGCGTGCTAGCTGCTGAAACGTGAAGAAAGAAGCTGCAGAACACTGGCACTGAGCGTGCAGCTTTCCAGCGGAGAGAAAAAGCTACTTGAACACTCTGCAAGCCTTTCCACTGCCAAAAACATGCACATGGAAGGAGCTGCTGCAAAAGCGATGCTGTGCTCGCTGCTGCTCCTCCTGAAGCTCTGGCTGCTAAATCTGAGGCTTTCCTTCCAATTTCAAGCTGCAAAGCACTTGCTGAATTGCAGGGAAAGTCCGGGAGGCATTTGCTGTGCTGGCACACTTTCTCCTTCCTAGACAGAGTGGAAAAGCTTTTCCCTGCCGTGTAGGCGACAAGAGACGCATTAGACGGGCATCCGGAGCTGTCCGAAGGTAAGCGCCTGTTGCCGGCCTCTTTCGGCACAAGCCCCCGCTCCGGAGCGCACCGCGGCCGGCAGGATGCTCTCTGCCGGCGAAGGTGCCGCTTCTCCGGCAAGGAAGCCTCAGCCGCTTCTCCTGCACACGGAGAGCGTGCTAGCTGCTGAAACGTGAAGAAAGAAGCTGCAGAACACTGGCACTGAGCGTGCAGCTTTCCAGCGGAGAGAAAAAGCTACTTGAACACTCTGCAAGCCTTTCCACTCCCAAAAACATGCACATGGAAGGAGCTGCTGCAAAAGCGATGCTGTGCTCGCTGCTGCTCCTCCTGAAGCTCTGGCTGCTAAATCTGAGGCTTTCCTTCCAATTTCAAGCTGCAAAGCACTTGCTGAATTGCAGGGAAAGTCCGGGAGGCATTGGCTGTGCTGGCACACTTTCTCCTTCCTAGACAGAGTGGAAAAGCTTTTCCCTGCCGTGTAGGCGACAAGAGACGCATTAGACGGGCATCCGGAGCTGTCCGAAGGTAAGCGCCTGTTGCCGGCCTCTTTCGGCACAAGCCCCCGCTCCGGAGCGCACCGCGGCCGGCAGGATGCTCTCTGCCGGCGAAGGTGCCGCTTCTCCGGCAAGGAAGCCTCAGCCGCTTCTCCTGCACACGGAGAGCGTGCTAGCTGCTGAAACGTGAAGAAAGAAGCTGCAGAACACTGGCACTGAGCGTGCAGCTTTCCAGCGGAGAGAAAAAGCTACTTGAACACTCTGCAAGCCTTTCCACTGCCAAAAACATGCACATGGAAGGAGCTGCTGCAAAAGCGATGCTGTGCTCGCTGCTGCTCCTCCTGAAGCTCTGGCTGCTAAATCTGAGGCTTTCCTTCCAATTTCAAGCTGCAAAGCACTTGCTGAATTGCAGGGAAAGTCCGGGAGGCATTTGCTGTGCTGGCACACTTTCTCCTTCCTAGACAGAGTGGAAAAGCTTTTCCCTGCCGTGTAGGCGACAAGAGACGCATTAGACGGGCATCCGGAGCTGTCCGAAGGTAAGCGCCTGTTGCCGGCCTCTTTCGGCACAAGCCCCCGCTCCGGAGCGCACCGCGGCCGGCAGGATGCTCTCTGCCGGCGAAGGTGCCGCTTCTCCGGCAAGGAAGCCTCAGCCGCTTCTCCTGCACACGGAGAGCGTGCTAGCTGCTGAAACGTGAAGAAAGAAGCTGCAGAACACTGGCACTGAGCGTGCAGCTTTCCAGCGGAGAGAAAAAGCTACTTGAACACTCTGCAAGCCTTTCCACTCCCAAAAACATTCAAATGGAAGGAGCTGCTGCAAAAGCGATGCTGTGCTCGCTGCTGCTCCTCCTGAAGCTCTGGCTGCTAAATCTGAGGCTTTCCTTCCAATTTCAAGCTGCAAAGCACTTGCTGAATTGCAGGGAAAGTCCGGGAGGCATTTGCTGTGCTGGCACACTTTCTCCTTCCTAGACAGAGTGGAAAAGCTTTTCCCTGCCGTGTAGGCGACAAGAGACGCATTAGACGGGCATCCGGAGCTGTCCTAAGGTAAGCGCCTGTTCCCGGCCTCTTTCGGCACAAGCCCCCGCTCCGGAGCGCACCGCGGCCGGCCGGAGGCTCTCTGCCGGCGAAGGTGCCGCTTCTCCGGCAAGGAAGCCTCAGCCGCTTCTCCTGCACACGGAGAGCGTGCTAGCTGCTGAAACGTGAAGAAAGAAGCTGCAGAACACTGGCACTGAGCCTGCAGCTTTCCAGCGGAGAGAAAAAGCTACTTGAACACTCTGCAAGCCTTTCCACTGCCAAAAACATGCACATGGAAGGAGCTGCTGCAAAAGCGATGCTGTGCTCGCTGCTGCTCCTCCTGAAGCTCTGGCTGCTAAATCTGAGGCTTTCCTTCCAATTTCAAGCTGCAAAGCACTTGCTGAATTGCAGGGAAAGTCCGGGAGGCATTTGCTGTGCTGGCACACTTTCTCCTTCCTAGACAGAGTGGAAAAGCTTTTCCCTGCCGTGTAGGCGACAAGAGACGCATTAGACGGGCATCCGGAGCTGTCCGAAGGTAAGCGTCTGTTCCCGGCCTCTTTCGGCACAAGCCCCCGCTCCGGAGCGCACCGCGGCCGGCAGGATGCTCTCTGCCGGCGAAGGTGCCGCTTCTCCGGCAAGGAAGCCTCAGCCGCTTCTCCTGCACACGGAGAGCGTGCTAGCTGCTGAAACGTGAAGAAAGAAGCTGCAGAACACTGGCACTGAGCGTGCAGCTTTCCAGCGGAGAGAAAAAGCTACTTGAACACTCTGCAAGCCTTTCCACTCCCAAAAACATGCACATGGAAGGAGCTGCTGCAAAAGCGATGCTGTGCTCGCTGCTGCTCCTCCTGAAGCTCTGGCTGCTAAATCTGAGGCTTTCCTTCCAATTTCAAGCTGCAAAGCACTTGCTGAATTGCAGGGAAAGTCCGGGAGGCATTTGCTGTGCTGGCACACTTTCTCCTTCCTAGACAGAGTGGAAAAGCTTTTCCCTGCCGTGTAGGCGACAAGAGACGCATTAGACGGGCATCCGGAGCTGTCCGAAGGTAAGCGCCTGTTCCCGGCCTCTTTCGGCACAAGCCCGCGCTCCGGAGCGCACCGCGGCCGGCCGGAGTCTCTCTGCCGGCGAAGGTGCCGCTTCTCCGGCAAGGAAGCCTCAGCCGCTTCTCCTGCACACGGAGAGCGTGCTAGCTGCTGAAACGTGAAGAAAGAAGCTGCAGAACACTGGCACTGAGCGTGCAGCTTTCCAGCGGAGAGAAAAAGCTACTTGAACACTCTGCAAGCCTTTCCACTCCCAAAAACATGCACATGGAAGGAGCTGCTGCAAAAGCGATGCTGTGCTCGCTGCTGCTCCTCCTGAAGCTCTGGCTGCTAAATCTGAGGCTTTCCTTCCAATTTCAAGCTGCAAAGCACTTGCTGAATTGCAGGGAAAGTCCGGGAGGCATTTGCTGTGCTGGCACACTTTCTCCTTCCTAGACAGAGTGGAAAAGCTTTTCCCTGCCGTGTAGGCGACAAGAGACGCATTAGACGGGCATCCGGAGCTGTCCGAAGGTAAGCGCCTGTTGCCGGCCTCTTTCGGCACAAGCCCCCGCTCCGGAGCGCACCGCGGCCGGCAGGATGCTCTCTGCCGGCGAAGGTGCCGCTTCTCCGGCAAGGAAGCCTCAGCCGCTTCTCCTGCACACGGAGAGCGTGCTAGCTGCTGAAACGTGAAGAAAGAAGCTGCAGAACACTGGCACTGAGCGTGCAGCTTTCCAGCGGAGAGAAAAAGCTACTTGAACACTCTGCAAGCCTTTCCACTCCCAAAAACATGCACATGGAAGGAGCTGCTGCAAAAGCGATGCTGTGCTCGCTGCTGCTCCTCCTGAAGCTCTGGCTGCTAAATCTGAGGCTTTCCTTCCAATTTCAAGCTGCAAAGCACTTGCTGAATTGCAGGGAAAGTCCGGGAGGCATTTGCTGTGCTGGCACACTTTCTCCTTCCTAGACAGAGTGGAAAAGCTTTTCCCTGCCGTGTAGGCGACAAGAGACGCATTAGACGGGCATCCGGAGCTGTCCGAAGGTAAGCGCCTGTTGCCGGCCTCTTTCGGCACAAGCCCCCGCTCCGGAGCGCACCGCGGCCGGCAGGATGCTCTCTGCCGGCGAAGGTGCCTCTTCTCCGGCAAGGAAGCCTCAGCCGCTTCTCCTGCACACGGAGAGCGTGCTAGCTGCTGAAACGTGAAGAAAGAAGCTGCAGAACACTGGCACTGAGCGTGCAGCTTTCCAGCGGAGAGAAAAAGCTACTTGAACACTCTGCAAGCCTTTCCACTCCCAAAAACATGCACATGGAAGGAGCTGCTGCAAAAGCGATGCTGTGCTCGCTGCTGCTCCTCCTGAAGCTCTGGCTGCTAAATCTGAGGCTTTCCTTCCAATTTCAAGCTGCAAAGCACTTGCTGAATTGCAGGGAAAGTCCGGGAGGCATTTGCTGTGCTGGCACACTTTCTCCTTCCTAGACAGAGTGGAAAAGCTTTTCCCTGCCGTGTAGGCGACAAGAGACGCATTAGACGGGCATCCGGAGCTGTCCGAAGGTAAGCGCCTGTTCCCGGCCTCTTTCGGCACAAGCCCCCGCTCCGGAGCGCACCGCGGCCGGCAGGATGCTCTCTGCCGGCGAAGGTGCCGCTTCTCCGGCAAGGAAGCCTCAGCCGCTTCTCCTGCACACGGAGAGCGTGCTAGCTGCTGAAACGTGAAGAAAGAAGCTGCAGAACACTGGCACTGAGCGTGCAGCTTTCCAGCGGAGAGAAAAAGCTACTTGAACACTCTGCAAGCTTTTCCACTCCCAAAACCATGCACATGGAAGGAGCTGCTGCAAAAGCGATGCTGTGCTCGCTGCTGCTCCTCCTGAAGCTCTGGCTGCTAAATCTGAGGCTTTCCTTCCAATTTCAAGCTGCAAAGCACTTGCTGAATTGCAGGGAAAGTCCGGGAGGCATTTGCTGTGCTGGCACACTTTCTCCTTCCTAGACAGAGTGGAAAAGCTTTTCCCTGCCGTGTAGGCGACAAGAGACGCATTAGACGGGCATCCGGAGCTGTCCGAAGGTAAGCGCCTGTTGCCGGCCTCTTTCGGCACAAGCCCCCGCTCCGGAGCGCACCGCGGCCGGCAGGATGCTCTCTGCCGGCGAAGGTGCCGCTTCTCCGGCAAGGAAGCCTCAGCCGCTTCTCCTGCACACGGAGAGCGTGCTAGCTGCTGAAACGTGAAGAAAGAAGCTGCAGAACACTGGCACTGAGCCTGCAGCTTTCCAGCGGAGAGAAAAAGCTACTTGAACACTCTGCAAGCCTTTCCACTCCCAAAAACATGCACATGGAAGGAGCTGCTGCAAAAGCGATGCTGTGCTCGCTGCTGCTCCTCCTGAAGCTCTGGCTGCTAAATCTGAGGCTTTCCTTCCAATTTCAAGCTGCAAAGCACTTGCTGAATTGCAGGGAAAGTCCGGGAGGCATTTGCTGTGCTGGCACACTTTCTCCTTCCTAGACAGAGTGGAAAAGCTTTTCCCTGCCGTGTAGGCGACAAGAGACGCATTAGACGGGCATCCGGAGCTGTCCGAAGGTAAGCGTCTGTTCCCGGCCTCTTTCGGCACAAGCCCCCGCTCCGGAGCGCACCGCGGCCGGCCGGAGTCTCTCTGCCGGCGAAGGTGCCGCTTCTCCGGCAAGGAAGCCTCAGCCGCTTCTCCTGCACACGGAGAGCGTGCTAGCTGCTGAAACGTGAAGAAAGAAGCTGCAGAACACTGGCACTGAGCGTGCAGCTTTCCAGCGGAGAGAAAAAGCTACTTGAACACTCTGCAAGCCTTTCCACTCCCAAAAACATGCACATGGAAAGAGCTGCTGCAAAAGCGATGCTGTGCTCGCTGCTGCTCCTCCTGAAGCTCTGGCTGCTAAATCTGAGGCTTTCCTTCCAATTTCAAGCTGCAAAGCACTTGCTGAATTGCAGGGAAAGTCCGGGAGGCATTTGCTGTGCTGGCACACTTTCTCCTTCCTAGACAGAGTGGAAAAGCTTTTCCCTGCCGTGTAGGCGACAAGAGACGCATTAGACGGGCATCCGGAGCTGTCCGAAGGTAAGCGCCTGTTCCCGGCCTCTTTCGGCACAAGCCCCCGCTCCGGAGCGCACCGCGGCCGGCCGGAGTCTCTCTGCCGGCGAAGGTGCCGCTCCTCCGGCAAGGAAGCCTCAGCCGCTTCTCCTGCACACGGAGAGCGTGCTAGCTGCTGAAACGTGAAGAAAGAAGCTGCAGAACACTGGCACTGAGCCTGCAGCTTTCCAGCGGAGAGAAAAAGCTACTTGAACACTCTGCAAGCTTTTCCACTCCCAAAAACATGCACATGGAAGGAGCTGCTGCAAAAGCGATGCTGTGCTCGCTGCTGCTCCTCCTGAAGCTCTGGCTGCTAAATCTGAGGCTTTCCTTCCAATTTCAAGCTGCAAAGCACTTGCTGAATTGCAGGGAAAGTCCGGGAGGCATTTGCTGTGCTGGCACACTTTCTCCTTCCTAGACAGAGTGGAAAAGCTTTTCCCTGCCGTGTAGGCGACAAGAGACGCATTAGACGGGCATCCGGAGCTGTCCGAAGGTAAGCGCCTGTTCCCGGCCTCTTTCGGCACAAGCCCCCGCTCCGGAGCGCACCGCGGCCGGCCGGAGTCTCTCTGCCGGCGAAGGTGCCGCTTCTCCGGCAAGGAAGCCTCAGCCGCTTCTCCTGCACACGGAGAGCGTGCTAGCTGCTGAAACGTGAAGAAAGAAGCTGCAGAACACTGGCACTGAGCCTGCAGCTTTCCAGCGGAGAGAAAAAGCTACTTGAACACTCTGCAAGCTTTTCCACTCCCAAAAACATGCACATGGAAGGAGCTGCTGCAAAAGCGATGCTGTGCTCGCTGCTGCTCCTCCTGAAGCTCTGGCTGCTAAATCTGAGGCTTTCCTTCCAATTTCAAGCTGCAAAGCACTTGCTGAATTGCAGGGAAAGTCCGGGAGGCATTTGCTGTGCTGGCACACTTTCTCCTTCCTAGACAGAGTGGAAAAGCTTTTCCCTGCCGTGTAGGCGACAAGAGACGCATTAGACGGGCATCCGGAGCTGTCCGAAGGTAAGCGCCTGTTCCCGGCCTCTTTCGGCACAAGCCCCCGCTCCGGAGCGCACCGCGGCCGGCAGGATGCTCTCTGCCGGCGAAGGTGCCGCTTCTCCGGCAAGGAAGCCTCAGCCGCTTCTCCTGCACACGGAGAGCGTGCTAGCTGCTGAAACGTGAAGAAAGAAGCTGCAGAACACTGGCACTGAGCGTGCAGCTTTCCAGCGGAGAGAAAAAGCTACTTGAACACTCTGCAAGCCTTTCCACTCCCAAAAACATGCACATGGAAGGAGCTGCTGCAAAAGCGATGCTGTGCTCGCTGCTGCTCCTCCTGAAGCTCTGGCTGCTAAATCTGAGGCTTTCCTTCCAATTTCAAGCTGCAAAGCACTTGCTGAGTTGCAGGGAAAGTCCGGGAGGCATTTGCTGTGCTGGCACACTTTCTCCTTCCTAGACAGAGTGGAAAAGCTTTTCCCTGCCGTGTAGGCGACAAGAGACGCATTAGACGGGCATCCGGAGCTGTCCGAAGGTAAGCGCCTGTTCCCGGCCTCTTTCGGCACAAGCCCCCGCTCCGGAGCGCACCGCGGCCGGCAGGATGCTCTCTGCCGGCGAAGGTGCCGCTTCTCCGGCAAGGAAGCCTCAGCCGCTTCTCCTGCACACGGAGAGCGTGCTAGCTGCTGAAACGTGAAGAAAGAAGCTGCAGAACACTGGCACTGAGCGTGCAGCTTTCCAGCGGAGAGAAAAAGCTACTTGAACACTCTGCAAGCCTTTCCACTCCCAAAAACATGCACATGGAAGGAGCTGCTGCAAAAGCGATGCTGTGCTCGCTGCTGCTCCTCCTGAAGCTCTGGCTGCTAAATCTGAGGCTTTCCTTCCAATTTCAAGCTGCAAAGCACTTGCTGAATTGCAGGGAAAGTCCGGGAGGCATTTGCTGTGCTGGCACACTTTCTCCTTCCTAGACAGAGTGGAAAAGCTTTTCCCTGCCGTGTAGGCGACAAGAGACGCATTAGACGGGCATCCGGAGCTGTCCGAAGGTAAGCGCCTGTTCCCGGCCTCTTTCGGCACAAGCCCCCGCTCCGGAGCGCACCGCGGCCGGCAGGATGCTCTCTGCCGGCGAAGGTGCCGCTTCTCCGGCAAGGAAGCCTCAGCCGCTTCTCCTGCACACGGAGAGCGTGCTAGCTGCTGAAACGTGAAGAAAGAAGCTGCAGAACACTGGCACTGAGCGTGCAGCTTTCCAGCGGAGAGAAAAAGCTACTTGAACACTCTGCAAGCCTTTCCACTCCCAAAAACATGCACATGGAAAGAGCTGCTGCAAAAGCGATGCTGTGCTCGCTGCTGCTCCTCCTGAAGCTCTGGCTGCTAAATCTGCGGCTTTCCTTCCAATTTCAAGCTGCAAAGCACTTGCTGAATTGCAGGGAAAGTCCGGGAGGCATTTGCTGTGCTGGCACACTTTCTCCTTCCTAGACAGAGTGGAAAAGCTTTTCCCTGCCGTGTAGGCGACAAGAGACGCATTAGACGGGCATCCGGAGCTGTCCGAAGGTAAGCGCCTGTTGCCGGCCTCTTTCGGCACAAGCCCCCGCTCCGGAGCGCACCGCGGCCGGCAGGATGCTCTCTGCCGGCGAAGGTGCCGCTTCTCCGGCAAGGAAGCCTCAGCCGCTTCTCCTGCACACGGAGAGCGTGCTAGCTGCTGAAACGTGAAGAAAGAAGCTGCAGAACACTGGCACTGAGCGTGCAGCTTTCCAGCGGAGAGAAAAAGCTACTTGAACACTCTGCAAGCCTTTCCACTCCCAAAAACATGCACATGGAAGGAGCTGCTGCAAAAGCGATGCTGTGCTCGCTGCTGCTCCTCCTGAAGCTCTGGCTGCTAAATCTGAGGCTTTCCTTCCAATTTCAAGCTGCAAAGCACTTGCTGAATTGCAGGGAAAGTCCGGGAGGCATTTGCTGTGCTGGCACACTTTCTCCTTCCTAGACAGAGTGGAAAAGCTTTTCCCTGCCGTGTAGGCGACAAGAGACGCATTAGACGGGCATCCGGAGCTGTCCGAAGGTAAGCGCCTGTTCCCGGCCTCTTTCGGCACAAGCCCCCGCTCCGGAGCGCACCGCGGCCGGCCGGAGTCTCTCTGCCGGCGAAGGTGCCGCTTCTCCGGCAAGGAAGCCCCAGCCTCTTCTCCTGCACACGGAGAGCGTGCTAGCTGCTGAAACGTGAAGAAAGAAGCTGCAGAACACTGGCACTGAGCCTGCAGCTTTCCAGCGGAGAGAAAAAGCTACTTGAACACTCTGCAAGCCTTTCCACTCCCAAAAACATGCACATGGAAGGAGCTGCTGCAAAAGCGATGCTGTGCTCGCTGCTGCTCCTCCTGAAGCTCTGGCTGCTAAATCTGAGGCTTTCCTTCCAATTTCAAGCTGCAAAGCACTTGCTGAATTGCAGGGAAAGTCCGGGAGGCATTTGCTGTGCTGGCACACTTTCTCCTTCCTAGACAGAGTGGAAAAGCTTTTCCCTGCCGTGTAGGCGACAAGAGACGCATTAGACGGGCATCCGGAGCTGTCCGAAGGTAAGCGTCTGTTCCCGGCCTCTTTCGGCACAAGCCCCCGCTCCGGAGCGCACCGCGGCCGGCCGGAGGCTCTCTGCCGGCGAAGGTGCCGCTTCTCCGGCAAGGAAGCCTCAGCCGCTTCTCCTGCACACGGAGAGCGTGCTAGCTGCTGAAA
This sequence comes from Fringilla coelebs, assembly GCF_963513975.1. NCBI lineage: Eukaryota > Metazoa > Chordata > Aves > Passeriformes > Fringillidae > Fringilla > Fringilla coelebs. Next base: position 151,038 of record NW_028167539.1, read on the forward strand.
CGTGAAGAAAGAAGCTGCAGAACACTGGCACTGAGCGTGCAGCTTTCCAGCGGAGAGAAAAAGCTACTTGAACACTCTGCAAGCCTTTCCACTGCCAAAAACATGCACATGGAAGGAGCTGCTGCAAAAGCGATGCTGTGCTCGCTGCTGCTCCTCCTGAAGCTCTGGCTGCTAAATCTGAGGCTTTCCTTCCAATTTCAAGCTGCAAAGCACTTGCTGAATTGCAGGGAAAGTCCGGGAGGCATTTGCTGTGCTGGCACACTTTCTCCTTCCTAGACAGAGTGGAAAAGCTTTTCCCTGCCGTGTAGGCGACAAGAGACGCATTAGACGGGCATCCGGAGCTGTCCGAAGGTAAGCGCCTGTTCCCGGCCTCTTTCGGCACAAGCTCCCGCTCCGGAGCGCACCGCGGCCGGCCGGAGTCTCTCTGCCGGCGAAGGTGCCGCTTCTCCGGCAAGGAAGCCTCAGCCGCTTCTCCTGCACACGGAGAGCGTGCTAGCTGCTGAAACGTGAAGAAAGAAGCTGCAGAACACTGGCACTGAGCCTGCAGCTTTCCAGCGGAGAGAAAAAGCTACTTGAACACTCTGCAAGCTTTTCCACTCCCAAAAACATGCACATGGAAGGAGCTGCTGCAAAAGCGATGCTGTGCTCGCTGCTGCTCCTCCTGAAGCTCTGGCTGCTAAATCTGAGGCTTTCCTTCCAATTTCAAGCTGCAAAGCACTTGCTGAATTGCAGGGAAAGTCCGGGAGGCATTTGCTGTGCTGGCACACTTTCTCCTTCCTAGACAGAGTGGAAAAGCTTTTCCCTGCCGTGTAGGCGACAAGAGACGCATTAGACGGGCATCCGGAGCTGTCCGAAGGTAAGCGCCTGTTCCCGGCCTCTTTCGGCACAAGCCCCCGCTCCGGAGCGCACCGCGGCCGGCCGGAGTCTCTCTGCCGGCGAAGGTGCCGCTTCTCCGGCAAGGAAGCCTCAGCCGCTTCTCCTGCACACGGAGAGCGTGCTAGCTGCTGAAACGTGAAGAAAGAAGCTGCAGAACACTGGCACTGAGCCTGCAGCTTTCCAGCGGAGAGAAAAAGCTACTTGAACACTCTGCAAGCTTTTCCACTCCCAAAAACATGCACATGGAAGGAGCTGCTGCAAAAGCGATGCTGTGCTCGCTGCTGCTCCTCCTGAAGCTCTGGCTGCTAAATCTGAGGCTTTCCTTCCAATTTCAAGCTGCAAAGCACTTGCTGAATTGCAGGGAAAGTCCGGGAGGCATTTGCTGTGCTGGCACACTTTCTCCTTCCTAGACAGAGTGGAAAAGCTTTTCCCTGCCGTGTAGGCGACAAGAGACGCATTAGACGGGCATCCGGAGCTGTCCGAAGGTAAGCGCCTGTTGCCGGCCTCTTTCGGCACAAGCCCCCGCTCCGGAGCGCACCGCGGCCGGCAGGATGCTCTCTGCCGGCGAAGGTGCCGCTTCTCCGGCAAGGAAGCCTCAGCCGCTTCTCCTGCACACGGAGAGCGTGCTAGCTGCTGAAACGTGAAGAAAGAAGCTGCAGAACACTGGCACTGAGCGTGCAGCTTTCCAGCGGAGAGAAAAAGCTACTTGAACACTCTGCAAGCCTTTCCACTCCCAAAAACATGCACATGGAAGGAGCTGCTGCAAAAGCGATGCTGTGCTCGCTGCTGCTCCTCCTGAAGCTCTGGCTGCTAAATCTGAGGCTTTCCTTCCAATTTCAAGCTGCAAAGCACTTGCTGAGTTGCAGGGAAAGTCCGGGAGGCATTTGCTGTGCTGGCACACTTTCTCCTTCCTAGACAGAGTGGAAAAGCTTTTCCCTGCCGTGTAGGCGACAAGAGACGCATTAGACGGGCATCCGGAGCTGTCCGAAGGTAAGCGCCTGTTCCCGGCCTCTTTCGGCACAAGCCCCCGCTCCGGAGCGCACCGCGGCCGGCAGGATGCTCTCTGCCGGCGAAGGTGCCGCTTCTCCGGCAAGGAAGCCTCAGCCGCTTCTCCTGCACACGGAGAGCGTGCTAGCTGCTGAAACGTGAAGAAAGAAGCTGCAGAACACTGGCACTGAGCGTGCAGCTTTCCAGCGGAGAGAAAAAGCTACTTGAACACTCTGCAAGCCTTTCCACTCCCAAAAACATGCACATGGAAGGAGCTGCTGCAAAAGCGATGCTGTGCTCGCTGCTGCTCCTCCTGAAGCTCTGGCTGCTAAATCTGAGGCTTTCCTTCCAATTTCAAGCTGCAAAGCACTTGCTGAATTGCAGGGAAAGTCCGGGAGGCATTTGCTGTGCTGGCACACTTTCTCCTTCCTAGACAGAGTGGAAAAGCTTTTCCCTGCCGTGTAGGCGACAAGAGACGCATTAGACGGGCATCCGGAGCTGTCCGAAGGTAAGCGCCTGTTGCCGGCCTCTTTCGGCACAAGCCCCCGCTCCGGAGCGCACCGCGGCCGGCAGGATGCTCTCTGCCGGCGAAGGTGCCGCTTCTCCGGCAAGGAAGCCTCAGCCGCTTCTCCTGCACACGGAGAGCGTGCTAGCTGCTGAAACGTGAAGAAAGAAGCTGCAGAACACTGGCACTGAGCGTGCAGCTTTCCAGCGGAGAGAAAAAGCTACTTGAACACTCTGCAAGCCTTTCCACTCCCAAAAACATGCACATGGAAAGAGCTGCTGCAAAAGCGATGCTGTGCTCGCTGCTGCTCCTCCTGAAGCTCTGGCTGCTAAATCTGCGGCTTTCCTTCCAATTTCAAGCTGCAAAGCACTTGCTGAATTGCAGGGAAAGTCCGGGAGGCATTTGCTGTGCTGGCACACTTTCTCCTTCCTAGACAGAGTGGAAAAGCTTTTCCCTGCCGTGTAGGCGACAAGAGACGCATTAGACGGGCATCCGGAGCTGTCCGAAGGTAAGCGCCTGTTGCCGGCCTCTTTCGGCACAAGCCCCCGCTCCGGAGCGCACCGCGGCCGGCAGGATGCTCTCTGCCGGCGAAGGTGCCGCTTCTCCGGCAAGGAAGCCTCAGCCGCTTCTCCTGCACACGGAGAGCGTGCTAGCTGCTGAAACGTGAAGAAAGAAGCTGCAGAACACTGGCACTGAGCCTGCAGCTTTCCAGCGGAGAGAAAAAGCTACTTGAACACTCTGCAAGCCTTTCCACTCCCAAAAACATGCACATGGAAGGAGCTGCTGCAAAAGCGATGCTGTGCTCGCTGCTGCTCCTCCTGAAGCTCTGGCTGCTAAATCTGAGGCTTTCCTTCCAATTTCAAGCTGCAAAGCACTTGCTGAATTGCAGGGAAAGTCCGGGAGGCATTTGCTGTGCTGGCACACTTTCTCCTTCCTAGACAGAGTGGAAAAGCTTTTCCCTGCCGTGTAGGCGACAAGAGACGCATTAGACGGGCATCCGGAGCTGTCCGAAGGTAAGCGCCTGTTCCCGGCCTCTTTCGGCACAAGCCCCCGCTCCGGAGCGCACCGCGGCCGGCAGGATGCTCTCTGCCGGCGAAGGTGCCGCTTCTCCGGCAAGGAAGCCTCAGCCGCTTCTCCTGCACACGGAGAGCGTGCTAGCTGCTGAAACGTGAAGAAAGAAGCTGCAGAACACTGGCACTGAGCGTGCAGCTTTCCAGCGGAGAGAAAAAGCTACTTGAACACTCTGCAAGCCTTTCCACTCCCAAAAACATGCACATGGAAGGAGCTGCTGCAAAAGCGATGCTGTGCTCGCTGCTGCTCCTCCTGAAGCTCTGGCTGCTAAATCTGAGGCTTTCCTTCCAATTTCAAGCTGCAAAGCACTTGCTGAATTGCAGGGAAAGTCCGGGAGGCATTTGCTGTGCTGGCACACTTTCTCCTTCCTAGACAGAGTGGAAAAGCTTTTCCCTGCCGTGTAGGCGACAAGAGACGCATTAGACGGGCATCCGGAGCTGTCCGAAGGTAAGCGCCTGTTCCCGGCCTCTTTCGGCACAAGCCCCCGCTCCGGAGCGCACCGCGGCCGGCCGGAGTCTCTCTGCCGGCGAAGGTGCCGCTTCTCCGGCAAGGAAGCCCCAGCCGCTTCTCCTGCACACGGAGAGCGTGCTAGCTGCTGAAACGTGAAGAAAGAAGCTGCAGAACACTGGCACTGAGCGTGCAGCTTTCCAGCGGAGAGAAAAAGCTACTTGAACACTCTGCAAGCTTTTCCACTCCCAAAAACATGCACATGGAAGGAGCTGCTGCAAAAGCGATGCTGTGCTCGCTGCTGCTCCTCCTGAAGCTCTGGCTGCTAAATCTGAGGCTTTCCTTCCAATTTCAAGCTGCAAAGCACTTGCTGAATTGCAGGGAAAGTCCGGGAGGCATTTGCTGTGCTGGCACACTTTCTCCTTCCTAGACAGAGTGGAAAAGCTTTTCCCTGCCGTGTAGGCGACAAGAGACGCATTAGACGGGCATCCGGAGCTGTCCGAAGGTAAGCGCCTGTTCCCGGCCTCTTTCGGCACAAGCCCCCGCTCCGGAGCGCACCGCGGCCGGCCGGAGTCTCTCTGCCGGCGAAGGTGCCGCTTCTCCGGCAAGGAAGCCTCAGCCGCTTCTCCTGCACACGGAGAGCGTGCTAGCTGCTGAAACGTGAAGAAAGAAGCTGCAGAACACTGGCACTGAGCGTGCAGCTTTCCAGCGGAGAGAAAAAGCTACTTGAACACTCTGCAAGCCTTTCCACTCCCAAAAACATGCACATGGAAGGAGCTGCTGCAAAAGCGATGCTGTGCTCGCTGCTGCTCCTCCTGAAGCTCTGGCTGCTAAATCTGAGGCTTTCCTTCCAATTTCAAGCTGCAAAGCACTTGCTGAATTGCAGGGAAAGTCCGGGAGGCATTTGCTGTGCTGGCACACTTTCTCCTTCCTAGACAGAGTGGAAAAGCTTTTCCCTGCCGTGTAGGCGACAAGAGACGCATTAGACGGGCATCCGGAGCTGTCCGAAGGTAAGCGTCTGTTCCCGGCCTCTTTCGGCACAAGCCCCCGCTCCGGAGCGCACCGCGGCCGGCCGGAGTCTCTCTGCCGGCGAAGGTGCCGCTTCTCCGGCAAGGAAGCCTCAGCCGCTTCTCCTGCACACGGAGAGCGTGCTAGCTGCTGAAACGTGAAGAAAGAAGCTGCAGAACACTGGCACTGAGCGTGCAGCTTTCCAGCGGAGAGAAAAAGCTACTTGAACACTCTGCAAGCCTTTCCACTCCCAAAAACATGCACATGGAAAGAGCTGCTGCAAAAGCGATGCTGTGCTCGCTGCTGCTCCTCCTGAAGCTCTGGCTGCTAAATCTGAGGCTTTCCTTCCAATTTCAAGCTGCAAAGCACTTGCTGAATTGCAGGGAAAGTCCGGGAGGCATTTGCTGTGCTGGCACACTTTCTCCTTCCTAGACAGAGTGGAAAAGCTTTTCCCTGCCGTGTAGGCGACAAGAGACGCATTAGACGGGCATCCGGAGCTGTCCGAAGGTAAGCGCCTGTTCCCGGCCTCTTTCGGCACAAGCCCCCGCTCCGGAGCGCACCGCGGCCGGCCGGAGTCTCTCTGCCGGCGAAGGTGCCGCTTCTCCGGCAAGGAAGCCTCAGCCGCTTCTCCTGCACACGGAGAGCGTGCTAGCTGCTGAAACGTGAAGAAAGAAGCTGCAGAACACTGGCACTGAGCCTGCAGCTTTCCAGCGGAGAGAAAAAGCTACTTGAACACTCTGCAAGCTTTTCCACTCCCAAAAACATGCACATGGAAGGAGCTGCTGCAAAAGCGATGCTGTGCTCGCTGCTGCTCCTCCTGAAGCTCTGGCTGCTAAATCTGAGGCTTTCCTTCCAATTTCAAGCTGCAAAGCACTTGCTGAATTGCAGGGAAAGTCCGGGAGGCATTTGCTGTGCTGGCACACTTTCTCCTTCCTAGACAGAGTGGAAAAGCTTTTCCCTGCCGTGTAGGCGACAAGAGACGCATTAGACGGGCATCCGGAGCTGTCCGAAGGTAAGCGCCTGTTGCCGGCCTCTTTCGGCACAAGCCCCCGCTCCGGAGCGCACCGCGGCCGGCAGGATGCTCTCTGCCGGCGAAGGTGCCGCTTCTCCGGCAAGGAAGCCTCAGCCGCTTCTCCTGCACACGGAGAGCGTGCTAGCTGCTGAAACGTGAAGAAAGAAGCTGCAGAACACTGGCACTGAGCGTGCAGCTTTCCAGCGGAGAGAAAAAGCTACTTGAACACTCTGCAAGCCTTTCCACTCCCAAAAACATGCACATGGAAGGAGCTGCTGCAAAAGCGATGCTGTGCTCGCTGCTGCTCCTCCTGAAGCTCTGGCTGCTAAATCTGAGGCTTTCCTTCCAATTTCAAGCTGCAAAGCACTTGCTGAGTTGCAGGGAAAGTCCGGGAGGCATTTGCTGTGCTGGCACACTTTCTCCTTCCTAGACAGAGTGGAAAAGCTTTTCCCTGCCGTGTAGGCGACAAGAGACGCATTAGACGGGCATCCGGAGCTGTCCGAAGGTAAGCGCCTGTTCCCGGCCTCTTTCGGCACAAGCCCCCGCTCCGGAGCGCACCGCGGCCGGCAGGATGCTCTCTGCCGGCGAAGGTGCCGCTTCTCCGGCAAGGAAGCCTCAGCCGCTTCTCCTGCACACGGAGAGCGTGCTAGCTGCTGAAACGTGAAGAAAGAAGCTGCAGAACACTGGCACTGAGCGTGCAGCTTTCCAGCGGAGAGAAAAAGCTACTTGAACACTCTGCAAGCCTTTCCACTCCCAAAAACATGCACATGGAAGGAGCTGCTGCAAAAGCGATGCTGTGCTCGCTGCTGCTCCTCCTGAAGCTCTGGCTGCTAAATCTGAGGCTTTCCTTCCAATTTCAAGCTGCAAAGCACTTGCTGAATTGCAGGGAAAGTCCGGGAGGCATTTGCTGTGCTGGCACACTTTCTCCTTCCTAGACAGAGTGGAAAAGCTTTTCCCTGCCGTGTAGGCGACAAGAGACGCATTAGACGGGCATCCGGAGCTGTCCGAAGGTAAGCGCCTGTTCCCGGCCTCTTTCGGCACAAGCCCCCGCTCCGGAGCGCACCGCGGCCGGCAGGATGCTCTCTGCCGGCGAAGGTGCCGCTTCTCCGGCAAGGAAGCCTCAGCCGCTTCTCCTGCACACGGAGAGCGTGCTAGCTGCTGAAACGTGAAGAAAGAAGCTGCAGAACACTGGCACTGAGCGTGCAGCTTTCCAGCGGAGAGAAAAAGCTACTTGAACACTCTGCAAGCCTTTCCACTCCCAAAAACATGCACATGGAAAGAGCTGCTGCAAAAGCGATGCTGTGCTCGCTGCTGCTCCTCCTGAAGCTCTGGCTGCTAAATCTGCGGCTTTCCTTCCAATTTCAAGCTGCAAAGCACTTGCTGAATTGCAGGGAAAGTCCGGGAGGCATTTGCTGTGCTGGCACACTTTCTCCTTCCTAGACAGAGTGGAAAAGCTTTTCCCTGCCGTGTAGGCGACAAGAGACGCATTAGACGGGCATCCGGAGCTGTCCGAAGGTAAGCGCCTGTTCCCGGCCTCTTTCGGCACAAGCCCCCGCTCCGGAGCGCACCGCGGCCGGCAGGATGCTCTCTGCCGGCGAAGGTGCCGCTTCTCCGGCAAGGAAGCCTCAGCCGCTTCTCCTGCACACGGAGAGCGTGCTAGCTGCTGAAACGTGAAGAAAGAAGCTGCAGAACACTGGCACTGAGCGTGCAGCTTTCCAGCGGAGAGAAAAAGCTACTTGAACACTCTGCAAGCCTTTCCACTCCCAAAAACATGCACATGGAAGGAGCTGCTGCAAAAGCGATGCTGTGCTCGCTGCTGCTCCTCCTGAAGCTCTGGCTGCTAAATCTGAGGCTTTCCTTCCAATTTCAAGCTGCAAAGCACTTGCTGAATTGCAGGGAAAGTCCGGGAGGCATTTGCTGTGCTGGCACACTTTCTCCTTCCTAGACAGAGTGGAAAAGCTTTTCCCTGCCGTGTAGGCGACAAGAGACGCATTAGACGGGCATCCGGAGCTGTCCGAAGGTAAGCGCCTGTTCCCGGCCTCTTTCGGCACAAGCCCCCGCTCCGGAGCGCACCGCGGCCGGCCGGAGTCTCTCTGCCGGCGAAGGTGCCGCTTCTCCGGCAAGGAAGCCCCAGCCGCTTCTCCTGCACACGGAGAGCGTGCTAGCTGCTGAAACGTGAAGAAAGAAGCTGCAGAACACTGGCACTGAGCGTGCAGCTTTCCAGCGGAGAGAAAAAGCTACTTGAACACTCTGCAAGCTTTTCCACTCCCAAAAACATGCACATGGAAGGAGCTGCTGCAAAAGCGATGCTGTGCTCGCTGCTGCTCCTCCTGAAGCTCTGGCTGCTAAATCTGAGGCTTTCCTTCCAATTTCAAGCTGCAAAGCACTTGCTGAATTGCAGGGAAAGTCCGGGAGGCATTTGCTGTGCTGGCACACTTTCTCCTTCCTAGACAGAGTGGAAAAGCTTTTCCCTGCCGTGTAGGCGACAAGAGACGCATTAGACGGGCATCCGGAGCTGTCCGAAGGTAAGCGCCTGTTGCCGGCCTCTTTCGGCACAAGCCCCCGCTCCGGAGCGCACCGCGGCCGGCAGGATGCTCTCTGCCGGCGAAGGTGCCGCTTCTCCGGCAAGGAAGCCTCAGCCGCTTCTCCTGCACACGGAGAGCGTGCTAGCTGCTGAAACGTGAAGAAAGAAGCTGCAGAACACTGGCACTGAGCGTGCAGCTTTCCAGCGGAGAGAAAAAGCTACTTGAACACTCTGCAAGCCTTTCCACTCCCAAAAACATGCACATGGAAGGAGCTGCTGCAAAAGCGATGCTGTGCTCGCTGCTGCTCCTCCTGAAGCTCTGGCTGCTAAATCTGAGGCTTTCCTTCCAATTTCAAGCTGCAAAGCACTTGCTGAATTGCAGGGAAAGTCCGGGAGGCATTTGCTGTGCTGGCACACTTTCTCCTTCCTAGACAGAGTGGAAAAGCTTTTCCCTGCCGTGTAGGCGACAAGAGACGCATTAGACGGGCATCCGGAGCTGTCCGAAGGTAAGCGCCTGTTGCCGGCCTCTTTCGGCACAAGCCCCCGCTCCGGAGCGCACCGCGGCCGGCAGGATGCTCTCTGCCGGCGAAGGTGCCGCTTCTCCGGCAAGGAAGCCTCAGCCGCTTCTCCTGCACACGGAGAGCGTGCTAGCTGCTGAAACGTGAAGAAAGAAGCTGCAGAACACTGGCACTGAGCGTGCAGCTTTCCAGCGGAGAGAAAAAGCTACTTGAACACTCTGCAAGCCTTTCCACTCCCAAAAACATGCACATGGAAGGAGCTGCTGCAAAAGCGATGCTGTGCTCGCTGCTGCTCCTCCTGAAGCTCTGGCTGCTAAATCTGAGGCTTTCCTTCCAATTTCAAGCTGCAAAGCACTTGCTGAGTTGCAGGGAAAGTCCGGGAGGCATTTGCTGTGCTGGCACACTTTCTCCTTCCTAGACAGAGTGGAAAAGCTTTTCCCTGCCGTGTAGGCGACAAGAGACGCATTAGACGGGCATCCGGAGCTGTCCGAAGGTAAGCGCCTGTTCCCGGCCTCTTTCGGCACAAGCCCCCGCTCCGGAGCGCACCGCGGCCGGCAGGATGCTCTCTGCCGGCGAAGGTGCCGCTTCTCCGGCAAGGAAGCCTCAGCCGCTTCTCCTGCACACGGAGAGCGTGCTAGCTGCTGAAACGTGAAGAAAGAAGCTGCAGAACACTGGCACTGAGCGTGCAGCTTTCCAGCGGAGAGAAAAAGCTACTTGAACACTCTGCAAGCCTTTCCACTCCCAAAAACATGCACATGGAAGGAGCTGCTGCAAAAGCGATGCTGTGCTCGCTGCTGCTCCTCCTGAAGCTCTGGCTGCTAAATCTGAGGCTTTCCTTCCAATTTCAAGCTGCAAAGCACTTGCTGAATTGCAGGGAAAGTCCGGGAGGCATTTGCTGTGCTGGCACACTTTCTCCTTCCTAGACAGAGTGGAAAAGCTTTTCCCTGCCGTGTAGGCGACAAGAGACGCATTAGACGGGCATCCGGAGCTGTCCGAAGGTAAGCGCCTGTTCCCGGCCTCTTTCGGCACAAGCCCCCGCTCCGGAGCGCACCGCGGCCGGCAGGATGCTCTCTGCCGGCGAAGGTGCCGCTTCTCCGGCAAGGAAGCCTCAGCCGCTTCTCCTGCACACGGAGAGCGTGCTAGCTGCTGAAACGTGAAGAAAGAAGCTGCAGAACACTGGCACTGAGCGTGCAGCTTTCCAGCGGAGAGAAAAAGCTACTTGAACACTCTGCAAGCCTTTCCACTCCCAAAAACATGCACATGGAAAGAGCTGCTGCAAAAGCGATGCTGTGCTCGCTGCTGCTCCTCCTGAAGCTCTGGCTGCTAAATCTGCGGCTTTCCTTCCAATTTCAAGCTGCAAAGCACTTGCTGAATTGCAGGGAAAGTCCGGGAGGCATTTGCTGTGCTGGCACACTTTCTCCTTCCTAGACAGAGTGGAAAAGCTTTTCCCTGCCGTGTAGGCGACAAGAGACGCATTAGACGGGCATCCGGAGCTGTCCGAAGGTAAGCGCCTGTTCCCGGCCTCTTTCGGCACAAGCCCCCGCTCCGGAGCGCACCGCGGCCGGCAGGATGCTCTCTGCCGGCGAAGGTGCCGCTTCTCCGGCAAGGAAGCCTCAGCCGCTTCTCCTGCACACGGAGAGCGTGCTAGCTGCTGAAACGTGAAGAAAGAAGCTGCAGAACACTGGCACTGAGCCTGCAGCTTTCCAGCGGAGAGAAAAAGCTACTTGAACACTCTGCAAGCCTTTCCACTCCCAAAAACATGCACATGGAAGGAGCTGCTGCAAAAGCGATGCTGTGCTCGCTGCTGCTCCTCCTGAAGCTCTGGCTGCTAAATCTGAGGCTTTCCTTCCAATTTCAAGCTGCAAAGCACTTGCTGAATTGCAGGGAAAGTCCGGGAGGCATTTGCTGTGCTGGCACACTTTCTCCTTCCTAGACAGAGTGGAAAAGCTTTTCCCTGCCGTGTAGGCGACAAGAGACGCATTAGACGGGCATCCGGAGCTGTCCGAAGGTAAGCGCCTGTTCCCGGCCTCTTTCGGCACAAGCCCCCGCTCCGGAGCGCACCGCGGCCGGCCGGAGTCTCTCTGCCGGCGAAGGTGCCGCTTCTCCGGCAAGGAAGCCCCAGCCGCTTCTCCTGCACACGGAGAGCGTGCTAGCTGCTGAAACGTGAAGAAAGAAGCTGCAGAACACTGGCACTGAGCGTGCAGCTTTCCAGCGGAGAGAAAAAGCTACTTGAACACTCTGCAAGCTTTTCCACTCCCAAAAACATGCACATGGAAGGAGCTGCTGCAAAAGCGATGCTGTGCTCGCTGCTGCTCCTCCTGAAGCTCTGGCTGCTAAATCTGAGGCTTTCCTTCCAATTTCAAGCTGCAAAGCACTTGCTGAATTGCAGGGAAAGTCCGGGAGGCATTTGCTGTGCTGGCACACTTTCTCCTTCCTAGACAGAGTGGAAAAGCTTTTCCCTGCCGTGTAGGCGACAAGAGACGCATTAGACGGGCATCCGGAGCTGTCCGAAGGTAAGCGCCTGTTCCCGGCCTCTTTCGGCACAAGCCCCCGCTCCGGAGCGCACCGCGGCCGGCCGGAGGCTCTCTGCCGGCGAAGGTGCCGCTTCTCCGGCAAGGAAGCCTCAGCCGCTTCTCCTGCACACGGAGAGCGTGCTAGCTGCTGAAACGTGAAGAAAGAAGCTGCAGAACACTGGCACTGAGCGTGCAGCTTTCCAGCGGAGAGAAAAAGCTACTTGAACACTCTGCAAGCCTTTCCACTCCCAAAAACATGCACATGGAAAGAGCTGCTGCAGAAGCGATGCTGTGCTCGCTGCTGCTCCTCCTGAAGCTCTGGCTGCTAAATCTGCGGCTTTCCTTCCAATTTCAAGCTGCAAAGCACTTGCTGAATTGCAGGGAAAGTCCGGGAGGCATTTGCTGTGCTGGCACACTTTCTCCTTCCTAGACAGAGTGGAAAAGCTTTTCCCTGCCGTGTAGGCGACAAGAGACGCATTAGACGGGCATCCGGAGCTGTCCGAAGGTAAGCGTCTGTTCCCGGCCTCTTTCGGCACAAGCCCCCGCTCCGGAGCGCACCGCGGCCGGCCGGAGTCTCTCTGCCGGCGAAGGTGCCGCTTCTCCGGCAAGGAAGCCTCAGCCGCTTCTCCTGCACACGGAGAGCGTGCTAGCTGCTGAAACGTGAAGAAAGAAGCTGCAGAACACTGGCACTGAGCGTGCAGCTTTCCAGCGGAGAGAAAAAGCTACTTGAACACTCTGCAAGCCTTTCCACTCCCAAAAACATGCACATGGAAGGAGCTGCTGCAAAAGCGATGCTGTGCTCGCTGCTGCTCCTCCTGAAGCTCTGGCTGCTAAATCTGCGGCTTTCCTTCCAATTTCAAGCTGCAAAGCACTTGCTGAATTGCAGGGAAAGTCCGGGAGGCATTTGCTGTGCTGGCACACTTTCTCCTTCCTAGACAGAGTGGAAAAGCTTTTCCCTGCCGTGTAGGCGACAAGAGACGCATTAGACGGGCATCCGGAGCTGTCCGAAGGTAAGCGCCTGTTGCCGGCCTCTTTCGGCACAAGCCCCCGCTCCGGAGCGCACCGCGGCCGGCAGGATGCTCTCTGCCGGCGAAGGTGCCGCTTCTCCGGCAAGGAAGCCTCAGCCGCTTCTCCTGCACACGGAGAGCGTGCTAGCTGCTGAAACGTGAAGAAAGAAGCTGCAGAACACTGGCACTGAGCGTGCAGCTTTCCAGCGGAGAGAAAAAGCTACTTGAACACTCTGCAAGCCTTTCCACTCCCAAAAACATGCACATGGAAGGAGCTGCTGCAAAAGCGATGCTGTGCTCGCTGCTGCTCCTCCTGAAGCTCTGGCTGCTAAATCTGAGGCTTTCCTTCCAATTTCAAGCTGCAAAGCACTTGCTGAATTGCAGGGAAAGTCCGGGAGGCATTTGCTGTGCTGGCACACTTTCTCCTTCCTAGACAGAGTGGAAAAGCTTTTCCCTGCCGTGTAGGCGACAAGAGACGCATTAGACGGGCATCCGGAGCTGTCCGAAGGTAAGCGTCTGTTCCCGGCCTCTTTCGGCACAAGCCCCCGCTCCGGAGCGCACCGCGGCCGGCCGGAGTCTCTCTGCCGGCGAAGGTGCCGCTTCTCCGGCAAGGAAGCCTCAGCCGCTTCTCCTGCACACGGAGAGCGTGCTAGCTGCTGAAACGTGAAGAAAGAAGCTGCAGAACACTGGCACTGAGCGTGCAGCTTTCCAGCGGAGAGAAAAAGCTACTTGAACACTCTGCAAGCCTTTCCACTCCCAAAAACATGCACATGGAAGGAGCTGCTGCAAAAGCGATGCTGTGCTCGCTGCTGCTCCTCCTGAAGCTCTGGCTGCTAAATCTGAGGCTTTCCTTCCAATTTCAAGCTGCAAAGCACTTGCTGAATTGCAGGGAAAGTCCGGGAGGCATTTGCTGTGCTGGCACACTTTCTCCTTCCTAGACAGAGTGGAAAAGCTTTTCCCTGCCGTGTAGGCGACAAGAGACGCATTAGACGGGCATCCGGAGCTGTCCGAAGGTAAGCGCCTGTTGCCGGCCTCTTTCGGCACAAGCCCCCGCTCCGGAGCGCACCGCGGCCGGCAGGATGCTCTCTGCCGGCGAAGGTGCCGCTTCTCCGGCAAGGAAGCCTCAGCCGCTTCTCCTGCACACGGAGAGCGTGCTAGCTGCTGAAACGTGAAGAAAGAAGCTGCAGAACACTGGCACTGAGCGTGCAGCTTTCCAGCGGAGAGAAAAAGCTACTTGAACACTCTGCAAGCCTTTCCACTCCCAAAAACATGCACATGGAAGGAGCTGCTGCAAAAGCGATGCTGTGCTCGCTGCTGCTCCTCCTGAAGCTCTGGCTGCTAAATCTGAGGCTTTCCTTCCAATTTCAAGCTGCAAAGCACTTGCTGAATTGCAGGGAAAGTCCGGGAGGCATTTGCTGTGCTGGCACACTTTCTCCTTCCTAGACAGAGTGGAAAAGCTTTTCCCTGCCGTGTAGGCGACAAGAGACGCATTAGACGGGCATCCGGAGCTGTCCGAAGGTAAGCGCCTGTTCCCGGCCTCTTTCGGCACAAGCCCCCGCTCCGGAGCGCACCGCGGCCGGCCGGAGGCTCTCTGCCGGCGAAGGTGCCGCTTCTCCGGCAAGGAAGCCTCAGCCGCTTCTCCTGCACACGGAGAGCGTGCTAGCTGCTGAAACGTGAAGAAAGAAGCTGCAGAACACTGGCACTGAGCGTGCAGCTTTCCAGCGGAGAGAAAAAGCTACTTGAACACTCTGCAAGCCTTTCCACTCCCAAAAACATGCACATGGAAGGAGCTGCTGCAAAAGCGATGCTGTGCTCGCTGCTGCTCCTCCTGAAGCTCTGGCTGCTAAATCTGAGGCTTTCCTTCCAATTTCAAGCTGCAAAGCACTTGCTGAATTGCAGGGAAAGTCCGGGAGGCATTTGCTGTGCTGGCACACTTTCTCCTTCCTAGACAGAGTGGAAAAGCTTTTCCCTGCCGTGTAGGCGACAAGAGATGCATTAGACGGGCATCCGGAGCTCTCCGAAGGTAAGCGCCTGTTCCCGGCCTCTTTCGGCACAAGCCCCCGCTCCGGAGCGCACCGCGGCCGGCAGGATGCTCTCTGCCGGCGAAGGTGCCGCTTCTCCGGCAAGGAAGCCTCAGCCGCTTCTCCTGCACACGGAGAGCGTGCTAGCTGCTGAAACGTGAAGAAAGAAGCTGCAGAACACTGGCACTGAGCGTGCAGCTTTCCAGCGGAGAGAAAAAGCTACTTGAACACTCTGCAAGCCTTTCCACTCCCAAAAACATGCACATGGAAAGAGCTGCTGCAAAAGCGATGCTGTGCTCGCTGCTGCTCCTCCTGAAGCTCTGGCTGCTAAATCTGCGGCTTTCCTTCCAATTTCAAGCTGCAAAGCACTTGCTGAATTGCAGGGAAAGTCCGGGAGGCATTTGCTGTGCTGGCACACTTTCTCCTTCCTAGACAGAGTGGAAAAGCTTTTCCCTGCCGTGTAGGCGACAAGAGACGCATTAGACGGGCATCCGGAGCTGTCCGAAGGTAAGCGCCTGTTCCCGGCCTCTTTCGGCACAAGCCCCCGCTCCGGAGCGCACCGCGGCCGGCCGGAGGCTCTCTGCCGGCGAAGGTGCCGCTTCTCCGGCAAGGAAGCCTCAGCCGCTTCTCCTGCACACGGAGAGCGTGCTAGCTGCTGAAACGTGAAGAAAGAAGCTGCAGAACACTGGCACTGAGCGTGCAGCTTTCCAGCGGAGAGAAAAAGCTACTTGAACACTCTGCAAGCCTTTCCACTCCCAAAAACATGCACATGGAAGGAGCTGCTGCAAAAGCGATGCTGTGCTCGCTGCTGCTCCTCCTGAAGCTCTGGCTGCTAAATCTGAGGCTTTCCTTCCAATTTCAAGCTGCAAAGCACTTGCTGAATTGCAGGGAAAGTCCGGGAGGCATTTGCTGTGCTGGCACACTTTCTCCTTGCTAGACAGAGTGGAAAAGCTTTTCCCTGCCGTGTAGGCGACAAGAGACGCATTAGACGGGCATCCGGAGCTGTCCGAAGGTAAGCGCCTGTTCCCGGCCTCTTTCGGCACAAGCCCCCGCTCCGGAGCGCACCGCGGCCGGCAGGATGCTCTCTGCCGGCGAAGGTGCCGCTTCTCCGGCAAGGAAGCCTCAGCCGCTTCTCCTGCACACGGAGAGCGTGCTAGCTGCTGAAACGTGAAGAAAGAAGCTGCAGAACACTGGCACTGAGCGTGCAGCTTTCCAGCGGAGAGAAAAAGCTACTTGAACACTCTGCAAGCCTTTCCACTCCCAAAAACATGCACATGGAAGGAGCTGCTGCAAAAGCGATGCTGTGCTCGCTGCTGCTCCTCCTGAAGCTCTGGCTGCTAAATCTGAGGCTTTCCTTCCAATTTCAAGCTGCAAAGCACTTGCTGAATTGCAGGGAAAGTCCGGGAGGCATTTGCTGTGCTGGCACACTTTCTCCTTCCTAGACAGAGTGGAAAAGCTTTTCCCTGCCGTGTAGGCGACAAGAGACGCATTAGACGGGCATCCGGAGCTGTCCGAAGGTAAGCGCCTGTTCCCGGCCTCTTTCGGCACAAGCCCCCGCTCCGGAGCGCACCGCGGCCGGCAGGATGCTCTCTGCCGGCGAAGGTGCCGCTTCTCCGGCAAGGAAGCCTCAGCCGCTTCTCCTGCACACGGAGAGCGTGCTAGCTGCTGAAACGTGAAGAAAGAAGCTGCAGAACACTGGCACTGAGCGTGCAGCTTTCCAGCGGAGAGAAAAAGCTACTTGAACACTCTGCAAGCCTTTCCACTCCCAAAAACATGCACATGGAAGGAGCTGCTGCAAAAGCGATGCTGTGCTCGCTGCTGCTCCTCCTGAAGCTCTGGCTGCTAAATCTGAGGCTTTCCTTCCAATTTCAAGCTGCAAAGCACTTGCTGAATTGCAGGGAAAGTCCGGGAGGCATTTGCTGTGCTGGCACACTTTCTCCTTGCTAGACAGAGTGGAAAAGCTTTTCCCTGCCGTGTAGGCGACAAGAGACGCATTAGACGGGCATCCGGAGCTGTCCGAAGGTAAGCGTCTGTTCCCGGCCTCTTTCGGCACAAGCCCCCGCTCCGGAGCGCACCGCGGCCGGCAGGATGCTCTCTGCCGGCGAAGGTGCCGCTTCTCCGGCAAGGAAGCCTCAGCCGCTTCTCCTGCACACGGAGAGCGTGCTAGCTGCTGAAACGTGAAGAAAGAAGCTGCAGAACACTGGCACTGAGCGTGCAGCTTTCCAGCGGAGAGAAAAAGCTACTTGAACACTCTGCAAGCCTTTCCACTCCCAAAAACATGCACATGGAAGGAGCTGCTGCAAAAGCGATGCTGTGCTCGCTGCTGCTCCTCCTGAAGCTCTGGCTGCTAAATCTGAGGCTTTCCTTCCAATTTCAAGCTGCAAAGCACTTGCTGAATTGCAGGGAAAGTCCGGGAGGCATTTGCTGTGCTGGCACACTTTCTCCTTCCTAGACAGAGTGGAAAAGCTTTTCCCTGCCGTGTAGGCGACAAGAGACGCATTAGACGGGCATCCGGAGCTGTCCGAAGGTAAGCGCCTGTTGCCGGCCTCTTTCGGCACAAGCCCCCGCTCCGGAGCGCACCGCGGCCGGCCGGAGGCTCTCTGCCGGCGAAGGTGCCGCTTCTCCGGCAAGGAAGCCTCAGCCGCTTCTCCTGCACACGGAGAGCGTGCTAGCTGCTGAAACGTGAAGAAAGAAGCTGCAGAACACTGGCACTGAGCCTGCAGCTTTCCAGCGGAGAGAAAAAGCTACTTGAACACTCTGCAAGCCTTTCCACTCCCAAAAACATGCACATGGAAGGAGCTGCTGCAAAAGCGATGCTGTGCTCGCTGCTGCTCCTCCTGAAGCTCTGGCTGCTAAATCTGAGGCTTTCCTTCCAATTTCAAGCTGCAAAGCACTTGCTGAATTGCAGGGAAAGTCCGGGAGGCATTTGCTGTGCTGGCACACTTTCTCCTTGCTAGACAGAGTGGAAAAGCTTTTCCCTGCCGTGTAGGCGACAAGAGACGCATTAGACGGGCATCCGGAGCTGTCCGAAGGTAAGCGCCTGTTCCCGGCCTCTTTCGGCACAAGCCCCCGCTCCGGAGCGCACCGCGGCCGGCAGGATGCTCTCTGCCGGCGAAGGTGCCGCTTCTCCGGCAAGGAAGCCTCAGCCGCTTCTCCTGCACACGGAGAGCGTGCTAGCTGCTGAAACGTGAAGAAAGAAGCTGCAGAACACTGGCACTGAGCGTGCAGCTTTCCAGCGGAGAGAAAAAGCTACTTGAACACTCTGCAAGCCTTTCCACTCCCAAAAACATGCACATGGAAGGAGCTGCTGCAAAAGCGATGCTGTGCTCGCTGCTGCTCCTCCTGAAGCTCTGGCTGCTAAATCGGAGGCTTTCCTTCCAATTTCAAGCTGCAAAGCACTTGCTGAATTGCAGGGAAAGTCCGGGAGGCATTTGCTGTGCTGGCACACTTTCTCCTTCCTAGACAGAGTGGAAAAGCTTTTCCCTGCCGTGTAGGCGACAAGAGACGCATTAGACGGGCATCCGGAGCTGTCCGAAGGTAAGCGCCTGTTCCCGGCCTCTTTCGGCACAAGCCCCCGCTCCGGAGCGCACCGCGGCCGGCAGGATGCTCTCTGCCGGCGAAGGTGCCGCTTCTCCGGCAAGGAAGCCTCAGCCGCTTCTCCTGCACACGGAGAGCGTGCTAGCTGCTGAAACGTGAAGAAAGAAGCTGCAGAACACTGGCACTGAGCGTGCAGCTTTCCAGCGGAGAGAAAAAGCTACTTGAACACTCTGCAAGCCTTTCCACTCCCAAAAACATGCACATGGAAGGAGCTGCTGCAAAAGCGATGCTGTGATCGCTGCTGCTCCTCCTGAAGCTCTGGCTGCTAAATCTGAGGCTTTCCTTCCAATTTCAAGCTGCAAAGCACTTGCTGAATTGCAGGGAAAGTCCGGGAGGCATTTGCTGTGCTGGCACACTTTCTCCTTCCTAGACAGAGTGGAAAAGCTTTTCCCTGCCGTGTAGGCGACAAGAGACGCATTAGACGGGCATCCGGAGCTGTCTGAAGGTAAGCGCCTGTTGCCGGCCTCTTTCGGCACAAGCCCCCGCTCCGGAGCGCACCGCGGCCGGCAGGATGCTCTCTGCCGGCGAAGGTGCCGCTTCTCCGGCAAGGAAGCCTCAGCCGCTTCTCCTGCACACGGAGAGCGTGCTAGCTGCTGAAACGTGAAGAAAGAAGCTGCAGAACACTGGCACTGAGCGTGCAGCTTTCCAGCGGAGAGAAAAAGCTACTTGAACACTCTGCAAGCCTTTCCACTCCCAAAAACATGCACATGGAAGGAGCTGCTGCAAAAGCGATGCTGTGCTCGCTGCTGCTCCTCCTGAAGCTCTGGCTGCTAAATCTGAGGCTTTCCTTCCAATTTCAAGCTGCAAAGCACTTGCTGAATTGCAGGGAAAGTCCGGCAGGCATTTGCTGTGCTGGCACACTTTCTCCTTCCTAGACAGAGTGGAAAAGCTTTTCCCTGCCGTGTAGGCGACAAGAGACGCATTAGACGGGCATCCGGAGCTGTCCGAAGGTAAGCGCCTGTTCCCGGCCTCTTTCGGCACAAGCCCCCGCTCCGGAGCGCACCGCGGCCGGCAGGATGCTCTCTGCCGGCGAAGGTGCCGCTTCTCCGGCAAGGAAGCCTCAGCCGCTTCTCCTGCACACGGAGAGCGTGCTAGCTGCTGAAACGTGAAGAAAGAAGCTGCAGAACACTGGCACTGAGCGTGCAGCTTTCCAGCGGAGAGAAAAAGCTACTTGAACACTCTGCAAGCCTTTCCACTCCCAAAAACATGCACATGGAAGGAGCTGCTGCAAAAGCGATGCTGTGCTCGCTGCTGCTCCTCCTGAAGCTCTGGCTGCTAAATCTGAGGCTTTCCTTCCAATTTCAAGCTGCAAAGCACTTGCTGAATTGCAGGGAAAGTCCGGGAGGCATTTGCTGTGCTGGCACACTTTCTCCTTCCTAGACAGAGTGGAAAAGCTTTTCCCTGCCGTGTAGGCGACAAGAGACGCATTAGACGGGCATCCGGAGCTGTCCGAAGGTAAGCGCCTGTTCCCGGCCTCTTTCGGCACAAGCCCCCGCTCCGGAGCGCACCGCGGCCGGCAGGATGCTCTCTGCCGGCGAAGGTGCCGCTTCTCCGGCAAGGAAGCCTCAGCCGCTTCTCCTGCACACGGAGAGCGTGCTAGCTGCTGAAACGTGAAGAAAGAAGCTGCAGAACACTGGCACTGAGCCTGCAGCTTTCCAGCGGAGAGAAAAAGCTACTTGAACACTCTGCAAGCCTTTCCACTCCCAAAAACATGCACATGGAAGGAGCTGCTGCAAAAGCGATGCTGTGCTCGCTGCTGCTCCTCCTGAAGCTCTGGCTGCTAAATCTGAGGCTTTCCTTCCAATTTCAAGCTGCAAAGCACTTGCTGAATTGCAGGGAAAGTCCGGGAGGCATTTGCTGTGCTGGCACACTTTCTCCTTCCTAGACAGAGTGGAAAAGCTTTTCCCTGCCGTGTAGGCGACAAGAGACGCATTAGACGGGCATCCGGAGCTGTCCGAAGGTAAGCGCCTGTTCCCGGCCTCTTTCGGCACAAGCCCCCGCTCCGGAGCGCACCGCGGCCGGCAGGATGCTCTCTGCCGGCGAAGGTGCCGCTTCTCCGGCAAGGAAGCCTCAGCCGCTTCTCCTGCACACGGAGAGCGTGCTAGCTGCTGAAACGTGAAGAAAGAAGCTGCAGAACACTGGCACTGAGCGTGCAGCTTTCCAGCGGAGAGAAAAAGCTACTTGAACACTCTGCAAGCCTTTCCACTCCCAAAAACATGCACATGGAAGGAGCTGCTGCAAAAGCGATGCTGTGCTCGCTGCTGCTCCTCCTGAAGCTCTGGCTGCTAAATCTGAGGCTTTCCTTCCAATTTCAAGCTGCAAAGCACTTGCTGAATTGCAGGGAAAGTCCGGGAGGCATTTGCTGTGCTGGCACACTTTCTCCTTCCTAGACAGAGTGGAAAAGCTTTTCCCTGCCGTGTAGGCGACAAGAGACGCATTAGACGGGCATCCGGAGCTGTCCGAAGGTAAGCGCCTGTTGCCGGCCTCTTTCGGCACAAGCCCCCGCTCCGGAGCGCACCGCGGCCGGCCGGAGGCTCTCTGCCGGCGAAGGTGCCGCTTCTCCGGCAAGGAAGCCTCAGCCGCTTCTCCTGCACACGGAGAGCGTGCTAGCTGCTGAAACGTGAAGAAAGAAGCTGCAGAACACTGGCACTGAGCGTGCAGCTTTCCAGCGGAGAGAAAAAGCTACTTGAACACTCTGCAAGCCTTTCCACTCCCAAAAACATGCACATGGAAGGAGCTGCTGCAAAAGCGATGCTGTGCTCGCTGCTGCTCCTCCTGAAGCTCTGGCTGCTAAATCTGAGGCTTTCCTTCCAATTTCAAGCTGCAAAGCACTTGCTGAATTGCAGGGAAAGTCCGGGAGGCATTTGCTGTGCTGGCACACTTTCTCCTTCCTAGACAGAGTGGAAAAGCTTTTCCCTGCCGTGTAGGCGACAAGAGACGCATTAGACGGGCATCCGGAGCTGTCCGAAGGTAAGCGCCTGTTGCCGGCCTCTTTCGGCACAAGCCCCCGCTCCGGAGCGCACCGCGGCCGGCAGGATGCTCTCTGCCGGCGAAGGTGCCGCTTCTCCGGCAAGGAAGCCTCAGCCGCTTCTCCTGCACACGGAGAGCGTGCTAGCTGCTGAAACGTGAAGAAAGAAGCTGCAGAACACTGGCACTGAGCGTGCAGCTTTCCAGCGGAGAGAAAAAGCTACTTGAACACTCTGCAAGCCTTTCCACTCCCAAAAACATGCACATGGAAGGAGCTGCTGCAAAAGCGATGCTGTGCTCGCTGCTGCTCCTCCTGAAGCTCTGGCTGCTAAATCTGAGGCTTTCCTTCCAATTTCAAGCTGCAAAGCACTTGCTGAATTGCAGGGAAAGTCCGGGAGGCATTTGCTGTGCTGGCACACTTTCTCCTTCCTAGACAGAGTGGAAAAGCTTTTCCCTGCCGTGTAGGCGACAAGAGACGCATTAGACGGGCATCCGGAGCTGTCCGAAGGTAAGCGCCTGTTCCCGGCCTCTTTCGGCACAAGCCCCCGCTCCGGAGCGCACCGCGGCCGGCAGGATGCTCTCTGCCGGCGAAGGTGCCGCTTCTCCGGCAAGGAAGCCTCAGCCGCTTCTCCTGCACACGGAGAGCGTGCTAGCTGCTGAAACGTGAAGAAAGAAGCTGCAGAACACTGGCACTGAGCGTGCAGCTTTCCAGCGGAGAGAAAAAGCTACTTGAACACTCTGCAAGCCTTTCCACTCCCAAAAACATGCACATGGAAGGAGCTGCTGCAAAAGCGATGCTGTGCTCGCTGCTGCTCCTCCTGAAGCTCTGGCTGCTAAATCTGAGGCTTTCCTTCCAATTTCAAGCTGCAAAGCACTTGCTGAATTGCAGGGAAAGTCCGGGAGGCATTTGCTGTGCTGGCACACTTTCTCCTTCCTAGACAGAGTGGAAAAGCTTTTCCCTGCCGTGTAGGCGACAAGAGACGCATTAGACGGGCATCCGGAGCTGTCCGAAGGTAAGCGCCTGTTGCCGGCCTCTTTCGGCACAAGCCCCCGCTCCGGAGCGCACCGCGGCCGGCCGGAGGCTCTCTGCCGGCGAAGGTGCCGCTTCTCCGGCAAGGAAGCCTCAGCCGCTTCTCCTGCACACGGAGAGCGTGCTAGCTGCTGAAACGTGAAGAAAGAAGCTGCAGAACACTGGCACTGAGCGTGCAGCTTTCCAGCGGAGAGAAAAAGCTACTTGAACACTCTGCAAGCCTTTCCACTCCCAAAAACATGCACATGGAAGGAGCTGCTGCAAAAGCGATGCTGTGCTCGCTGCTGCTCCTCCTGAAGCTCTGGCTGCTAAATCTGAGGCTTTCCTTCCAATTTCAAGCTGCAAAGCACTTGCTGAATTGCAGGGAAAGTCCGGGAGGCATTTGCTGTGCTGGCACACTTTCTCCTTCCTAGACAGAGTGGAAAAGCTTTTCCCTGCCGTGTAGGCGACAAGAGACGCATTAGACGGGCATCCGGAGCTGTCCGAAGGTAAGCGCCTGTTGCCGGCCTCTTTCGGCACAAGCCCCCGCTCCGGAGCGCACCGCGGCCGGCAGGATGCTCTCTGCCGGCGAAGGTGCCGCTTCTCCGGCAAGGAAGCCTCAGCCGCTTCTCCTGCACACGGAGAGCGTGCTAGCTGCTGAAACGTGAAGAAAGAAGCTGCAGAACACTGGCACTGAGCCTGCAGCTTTCCAGCGGAGAGAAAAAGCTACTTGAACACTCTGCAAGCCTTCCAACTCCCAAAAACATGCACATGGAAGGAGCTGCTGCAAAAGCGATGCTGTGCTCGCTGCTGCTCCTCCTGAAGCTCTGGCTGCTAAATCTGAGGCTTTCCTTCCAATTTCAAGCTGCAAAGCACTTGCTGAATTGCAGGGAAAGTCCGGGAGGCATTTGCTGTGCTGGCACACTTTCTCCTTCCTAGACAGAGTGGAAAAGCTTTTCCCTGCCGTGTAGGCGACAAGAGACGCATTAGACGGGCATCCGGAGCTGTCCGAAGGTAAGCGTCTGTTGCCGGCCTCTTTCGGCACAAGCCCCCGCTCCGGAGCGCACCGCGGCCGGCCGGAGGCTCTCTGCCGGCGAAGGTGCCGCTTCTCCGGCAAGGAAGCCTCAGCCGCTTCTCCTGCACACGGAGAGCGTGCTAGCTGCTGAAACGTGAAGAAAGAAGCTGCAGAACACTGGCACTGAGCGTGCAGCTTTCCAGCGGAGAGAAAAAGCTACTTGAACACTCTGCAAGCCTTTCCACTCCCAAAAACATGCACATGGAAGGAGCTGCTGCAAAAGCGATGCTGTGCTCGCTGCTGCTCCTCCTGAAGCTCTGGCTGCTAAATCTGAGGCTTTCCTTCCAATTTCAAGCTGCAAAGCACTTGCTGAATTGCAGGGAAAGTCCGGGAGGCATTTGCTGTGCTGGCACACTTTCTCCTTCCTAGACAGAGTGGAAAAGCTTTTCCCTGCCGTGTAGGCGACAAGAGACGCATTAGACGGGCATCCGGAGCTGTCCGAAGGTAAGCGCCTGTTGCCGGCCTCTTTCGGCACAAGCCCCCGCTCCGGAGCGCACCGCGGCCGGCAGGATGCTCTCTGCCGGCGAAGGTGCCGCTTCTCCGGCAAGGAAGCCTCAGCCGCTTCTCCTGCACACGGAGAGCGTGCTAGCTGCTGAAACGTGAAGAAAGAAGCTGCAGAACACTGGCACTGAGCGTGCAGCTTTCCAGCGGAGAGAAAAAGCTACTTGAACACTCTGCAAGCCTTTCCACTCCCAAAAACATGCACATGGAAGGAGCTGCTGCAAAAGCGATGCTGTGCTCGCTGCTGCTCCTCCTGAAGCTCTGGCTGCTAAATCTGAGGCTTTCCTTCCAATTTCAAGCTGCAAAGCACTTGCTGAATTGCAGGGAAAGTCCGGGAGGCATTTGCTGTGCTGGCACACTTTCTCCTTCCTAGAAAGAGTGGAAAAGCTTTTCCCTGCCGTGTAGGCGACAAGAGACGCATTAGACGGGCATCCGGAGCTGTCCGAAGGTAAGCGCCTGTTGCCGGCCTCTTTCGGCACAAGCCCCCGCTCCGGAGCGCACCGCGGCCGGCCGGAGGCTCTCTGCCGGCGAAGGTGCCGCTTCTCCGGCAAGGAAGCCTCAGCCGCTTCTCCTGCACACGGAGAGCGTGCTAGCTGCTGAAACGTGAAGAAAGAAGCTGCAGAACACTGGCACTGAGCGTGCAGCTTTCCAGCGGAGAGAAAAAGCTACTTGAACACTCTGCAAGCCTTTCCACTCCCAAAAACATGCACATGGAAGGAGCTGCTGCAAAAGCGATGCTGTGCTCGCTGCTGCTCCTCCTGAAGCTCTGGCTGCTAAATCTGAGGCTTTCCTTCCAATTTCAAGCTGCAAAGCACTTGCTGAATTGCAGGGAAAGTCCGGGAGGCATTTGCTGTGCTGGCACACTTTCTCCTTCCTAGACAGAGTGGAAAAGCTTTTCCCTGCCGTGTAGGCGACAAGAGACGCATTAGACGGGCATCCGGAGCTGTCCGAAGGTAAGCGCCTGTTGCCGGCCTCTTTCGGCACAAGCCCCCGCTCCGGAGCGCACCGCGGCCGGCCGGAGGCTCTCTGCCGGCGAAGGTGCCGCTTCTCCGGCAAGGAAGCCTCAGCCGCTTCTCCTGCACACGGAGAGCGTGCTAGCTGCTGAAACGTGAAGAAAGAAGCTGCAGAACACTGGCACTGAGCGTGCAGCTTTCCAGCGGAGAGAAAAAGCTACTTGAACACTCTGCAAGCCTTTCCACTCCCAAAAACATGCACATGGAAGGAGCTGCTGCAAAAGCGATGCTGTGCTCGCTGCTGCTCCTCCTGAAGCTCTGGCTGCTAAATCTGAGGCTTTCCTTCCAATTTCAAGCTGCAAAGCACTTGCTGAATTGCAGGGAAAGTCCGGGAGGCATTTGCTGTGCTGGCACACTTTCTCCTTCCTAGACAGAGTGGAAAAGCTTTTCCCTGCCGTGTAGGCGACAAGAGACGCATTAGACGGGCATCCGGAGCTGTCCGAAGGTAAGCGCCTGTTGCCGGCCTCTTTCGGCACAAGCCCCCGCTCCGGAGCGCACCGCGGCCGGCCGGAGGCTCTCTGCCGGCGAAGGTGCCGCTTCTCCGGCAAGGAAGCCTCAGCCGCTTCTCCTGCACACGGAGAGCGTGCTAGCTGCTGAAACGTGAAGAAAGAAGCTGCAGAACACTGGCACTGAGCGTGCAGCTTTCCAGCGGAGAGAAAAAGCTACTTGAACACTCTGCAAGCCTTTCCACTCCCAAAAACATGCACATGGAAGGAGCTGCTGCAAAAGCGATGCTGTGCTCGCTGCTGCTCCTCCTGAAGCTCTGGCTGCTAAATCTGAGGCTTTCCTTCCAATTTCAAGCTGCAAAGCACTTGCTGAATTGCAGGGAAAGTCCGGGAGGCATTTGCTGTGCTGGCACACTTTCTCCTTCCTGGACAGAGTGGAAAAGCTTTTCCCTGCCGTGTAGGCGACAAGAGACGCATTAGACGGGCATCCGGAGCTGTCCGAAGGTAAGCGCCTGTTGCCGGCCTCTTTCGGCACAAGCCCCCGCTCCGGAGCGCACCGCGGCCGGCCGGAGGCTCTCTGCCGGCGAAGGTGCCGCTTCTCCGGCAAGGAAGCCTCAGCCGCTTCTCCTGCACACGGAGAGCGTGCTAGCTGCTGAAACGTGAAGAAAGAAGCTGCAGAACACTGGCACTGAGCGTGCAGCTTTCCAGCGGAGAGAAAAAGCTACTTGAACACTCTGCAAGCCTTTCCACTCCCAAAAACATGCACATGGAAGGAGCTGCTGCAAAAGCGATGCTGTGCTCGCTGCTGCTCCTCCTGAAGCTCTGGCTGCTAAATCTGAGGCTTTCCTTCCAATTTCAAGCTGCAAAGCACTTGCTGAATTGCAGGGAAAGTCCGGGAGGCATTTGCTGTGCTGGCACACTTTCTCCTTCCTGGACAGAGTGGAAAAGCTTTTCCCTGCCGTGTAGGCGACAAGAGACGCATTAGACGGGCATCCGGAGCTGTCCGAAGGTAAGCGTCTGTTGCCGGCCTCTTTCGGCACAAGCCCCCGCTCCGGAGCGCACCGCGGCCGGCAGGATGCTCTCTGCCGGCGAAGGTGCCGCTTCTCCGGCAAGGAAGCCTCAGCCGCTTCTCCTGCACACGGAGAGCGTGCTAGCTGCTGAAACGTGAAGAAAGAAGCTGCAGAACACTGGCACTGAGCGTGCAGCTTTCCAGCGGAGAGAAAAAGCTACTTGAACACTCTGCAAGCCTTC
Organism: Fringilla coelebs; assembly: GCF_963513975.1. NCBI lineage: Eukaryota > Metazoa > Chordata > Aves > Passeriformes > Fringillidae > Fringilla > Fringilla coelebs. The sequence goes on from NW_028167539.1 coordinate 177,386, forward strand.
CAACTCCCAAAAACATGCACATGGAAGGAGCTGCTGCAAAAGCGATGCTGTGCTCGCTGCTGCTCCTCCTGAAGCTCTGGCTGCTAAATCTGAGGCTTTCCTTCCAATTTCAAGCTGCAAAGCACTTGCTGAATTGCAGGGAAAGTCCGGGAGGCATTTGCTGTGCTGGCACACTTTCTCCTTCCTAGACAGAGTGGAAAAGCTTTTCCCTGCCGTGTAGGCGACAAGAGACGCATTAGACGGGCATCCGGAGCTGTCCGAAGGTAAGCGCCTGTTGCCGGCCTCTTTCGGCACAAGCCCCCGCTCCGGAGCGCACCGCGGCCGGCCGGAGGCTCTCTGCCGGCGAAGGTGCCGCTTCTCCGGCAAGGAAGCCTCAGCCGCTTCTCCTGCACACGGAGAGCGTGCTAGCTGCTGAAACGTGAAGAAAGAAGCTGCAGAACACTGGCACTGAGCGTGCAGCTTTCCAGCGGAGAGAAAAAGCTACTTGAACACTCTGCAAGCCTTTCCACTCCCAAAAACATGCACATGGAAGGAGCTGCTGCAAAAGCGATGCTGTGCTCGCTGCTGCTCCTCATGAAGCTCTGGCTGCTAAATCTGAGGCTTTCCTTCCAATTTCAAGCTGCAAAGCACTTGCTGAATTGCAGGGAAAGTCCGGGAGGCATTTGCTGTGCTGGCACACTTTCTCCTTCCTGGACAGAGTGGAAAAGCTTTTCCCTGCCGTGTAGGCGACAAGAGACGCATTAGACGGGCATCCGGAGCTGTCCGAAGGTAAGCGCCTGTTGCCGGCCTCTTTCGGCACAAGCCCCCGCTCCGGAGCGCACCGCGGCCGGCCGAAGGCTCTCTGCCGGCGAAGGTGCCGCTTCTCCGGCAAGGAAGCCTCAGCCGCTTCTCCTGCACACGGAGAGCGTGCTAGCTGCTGAAACGTGAAGAAAGAAGCTGCAGAACACTGGCACTGAGCGTGCAGCTTTCCAGCGGAGAGAAAAAGCTACTTGAACACTCTGCAAGCCTTTCCACTCCCAAAAACATGCACATGGAAGGAGCTGCTGCAAAAGCGATGCTGTGCTCGCTGCTGCTCCTCCTGAAGCTCTGGCTGCTAAATCTGAGGCTTTCCTTCCAATTTCAAGCTGCAAAGCACTTGCTGAATTGCAGGGAAAGTCCGGGAGGCATTTGCTGTGCTGGCACACTTTCTCCTTCCTGGACAGAGTGGAAAAGCTTTTCCCTGCCGTGTAGGCGACAAGAGACGCATTAGACGGGCATCCGGAGCTGTCCGAAGGTAAGCGTCTGTTGCCGGCCTCTTTCGGCACAAGCCCCCGCTCCGGAGCGCACCGCGGCCGGCAGGATGCTCTCTGCCGGCGAAGGTGCCGCTTCTCCGGCAAGGAAGCCTCAGCCGCTTCTCCTGCACACGGAGAGCGTGCTAGCTGCTGAAACGTGAAGAAAGAAGCTGCAGAACACTGGCACTGAGCGTGCAGCTTTCCAGCGGAGAGAAAAAGCTACTTGAACACTCTGCAAGCCTTCCAACTCCCAAAAACATGCACATGGAAGGAGCTGCTGCAAAAGCGATGCTGTGCTCGCTGCTGCTCCTCCTGAAGCTCTGGCTGCTAAATCTGAGGCTTTCCTTCCAATTTCAAGCTGCAAAGCACTTGCTGAATTGCAGGGAAAGTCCGGGAGGCATTTGCTGTGCTGGCACACTTTCTCCTTCCTAGACAGAGTGGAAAAGCTTTTCCCTGCCGTGTAGGCGACAAGAGACGCATTAGACGGGCATCCGGAGCTGTCCGAAGGTAAGCGCCTGTTGCCGGCCTCTTTCGGCACAAGCCCCCGCTCCGGAGCGCACCGCGGCCGGCCGGAGGCTCTCTGCCGGCGAAGGTGCCGCTTCTCCGGCAAGGAAGCCTCAGCCGCTTCTCCTGCACACGGAGAGCGTGCTAGCTGCTGAAACGTGAAGAAAGAAGCTGCAGAACACTGGCACTGAGCGTGCAGCTTTCCAGCGGAGAGAAAAAGCTACTTGAACACTCTGCAAGCCTTTCGACTCCCAAAAACATGCACATGGAAGGAGCTGCTGCAAAAGCGATGCTGTGCTCGCTGCTGCTCCTCCTGAAGCTCTGGCTGCTAAATCTGAGGCTTTCCTTCCAATTTCAAGCTGCAAAGCACTTGCTGAATTGCAGGGAAAGTCCGGGAGGCATTTGCTGTGCTGGCACACTTTCTCCTTCCTAGACAGAGTGGAAAAGCTTTTCCCTGCCGTGTAGGCGACAAGAGACGCATTAGACGGGCATCCGGAGCTGTTCGAAGGTAAGCGCCTGTTGCCGGCCTCTTTCGGCACAAGCCCCCGCTCCGGAGCGCACCGCGGCCGGCAGGATGCTCTCTGCCGGCGAAGGTGCCGCTTCTCCGGCAAGGAAGCCTCAGCCGCTTCTCCTGCACACGGAGAGCGTGCTAGCTGCTGAAACGTGAAGAAAGAAGCTGCAGAACACTGGCACTGAGCCTGCAGCTTTCCAGCGGAGAGAAAAAGCTACTTGAACACTCTGCAAGCCTTTCCACTCCCAAAAACATGCACATGGAAGGAGCTGCTGCAAAAGCGATGCTGTGCTCGCTGCTGCTCCTCCTGAAGCTCTGGCTGCTAAATCTGAGGCTTTCCTTCCAATTTCAAGCTGCAAAGCACTTGCTGAATTGCAGGGAAAGTCCGGGAGGCATTTGCTGTGCTGGCACACTTTCTCCTTCCTAGACAGAGTGGAAAAGCTTTTCCCTGCCGTGTAGGCGACAAGAGACGCATTAGACGGGCATCCGGAGCTGTCCGAAGGTAAGCGCCTGTTCCCGGCCTCTTTCGGCACAAGCCCCCGCTCCGGAGCGCACCGCGGCCGGCAGGATGCTCTCTGCCGGCGAAGGTGCCGCTTCTCCGGCAAGGAAGCCTCAGCCGCTTCTCCTGCACACGGAGAGCGTGCTAGCTGCTGAAACGTGAAGAAAGAAGCTGCAGAACACTGGCACTGAGCCTGCAGCTTTCCAGCGGAGAGAAAAAGCTACTTGAACACTCTGCAAGCCTTCCAACTCCCAAAAACATGCACATGGAAGGAGCTGCTGCAAAAGCGATGCTGTGCTCGCTGCTGCTCCTCCTGAAGCTCTGGCTGCTAAATCTGAGGCTTTCCTTCCAATTTCAAGCTGCAAAGCACTTGCTGAATTGCAGGGAAAGTCCGGGAGGCATTTGCTGTGCTGGCACACTTTCTCCTTCCTAGACAGAGTGGAAAAGCTTTTCCCTGCCGTGTAGGCGACAAGAGACGCATTAGACGGGCATCCGGAGCTGTCCGAAGGTAAGCGTCTGTTCCCGGCCTCTTTCGGCACAAGCCCCCGCTCCGGAGCGCACCGCGGCCGGCCGGAGGCTCTCTGCCGGCGAAGGTGCCGCTTCTCCGGCAAGGAAGCCTCAGCCGCTTCTCCTGCACACGGAGAGCGTGCTAGCTGCTGAAACGTGAAGAAAGAAGCTGCAGAACACTGGCACTGAGCGTGCAGCTTTCCAGCGGAGAGAAAAAGCTACTTGAACACTCTGCAAGCCTTTCCACTCCCAAAAACATGCACATGGAAGGAGCTGCTGCAAAAGCGATGCTGTGCTCGCTGCTGCTCCTCCTGAAGCTCTGGCTGCTAAATCTGAGGCTTTCCTTCCAATTTCAAGCTGCAAAGCACTTGCTGAATTGCAGGGAAAGTCCGGGAGGCATTTGCTGTGCTGGCACACTTTCTCCTTCCTAGACAGAGTGGAAAAGCTTTTCCCTGCCGTGTAGGCGACAAGAGACGCATTAGACGGGCATCCGGAGCTGTCCGAAGGTAAGCGCCTGTTGCCGGCCTCTTTCGGCACAAGCCCCCGCTCCGGAGCGCACCGCGGCCGGCAGGATGCTCTCTGCCGGCGAAGGTGCCGCTTCTCCGGCAAGGAAGCCTCAGCCGCTTCTCCTGCACACGGAGAGCGTGCTAGCTGCTGAAACGTGAAGAAAGAAGCTGCAGAACACTGGCACTGAGCGTGCAGCTTTCCAGCGGAGAGAAAAAGCTACTTGAACACTCTGCAAGCCTTTCCACTCCCAAAAACATGCACATGGAAGGAGCTGCTGCAAAAGCGATGCTGTGCTCGCTGCTGCTCCTCCTGAAGCTCTGGCTGCTAAATCTGAGGCTTTCCTTCCAATTTCAAGCTGCAAAGCACTTGCTGAATTGCAGGGAAAGTCCGGGAGGCATTTGCTGTGCTGGCACACTTTCTCCTTCCTAGACAGAGTGGAAAAGCTTTTCCCTGCCGTGTAGGCGACAAGAGACGCATTAGACGGGCATCCGGAGCTGTCCGAAGGTAAGCGCCTGTTCCCGGCCTCTTTCGGCACAAGCCCCCGCTCCGGAGCGCACCGCGGCCGGCCGGAGGCTCTCTGCCGGCGAAGGTGCCTCTTCTCCGGCAAGGAAGCCTCAGCCGCTTCTCCTGCACACGGAGAGCGTGCTAGCTGCTGAAACGTGAAGAAAGAAGCTGCAGAACACTGGCACTGAGCGTGCAGCTTTCCAGCGGAGAGAAAAAGCTACTTGAACACTCTGCAAGCCTTTCCACTCCCAAAAACATGCACATGGAAGGAGCTGCTGCAAAAGCGATGCTGTGCTCGCTGCTGCTCCTCCTGAAGCTCTGGCTGCTAAATCTGAGGCTTTCCTTCCAATTTCAAGCTGCAAAGCACTTGCTGAATTGCAGGGAAAGTCCGGGAGGCATTTGCTGTGCTGGCACACTTTCTCCTTCCTAGACAGAGTGGAAAAGCTTTTCCCTGCCGTGTAGGCGACAAGAGACGCATTAGACGGGCATCCGGAGCTGTCCGAAGGTAAGCGCCTGTTGCCGGCCTCTTTCGGCACAAGCCCCCGCTCCGGAGCGCACCGCGGCCGGCCGGAGGCTCTCTGCCGGCGAAGGTGCCGCTTCTCCGGCAAGGAAGCCTCAGCCGCTTCTCCTGCACACGGAGAGCGTGCTAGCTGCTGAAACGTGAAGAAAGAAGCTGCAGAACACTGGCACTGAGCGTGCAGCTTTCCAGCGGAGAGAAAAAGCTACTTGAACACTCTGCAAGCCTTTCGACTCCCAAAAACATGCACATGGAAGGAGCTGCTGCAAAAGCGATGCTGTGCTCGCTGCTGCTCCTCCTGAAGCTCTGGCTGCTAAATCTGAGGCTTTCCTTCCAATTTCAAGCTGCAAAGCACTTGCTGAATTGCAGGGAAAGTCCGGGAGGCATTTGCTGTGCTGGCACACTTTCTCCTTCCTAGACAGAGTGGAAAAGCTTTTCCCTGCCGTGTAGGCGACAAGAGACGCATTAGACGGGCATCCGGAGCTGTCCGAAGGTAAGCGTCTGTTCCCGGCCTCTTTCGGCACAAGCCCCCGCTCCGGAGCGCACCGCGGCCGGCAGGATGCTCTCTGCCGGCGAAGGTGCCGCTTCTCCGGCAAGGAAGCCTCAGCCGCTTCTCCTGCACACGGAGAGCGTGCTAGCTGCTGAAACGTGAAGAAAGAAGCTGCAGAACACTGGCACTGAGCGTGCAGCTTTCCAGCGGAGAGAAAAAGCTACTTGAACACTCTGCAAGCCTTTCCACTCCCAAAAACATGCACATGGAAGGAGCTGCTGCAAAAGCGATGCTGTGCTCGCTGCTGCTCCTCCTGAAGCTCTGGCTGCTAAATCTGAGGCTTTCCTTCCAATTTCAAGCTGCAAAGCACTTGCTGAATTGCAGGGAAAGTCCGGGAGGCATTTGCTGTGCTGGCACACTTTCTCCTTCCTAGACAGAGTGGAAAAGCTTTTCCCTGCCGTGTAGGCGACAAGAGACGCATTAGACGGGCATCCGGAGCTGTTCGAAGGTAAGCGCCTGTTGCCGGCCTCTTTCGGCACAAGCCCCCGCTCCGGAGCGCACCGCGGCCGGCAGGATGCTCTCTGCCGGCGAAGGTGCCGCTTCTCCGGCAAGGAAGCCTCAGCCGCTTCTCCTGCACACGGAGAGCGTGCTAGCTGCTGAAACGTGAAGAAAGAAGCTGCAGAACACTGGCACTGAGCCTGCAGCTTTCCAGCGGAGAGAAAAAGCTACTTGAACACTCTGCAAGCCTTTCCACTCCCAAAAACATGCACATGGAAGGAGCTGCTGCAAAAGCGATGCTGTGCTCGCTGCTGCTCCTCCTGAAGCTCTGGCTGCTAAATCTGAGGCTTTCCTTCCAATTTCAAGCTGCAAAGCACTTGCTGAATTTCAGGGAAAGTCCGGGAGGCATTTGCTGTGCTGGCACACTTTCTCCTTCCTGGACAGAGTGGAAAAGCTTTTCCCTGCCGTGTAGGCGACAAGAGACGCATTAGACGGGCATCCGGAGCTGTCCGAAGGTAAGCGCCTGTTCCCGGCCTCTTTCGGCACAAGCCCCCGCTCCGGAGCGCACCGCGGCCGGCCGGATGCTCTCTGCCGGCGAAGGTGCCGCTTCTCCGGCAAGGAAGCCTCAGCCGCTTCTCCTGCACACGGAGAGCGTGCTAGCTGCTGAAACGTGAAGAAAGAAGCTGCAGAACACTGGCACTGAGCGTGCAGCTTTCCAGCGGAGAGAAAAAGCTACTTGAACACTCTGCAAGCCTTTCCACTCCCAAAAACATGCACATGGAAGGAGCTGCTGCAAAAGCGATGCTGTGCTCGCTGCTGCTCCTCCTGAAGCTCTGGCTGCTAAATCTGAGGCTTTCCTTCCAATTTCAAGCTGCAAAGCACTTGCTGAATTGCAGGGAAAGTCCGGGAGGCATTTGCTGTGCTGGCACACTTTCTCCTTCCTAGACAGAGTGGAAAAGCTTTTCCCTGCCGTGTAGGCGACAAGAGACGCATTAGACGGGCATCCGGAGCTGTCCGAAGGTAAGCGCCTGTTGCCGGCCTCTTTCGGCACAAGCCCCCGCTCCGGAGCGCACCGCGGCCGGCCGGAGGCTCTCTGCCGGCGAAGGTGCCGCTTCTCCGGCAAGGAAGCCTCAGCCGCTTCTCCTGCACACGGAGAGCGTGCTAGCTGCTGAAACGTGAAGAAAGAAGCTGCAGAACACTGGCACTGAGCGTGCAGCTTTCCAGCGGAGAGAAAAAGCTACTTGAACACTCTGCAAGCCTTTCCACTCCCAAAAACATGCACATGGAAGGAGCTGCTGCAAAAGCGATGCTGTGCTCGCTGCTGCTCCTCCTGAAGCTCTGGCTGCTAAATCTGAGGCTTTCCTTCCAATTTCAAGCTGCAAAGCACTTGCTGAATTGCAGGGAAAGTCCGGGAGGCATTTGCTGTGCTGGCACACTTTCTCCTTCCTGGACAGAGTGGAAAAGCTTTTCCCTGCCGTGTAGGCGACAAGAGACGCATTAGACGGGCATCCGGAGCTGTCCGAAGGTAAGCGCCTGTTCCCGGCCTCTTTCGGCACAAGCCCCCGCTCCGGAGCGCACCGCGGCCGGCAGGATGCTCTCTGCCGGCGAAGGTGCCGCTTCTCCGGCAAGGAAGCCTCAGCCGCTTCTCCTGCACACGGAGAGCGTGCTAGCTGCTGAAACGTGAAGAAAGAAGCTGCAGAACACTGGCACTGAGCGTGCAGCTTTCCAGCGGAGAGAAAAAGCTACTTGAACACTCTGCAAGCCTTTCCACTCCCAAAAACATGCACATGGAAGGAGCTGCTGCAAAAGCGATGCTGTGCTCGCTGCTGCTCCTCCTGAAGCTCTGGCTGCTAAATCTGAGGCTTTCCTTCCAATTTCAAGCTGCAAAGCACTTGCTGAATTGCAGGGAAAGTCCGGGAGGCATTTGCTGTGCTGGCACACTTTCTCCTTCCTAGACAGAGTGGAAAAGCTTTTCCCTGCCGTGTAGGCGACAAGAGACGCATTAGACGGGCATCCGGAGCTGTCCGAAGGTAAGCGCCTGTTCCCGGCCTCTTTCGGCACAAGCCCCCGCTCCGGAGCGCACCGCGGCCGGCAGGATGCTCTCTGCCGGCGAAGGTGCCGCTTCTCCGGCAAGGAAGCCTCAGCCGCTTCTCCTGCACACGGAGAGCGTGCTAGCTGCTGAAACGTGAAGAAAGAAGCTGCAGAACACTGGCACTGAGCGTGCAGCTTTCCAGCGGAGAGAAAAAGCTACTTGAACACTCTGCAAGCCTTTCCACTCCCAAAAACATGCACATGGAAGGAGCTGCTGCAAAAGCGATGCTGTGCTCGCTGCTGCTCCTCCTGAAGCTCTGGCTGCTAAATCTGAGGCTTTCCTTCCAATTTCAAGCTGCAAAGCACTTGCTGAATTGCAGGGAAAGTCCGGGAGGCATTTGCTGTGCTGGCACACTTTCTCCTTCCTAGACAGAGTGGAAAAGCTTTTCCCTGCCGTGTAGGCGACAAGAGACGCATTAGACGGGCATCCGGAGCTGTCCGAAGGTAAGCGCCTGTTGCCGGCCTCTTTCGGCACAAGCCCCCGCTCCGGAGCGCACCGCGGCCGGCCGGAGGCTCTCTGCCGGCGAAGGTGCCGCTTCTCCGGCAAGGAAGCCTCAGCCGCTTCTCCTGCACACGGAGAGCGTGCTAGCTGCTGAAACGTGAAGAAAGAAGCTGCAGAACACTGGCACTGAGCGTGCAGCTTTCCAGCGGAGAGAAAAAGCTACTTGAACACTCTGCAAGCCTTTCCACTCCCAAAAACATGCACATGGAAGGAGCTGCTGCAAAAGCGATGCTGTGCTCGCTGCTGCTCCTCCTGAAGCTCTGGCTGCTAAATCTGAGGCTTTCCTTCCAATTTCAAGCTGCAAAGCACTTGCTGAATTGCAGGGAAAGTCCGGGAGGCATTTGCTGTGCTGGCACACTTTCTCCTTCCTAGACAGAGTGGAAAAGCTTTTCCCTGCCGTGTAGGCGACAAGAGACGCATTAGACGGGCATCCGGAGCTGTCCGAAGGTAAGCGCCTGTTGCCGGCCTCTTTCGGCACAAGCCCCCGCTCCGGAGCGCACCGCGGCCGGCAGGATGCTCTCTGCCGGCGAAGGTGCCGCTTCTCCGGCAAGGAAGCCTCAGCCGCTTCTCCTGCACACGGAGAGCGTGCTAGCTGCTGAAACGTGAAGAAAGAAGCTGCAGAACACTGGCACTGAGCGTGCAGCTTTCCAGCGGAGAGAAAAAGCTACTTGAACACTCTGCAAGCCTTTCCACTCCCAAAAACATGCACATGGAAGGAGCTGCTGCAAAAGCGATGCTGTGCTCGCTGCTGCTCCTCCTGAAGCTCTGGCTGCTAAATCTGAGGCTTTCCTTCCAATTTCAAGCTGCAAAGCACTTGCTGAATTGCAGGGAAAGTCCGGGAGGCATTTGCTGTGCTGGCACACTTTCTCCTTCCTAGACAGAGTGGAAAAGCTTTTCCCTGCCGTGTAGGCGACAAGAGACGCATTAGACGGGCATCCGGAGCTGTCCGAAGGTAAGCGCCTGTTCCCGGCCTCTTTCGGCACAAGCCCCCGCTCCGGAGCGCACCGCGGCCGGCAGGATGCTCTCTGCCGGCGAAGGTGCCGCTTCTCCGGCAAGGAAGCCTCAGCCGCTTCTCCTGCACACGGAGAGCGTGCTAGCTGCTGAAACGTGAAGAAAGAAGCTGCAGAACACTGGCACTGAGCGTGCAGCTTTCCAGCGGAGAGAAAAAGCTACTTGAACACTCTGCAAGCCTTTCCACTCCCAAAAACATGCACATGGAAGGAGCTGCTGCAAAAGCGATGCTGTGCTCGCTGCTGCTCCTCCTGAAGCTCTGGCTGCTAAATCTGAGGCTTTCCTTCCAATTTCAAGCTGCAAAGCACTTGCTGAATTGCAGGGAAAGTCCGGGAGGCATTTGCTGTGCTGGCACACTTTCTCCTTCCTAGACAGAGTGGAAAAGCTTTTCCCTGCCGTGTAGGCGACAAGAGACGCATTAGACGGGCATCCGGAGCTGTCCGAAGGTAAGCGCCTGTTGCCGGCCTCTTTCGGCACAAGCCCCCGCTCCGGAGCGCACCGCGGCCGGCCGGAGGCTCTCTGCCGGCGAAGGTGCCGCTTCTCCGGCAAGGAAGCCTCAGCCGCTTCTCCTGCACACGGAGAGCGTGCTAGCTGCTGAAACGTGAAGAAAGAAGCTGCAGAACACTGGCACTGAGCGTGCAGCTTTCCAGCGGAGAGAAAAAGCTACTTGAACACTCTGCAAGCCTTTCCACTCCCAAAAACATGCACATGGAAGGAGCTGCTGCAAAAGCGATGCTGTGCTCGCTGCTGCTCCTCCTGAAGCTCTGGCTGCTAAATCTGAGGCTTTCCTTCCAATTTCAAGCTGCAAAGCACTTGCTGAATTGCAGGGAAAGTCCGGGAGGCATTTGCTGTGCTGGCACACTTTCTCCTTCCTAGACAGAGTGGAAAAGCTTTTCCCTGCCGTGTAGGCGACAAGAGACGCATTAGACGGGCATCCGGAGCTGTCCGAAGGTAAGCGCCTGTTGCCGGCCTCTTTCGGCACAAGCCCCCGCTCCGGAGCGCACCGCGGCCGGCAGGATGCTCTCTGCCGGCGAAGGTGCCGCTTCTCCGGCAAGGAAGCCTCAGCCGCTTCTCCTGCACACGGAGAGCGTGCTAGCTGCTGAAACGTGAAGAAAGAAGCTGCAGAACACTGGCACTGAGCCTGCAGCTTTCCAGCGGAGAGAAAAAGCTACTTGAACACTCTGCAAGCCTTCCAACTCCCAAAAACATGCACATGGAAGGAGCTGCTGCAAAAGCGATGCTGTGCTCGCTGCTGCTCCTCCTGAAGCTCTGGCTGCTAAATCTGAGGCTTTCCTTCCAATTTCAAGCTGCAAAGCACTTGCTGAATTGCAGGGAAAGTCCGGGAGGCATTTGCTGTGCTGGCACACTTTCTCCTTCCTAGACAGAGTGGAAAAGCTTTTCCCTGCCGTGTAGGCGACAAGAGACGCATTAGACGGGCATCCGGAGCTGTCCGAAGGTAAGCGTCTGTTGCCGGCCTCTTTCGGCACAAGCCCCCGCTCCGGAGCGCACCGCGGCCGGCCGGAGGCTCTCTGCCGGCGAAGGTGCCGCTTCTCCGGCAAGGAAGCCTCAGCCGCTTCTCCTGCACACGGAGAGCGTGCTAGCTGCTGAAACGTGAAGAAAGAAGCTGCAGAACACTGGCACTGAGCGTGCAGCTTTCCAGCGGAGAGAAAAAGCTACTTGAACACTCTGCAAGCCTTTCCACTCCCAAAAACATGCACATGGAAGGAGCTGCTGCAAAAGCGATGCTGTGCTCGCTGCTGCTCCTCCTGAAGCTCTGGCTGCTAAATCTGAGGCTTTCCTTCCAATTTCAAGCTGCAAAGCACTTGCTGAATTGCAGGGAAAGTCCGGGAGGCATTTGCTGTGCTGGCACACTTTCTCCTTCCTAGACAGAGTGGAAAAGCTTTTCCCTGCCGTGTAGGCGACAAGAGACGCATTAGACGGGCATCCGGAGCTGTCCGAAGGTAAGCGCCTGTTGCCGGCCTCTTTCGGCACAAGCCCCCGCTCCGGAGCGCACCGCGGCCGGCAGGATGCTCTCTGCCGGCGAAGGTGCCGCTTCTCCGGCAAGGAAGCCTCAGCCGCTTCTCCTGCACACGGAGAGCGTGCTAGCTGCTGAAACGTGAAGAAAGAAGCTGCAGAACACTGGCACTGAGCGTGCAGCTTTCCAGCGGAGAGAAAAAGCTACTTGAACACTCTGCAAGCCTTTCCACTCCCAAAAACATGCACATGGAAGGAGCTGCTGCAAAAGCGATGCTGTGCTCGCTGCTGCTCCTCCTGAAGCTCTGGCTGCTAAATCTGAGGCTTTCCTTCCAATTTCAAGCTGCAAAGCACTTGCTGAATTGCAGGGAAAGTCCGGGAGGCATTTGCTGTGCTGGCACACTTTCTCCTTCCTAGAAAGAGTGGAAAAGCTTTTCCCTGCCGTGTAGGCGACAAGAGACGCATTAGACGGGCATCCGGAGCTGTCCGAAGGTAAGCGCCTGTTGCCGGCCTCTTTCGGCACAAGCCCCCGCTCCGGAGCGCACCGCGGCCGGCCGGAGGCTCTCTGCCGGCGAAGGTGCCGCTTCTCCGGCAAGGAAGCCTCAGCCGCTTCTCCTGCACACGGAGAGCGTGCTAGCTGCTGAAACGTGAAGAAAGAAGCTGCAGAACACTGGCACTGAGCGTGCAGCTTTCCAGCGGAGAGAAAAAGCTACTTGAACACTCTGCAAGCCTTTCCACTCCCAAAAACATGCACATGGAAGGAGCTGCTGCAAAAGCGATGCTGTGCTCGCTGCTGCTCCTCCTGAAGCTCTGGCTGCTAAATCTGAGGCTTTCCTTCCAATTTCAAGCTGCAAAGCACTTGCTGAATTGCAGGGAAAGTCCGGGAGGCATTTGCTGTGCTGGCACACTTTCTCCTTCCTAGACAGAGTGGAAAAGCTTTTCCCTGCCGTGTAGGCGACAAGAGACGCATTAGACGGGCATCCGGAGCTGTCCGAAGGTAAGCGCCTGTTCCCGGCCTCTTTCGGCACAAGCCCCCGCTCCGGAGCGCACCGCGGCCGGCCGGAGGCTCTCTGCCGGCGAAGGTGCCGCTTCTCCGGCAAGGAAGCCTCAGCCGCTTCTCCTGCACACGGAGAGCGTGCTAGCTGCTGAAACGTGAAGAAAGAAGCTGCAGAACACTGGCACTGAGCGTGCAGCTTTCCAGCGGAGAGAAAAAGCTACTTGAACACTCTGCAAGCCTTCCAACTCCCAAAAACATGCACATGGAAGGAGCTGCTGCAAAAGCGATGCTGTGCTCGCTGCTGCTCCTCCTGAAGCTCTGGCTGCTAAATCTGAGGCTTTCCTTCCAATTTCAAGCTGCAAAGCACTTGCTGAATTGCAGGGAAAGTCCGGGAGGCATTTGCTGTGCTGGCACACTTTCTCCTTCCTAGACAGAGTGGAAAAGCTTTTCCCTGCCGTGTAGGCGACAAGAGACGCATTAGACGGGCATCCGGAGCTGTCCGAAGGTAAGCGCCTGTTGCCGGCCTCTTTCGGCACAAGCCCCCGCTCCGGAGCGCACCGCGGCCGGCCGGAGGCTCTCTGCCGGCGAAGGTGCCGCTTCTCCGGCAAGGAAGCCTCAGCCGCTTCTCCTGCACACGGAGAGCGTGCTAGCTGCTGAAACGTGAAGAAAGAAGCTGCAGAACACTGGCACTGAGCGTGCAGCTTTCCAGCGGAGAGAAAAAGCTACTTGAACACTCTGCAAGCCTTTCCACTCCCAAAAACATGCACATGGAAGGAGCTGCTGCAAAAGCGATGCTGTGCTCGCTGCTGCTCCTCATGAAGCTCTGGCTGCTAAATCTGAGGCTTTCCTTCCAATTTCAAGCTGCAAAGCACTTGCTGAATTGCAGGGAAAGTCCGGGAGGCATTTGCTGTGCTGGCACACTTTCTCCTTCCTGGACAGAGTGGAAAAGCTTTTCCCTGCCGTGTAGGCGACAAGAGACGCATTAGACGGGCATCCGGAGCTGTCCGAAGGTAAGCGCCTGTTGCCGGCCTCTTTCGGCACAAGCCCCCGCTCCGGAGCGCACCGCGGCCGGCCGAAGGCTCTCTGCCGGCGAAGGTGCCGCTTCTCCGGCAAGGAAGCCTCAGCCGCTTCTCCTGCACACGGAGAGCGTGCTAGCTGCTGAAACGTGAAGAAAGAAGCTGCAGAACACTGGCACTGAGCGTGCAGCTTTCCAGCGGAGAGAAAAAGCTACTTGAACACTCTGCAAGCCTTTCCACTCCCAAAAACATGCACATGGAAGGAGCTGCTGCAAAAGCGATGCTGTGCTCGCTGCTGCTCCTCCTGAAGCTCTGGCTGCTAAATCTGAGGCTTTCCTTCCAATTTCAAGCTGCAAAGCACTTGCTGAATTGCAGGGAAAGTCCGGGAGGCATTTGCTGTGCTGGCACACTTTCTCCTTCCTGGACAGAGTGGAAAAGCTTTTCCCTGCCGTGTAGGCGACAAGAGACGCATTAGACGGGCATCCGGAGCTGTCCGAAGGTAAGCGTCTGTTGCCGGCCTCTTTCGGCACAAGCCCCCGCTCCGGAGCGCACCGCGGCCGGCAGGATGCTCTCTGCCGGCGAAGGTGCCGCTTCTCCGGCAAGGAAGCCTCAGCCGCTTCTCCTGCACACGGAGAGCGTGCTAGCTGCTGAAACGTGAAGAAAGAAGCTGCAGAACACTGGCACTGAGCGTGCAGCTTTCCAGCGGAGAGAAAAAGCTACTTGAACACTCTGCAAGCCTTCCAACTCCCAAAAACATGCACATGGAAGGAGCTGCTGCAAAAGCGATGCTGTGCTCGCTGCTGCTCCTCCTGAAGCTCTGGCTGCTAAATCTGAGGCTTTCCTTCCAATTTCAAGCTGCAAAGCACTTGCTGAATTGCAGGGAAAGTCCGGGAGGCATTTGCTGTGCTGGCACACTTTCTCCTTCCTAGACAGAGTGGAAAAGCTTTTCCCTGCCGTGTAGGCGACAAGAGACGCATTAGACGGGCATCCGGAGCTGTCCGAAGGTAAGCGCCTGTTGCCGGCCTCTTTCGGCACAAGCCCCCGCTCCGGAGCGCACCGCGGCCGGCCGGAGGCTCTCTGCCGGCGAAGGTGCCGCTTCTCCGGCAAGGAAGCCTCAGCCGCTTCTCCTGCGCACGGAGAGCGTGCTAGCTGCTGAAACGTGAAGAAAGAAGCTGCAGAACACTGGCACTGAGCGTGCAGCTTTCCAGCGGAGAGAAAAAGCTACTTGAACACTCTGCAAGCCTTTCGACTCCCAAAAACATGCACATGGAAGGAGCTGCTGCAAAAGCGATGCTGTGCTCGCTGCTGCTCCTCCTGAAGCTCTGGCTGCTAAATCTGAGGCTTTCCTTCCAATTTCAAGCTGCAAAGCACTTGCTGAATTGCAGGGAAAGTCCGGGAGGCATTTGCTGTGCTGGCACACTTTCTCCTTCCTAGACAGAGTGGAAAAGCTTTTCCCTGCCGTGTAGGCGACAAGAGACGCATTAGACGGGCATCCGGAGCTGTCCGAAGGTAAGCGTCTGTTCCCGGCCTCTTTCGGCACAAGCCCCCGCTCCGGAGCGCACCGCGGCCGGCAGGATGCTCTCTGCCGGCGAAGGTGCCGCTTCTCCGGCAAGGAAGCCTCAGCCGCTTCTCCTGCACACGGAGAGCGTGCTAGCTGCTGAAACGTGAAGAAAGAAGCTGCAGAACACTGGCACTGAGCGTGCAGCTTTCCAGCGGAGAGAAAAAGCTACTTGAACACTCTGCAAGCCTTTCCACTCCCAAAAACATGCACATGGAAGGAGCTGCTGCAAAAGCGATGCTGTGCTCGCTGCTGCTCCTCCTGAAGCTCTGGCTGCTAAATCTGAGGCTTTCCTTCCAATTTCAAGCTGCAAAGCACTTGCTGAATTGCAGGGAAAGTCCGGGAGGCATTTGCTGTGCTGGCACACTTTCTCCTTCCTAGACAGAGTGGAAAAGCTTTTCCCTGCCGTGTAGGCGACAAGAGACGCATTAGACGGGCATCCGGAGCTGTTCGAAGGTAAGCGCCTGTTGCCGGCCTCTTTCGGCACAAGCCCCCGCTCCGGAGCGCACCGCGGCCGGCAGGATGCTCTCTGCCGGCGAAGGTGCCGCTTCTCCGGCAAGGAAGCCTCAGCCGCTTCTCCTGCACACGGAGAGCGTGCTAGCTGCTGAAACGTGAAGAAAGAAGCTGCAGAACACTGGCACTGAGCCTGCAGCTTTCCAGCGGAGAGAAAAAGCTACTTGAACACTCTGCAAGCCTTTCCACTCCCAAAAACATGCACATGGAAGGAGCTGCTGCAAAAGCGATGCTGTGCTCGCTGCTGCTCCTCCTGAAGCTCTGGCTGCTAAATCTGAGGCTTTCCTTCCAATTTCAAGCTGCAAAGCACTTGCTGAATTGCAGGGAAAGTCCGGGAGGCATTTGCTGTGCTGGCACACTTTCTCCTTCCTAGACAGAGTGGAAAAGCTTTTCCCTGCCGTGTAGGCGACAAGAGACGCATTAGACGGGCATCCGGAGCTGTCCGAAGGTAAGCGCCTGTTCCCGGCCTCTTTCGGCACAAGCCCCCGCTCCGGAGCGCACCGCGGCCGGCAGGATGCTCTCTGCCGGCGAAGGTGCCGCTTCTCCGGCAAGGAAGCCTCAGCCGCTTCTCCTGCACACGGAGAGCGTGCTAGCTGCTGAAACGTGAAGAAAGAAGCTGCAGAACACTGGCACTGAGCCTGCAGCTTTCCAGCGGAGAGAAAAAGCTACTTGAACACTCTGCAAGCCTTCCAACTCCCAAAAACATGCACATGGAAGGAGCTGCTGCAAAAGCGATGCTGTGCTCGCTGCTGCTCCTCCTGAAGCTCTGGCTGCTAAATCTGAGGCTTTCCTTCCAATTTCAAGCTGCAAAGCACTTGCTGAATTGCAGGGAAAGTCCGGGAGGCATTTGCTGTGCTGGCACACTTTCTCCTTCCTAGACAGAGTGGAAAAGCTTTTCCCTGCCGTGTAGGCGACAAGAGACGCATTAGACGGGCATCCGGAGCTGTCCGAAGGTAAGCGTCTGTTCCCGGCCTCTTTCGGCACAAGCCCCCGCTCCGGAGCGCACCGCGGCCGGCCGGAGGCTCTCTGCCGGCGAAGGTGCCGCTTCTCCGGCAAGGAAGCCTCAGCCGCTTCTCCTGCACACGGAGAGCGTGCTAGCTGCTGAAACGTGAAGAAAGAAGCTGCAGAACACTGGCACTGAGCGTGCAGCTTTCCAGCGGAGAGAAAAAGCTACTTGAACACTCTGCAAGCCTTTCCACTCCCAAAAACATGCACATGGAAGGAGCTGCTGCAAAAGCGATGCTGTGCTCGCTGCTGCTCCTCCTGAAGCTCTGGCTGCTAAATCTGAGGCTTTCCTTCCAATTTCAAGCTGCAAAGCACTTGCTGAATTGCAGGGAAAGTCCGGGAGGCATTTGCTGTGCTGGCACACTTTCTCCTTCCTAGACAGAGTGGAAAAGCTTTTCCCTGCCGTGTAGGCGACAAGAGACGCATTAGACGGGCATCCGGAGCTGTCCGAAGGTAAGCGCCTGTTGCCGGCCTCTTTCGGCACAAGCCCCCGCTCCGGAGCGCACCGCGGCCGGCAGGATGCTCTCTGCCGGCGAAGGTGCCGCTTCTCCGGCAAGGAAGCCTCAGCCGCTTCTCCTGCACACGGAGAGCGTGCTAGCTGCTGAAACGTGAAGAAAGAAGCTGCAGAACACTGGCACTGAGCGTGCAGCTTTCCAGCGGAGAGAAAAAGCTACTTGAACACTCTGCAAGCCTTTCCACTCCCAAAAACATGCACATGGAAGGAGCTGCTGCAAAAGCGATGCTGTGCTCGCTGCTGCTCCTCCTGAAGCTCTGGCTGCTAAATCTGAGGCTTTCCTTCCAATTTCAAGCTGCAAAGCACTTGCTGAATTGCAGGGAAAGTCCGGGAGGCATTTGCTGTGCTGGCACACTTTCTCCTTCCTAGACAGAGTGGAAAAGCTTTTCCCTGCCGTGTAGGCGACAAGAGACGCATTAGACGGGCATCCGGAGCTGTCCGAAGGTAAGCGCCTGTTCCCGGCCTCTTTCGGCACAAGCCCCCGCTCCGGAGCGCACCGCGGCCGGCCGGAGGCTCTCTGCCGGCGAAGGTGCCTCTTCTCCGGCAAGGAAGCCTCAGCCGCTTCTCCTGCACACGGAGAGCGTGCTAGCTGCTGAAACGTGAAGAAAGAAGCTGCAGAACACTGGCACTGAGCGTGCAGCTTTCCAGCGGAGAGAAAAAGCTACTTGAACACTCTGCAAGCCTTTCCACTCCCAAAAACATGCACATGGAAGGAGCTGCTGCAAAAGCGATGCTGTGCTCGCTGCTGCTCCTCCTGAAGCTCTGGCTGCTAAATCTGAGGCTTTCCTTCCAATTTCAAGCTGCAAAGCACTTGCTGAATTGCAGGGAAAGTCCGGGAGGCATTTGCTGTGCTGGCACACTTTCTCCTTCCTAGACAGAGTGGAAAAGCTTTTCCCTGCCGTGTAGGCGACAAGAGACGCATTAGACGGGCATCCGGAGCTGTCCGAAGGTAAGCGCCTGTTCCCGGCCTCTTTCGGCACAAGCCCCCGCTCCGGAGCGCACCGCGGCCGGCCGGAGGCTCTCTGCCGGCGAAGGTGCCGCTTCTCCGGCAAGGAAGCCTCAGCCGCTTCTCCTGCACACGGAGAGCGTGCTAGCTGCTGAAACGTGAAGAAAGAAGCTGCAGAACACTGGCACTGAGCGTGCAGCTTTCCAGCGGAGAGAAAAAGCTACTTGAACACTCTGCAAGCCTTCCAACTCCCAAAAACATGCACATGGAAGGAGCTGCTGCAAAAGCGATGCTGTGCTCGCTGCTGCTCCTCCTGAAGCTCTGGCTGCTAAATCTGAGGCTTTCCTTCCAATTTCAAGCTGCAAAGCACTTGCTGAATTGCAGGGAAAGTCCGGGAGGCATTTGCTGTGCTGGCACACTTTCTCCTTCCTAGACAGAGTGGAAAAGCTTTTCCCTGCCGTGTAGGCGACAAGAGACGCATTAGACGGGCATCCGGAGCTGTCCGAAGGTAAGCGCCTGTTGCCGGCCTCTTTCGGCACAAGCCCCCGCTCCGGAGCGCACCGCGGCCGGCCGGAGGCTCTCTGCCGGCGAAGGTGCCGCTTCTCCGGCAAGGAAGCCTCAGCCGCTTCTCCTGCACACGGAGAGCGTGCTAGCTGCTGAAACGTGAAGAAAGAAGCTGCAGAACACTGGCACTGAGCGTGCAGCTTTCCAGCGGAGAGAAAAAGCTACTTGAACACTCTGCAAGCCTTTCGACTCCCAAAAACATGCACATGGAAGGAGCTGCTGCAAAAGCGATGCTGTGCTCGCTGCTGCTCCTCCTGAAGCTCTGGCTGCTAAATCTGAGGCTTTCCTTCCAATTTCAAGCTGCAAAGCACTTGCTGAATTGCAGGGAAAGTCCGGGAGGCATTTGCTGTGCTGGCACACTTTCTCCTTCCTAGACAGAGTGGAAAAGCTTTTCCCTGCCGTGTAGGCGACAAGAGACGCATTAGACGGGCATCCGGAGCTGTCCGAAGGTAAGCGTCTGTTCCCGGCCTCTTTCGGCACAAGCCCCCGCTCCGGAGCGCACCGCGGCCGGCAGGATGCTCTCTGCCGGCGAAGGTGCCGCTTCTCCGGCAAGGAAGCCTCAGCCGCTTCTCCTGCACACGGAGAGCGTGCTAGCTGCTGAAACGTGAAGAAAGAAGCTGCAGAACACTGGCACTGAGCGTGCAGCTTTCCAGCGGAGAGAAAAAGCTACTTGAACACTCTGCAAGCCTTTCCACTCCCAAAAACATGCACATGGAAGGAGCTGCTGCAAAAGCGATGCTGTGCTCGCTGCTGCTCCTCCTGAAGCTCTGGCTGCTAAATCTGAGGCTTTCCTTCCAATTTCAAGCTGCAAAGCACTTGCTGAATTGCAGGGAAAGTCCGGGAGGCATTTGCTGTGCTGGCACACTTTCTCCTTCCTAGACAGAGTGGAAAAGCTTTTCCCTGCCGTGTAGGCGACAAGAGACGCATTAGACGGGCATCCGGAGCTGTTCGAAGCTAAGCGCCTGTTGCCGGCCTCTTTCGGCACAAGCCCCCGCTCCGGAGCGCACCGCGGCCGGCAGGATGCTCTCTGCCGGCGAAGGTGCCGCTTCTCCGGCAAGGAAGCCTCAGCCGCTTCTCCTGCACACGGAGAGCGTGCTAGCTGCTGAAACGTGAAGAAAGAAGCTGCAGAACACTGGCACTGAGCCTGCAGCTTTCCAGCGGAGAGAAAAAGCTACTTGAACACTCTGCAAGCCTTTCCACTCCCAAAAACATGCACATGGAAGGAGCTGCTGCAAAAGCGATGCTGTGCTCGCTGCTGCTCCTCCTGAAGCTCTGGCTGCTAAATCTGAGGCTTTCCTTCCAATTTCAAGCTGCAAAGCACTTGCTGAATTGCAGGGAAAGTCCGGGAGGCATTTGCTGTGCTGGCACACTTTCTCCTTCCTAGACAGAGTGGAAAAGCTTTTCCCTGCCGTGTAGGCGACAAGAGACGCATTAGACGGGCATCCGGAGCTGTCCGAAGGTAAGCGCCTGTTGCCGGCCTCTTTCGGCACAAGCCCCCGCTCCGGAGCGCACCGCGGCCGGCAGGATGCTCTCTGCCGGCGAAGGTGCCGCTTCTCCGGCAAGGAAGCCTCAGCCGCTTCTCCTGCACACGGAGAGCGTGCTAGCTGCTGAAACGTGAAGAAAGAAGCTGCAGAACACTGGCACTGAGCCTGCAGCTTTCCAGCGGAGAGAAAAAGCTACTTGAACACTCTGCAAGCCTTCCAACTCCCAAAAACATGCACATGGAAGGAGCTGCTGCAAAAGCGATGCTGTGCTCGCTGCTGCTCCTCCTGAAGCTCTGGCTGCTAAATCTGAGGCTTTCCTTCCAATTTCAAGCTGCAAAGCACTTGCTGAATTGCAGGGAAAGTCCGGGAGGCATTTGCTGTGCTGGCACACTTTCTCCTTCCTAGACAGAGTGGAAAAGCTTTTCCCTGCCGTGTAGGCGACAAGAGACGCATTAGACGGGCATCCGGAGCTGTCCGAAGGTAAGCGTCTGTTCCCGGCCTCTTTCGGCACAAGCCCCCGCTCCGGAGCGCACCGCGGCCGGCAGGATGCTCTCTGCCGGCGAAGGTGCCGCTTCTCCGGCAAGGAAGCCTCAGCCGCTTCTCCTGCACACGGAGAGCGTGCTAGCTGCTGAAACGTGAAGAAAGAAGCTGCAGAACACTGGCACTGAGCGTGCAGCTTTCCAGCGGAGAGAAAAAGCTACTTGAACACTCTGCAAGCCTTTCCACTCCCAAAAACATGCACATGGAAGGAGCTGCTGCAAAAGCGATGCTGTGCTCGCTGCTGCTCCTCCTGAAGCTCTGGCTGCTAAATCTGAGGCTTTCCTTCCAATTTCAAGCTGCAAAGCACTTGCTGAATTGCAGGGAAAGTCCGGGAGGCATTTGCTGTGCTGGCACACTTTCTCCTTCCTGGACAGAGTGGAAAAGCTTTTCCCTGCCGTGTAGGCGACAAGAGACGCATTAGACGGGCATCCGGAGCTGTCCGAAGGTAAGCGCCTGTTGCCGGCCTCTTTCGGCACAAGCCCCCGCTCCGGAGCGCACCGCGGCCGGCAGGATGCTCTCTGCCGGCGAAGGTGCCGCTTCTCCGGCAAGGAAGCCTCAGCCGCTTCTCCTGCACACGGAGAGCGTGCTAGCTGCTGAAACGTGAAGAAAGAAGCTGCAGAACACTGGCACTGAGCCTGCAGCTTTCCAGCGGAGAGAAAAAGCTACTTGAACACTCTGCAAGCCTTTCCACTCCCAAAAACATGCACATGGAAGGAGCTGCTGCAAAAGCGATGCTGTGCTCGCTGCTGCTCCTCCTGAAGCTCTGGCTGCTAAATCTGAGGCTTTCCTTCCAATTTCAAGCTGCAAAGCACTTGCTGAATTGCAGGGAAAGTCCGGGAGGCATTTGCTGTGCTGGCACACTTTCTCCTTCCTAGACAGAGTGGAAAAGCTTTTCCCTGCCGTGTAGGCGACAAGAGACGCATTAGACGGGCATCCGGAGCTGTCCGAAGGTAAGCGCCTGTTCCCGGCCTCTTTCGGCACAAGCCCCCGCTCCGGAGCGCACCGCGGCCGGCCGGAGGCTCTCTGCCGGCGAAGGTGCCTCTTCTCCGGCAAGGAAGCCTCAGCCGCTTCTCCTGCACACGGAGAGCGTGCTAGCTGCTGAAACGTGAAGAAAGAAGCTGCAGAACACTGGCACTGAGCGTGCAGCTTTCCAGCGGAGAGAAAAAGCTACTTGAACACTCTGCAAGCCTTTCCACTCCCAAAAACATGCACATGGAAGGAGCTGCTGCAAAAGCGATGCTGTGCTCGCTGCTGCTCCTCCTGAAGCTCTGGCTGCTAAATCTGAGGCTTTCCTTCCAATTTCAAGCTGCAAAGCACTTGCTGAATTGCAGGGAAAGTCCGGGAGGCATTTGCTGTGCTGGCACACTTTCTCCTTCCTAGACAGAGTGGAAAAGCTTTTCCCTGCCGTGTAGGCGACAAGAGACGCATTAGACGGGCATCCGGAGCTGTCCGAAGGTAAGCGCCTGTTGCCGGCCTCTTTCGGCACAAGCCCCCGCTCCGGAGCGCACCGCGGCCGGCCGGAGGCTCTCTGCCGGCGAAGGTGCCGCTTCTCCGGCAAGGAAGCCTCAGCCGCTTCTCCTGCACACGGAGAGCGTGCTAGCTGCTGAAACGTGAAGAAAGAAGCTGCAGAACACTGGCACTGAGCGTGCAGCTTTCCAGCGGAGAGAAAAAGCTACTTGAACACTCTGCAAGCCTTTCCACTCCCAAAAACATGCACATGGAAGGAGCTGCTGCAAAAGCGATGCTGTGCTCGCTGCTGCTCCTCCTGAAGCTCTGGCTGCTAAATCTGAGGCTTTCCTTCCAATTTCAAGCTGCAAAGCACTTGCTGAATTGCAGGGAAAGTCCGGGAGGCATTTGCTGTGCTGGCACACTTTCTCCTTCCTAGACAGAGTGGAAAAGCTTTTCCCTGCCGTGTAGGCGACAAGAGACGCATTAGACGGGCATCCGGAGCTGTCCGAAGGTAAGCGCCTGTTGCCGGCCTCTTTCGGCACAAGCCCCCGCTCCGGAGCGCACCGCGGCCGGCCGGAGGCTCTCTGCCGGCGAAGGTGCCGCTTCTCCGGCAAGGAAGCCTCAGCCGCTTCTCCTGCACACGGAGAGCGTGCTAGCTGCTGAAACGTGAAGAAAGAAGCTGCAGAACACTGGCACTGAGCGTGCAGCTTTCCAGCGGAGAGAAAAAGCTACTTGAACACTCTGCAAGCCTTTCCACTCCCAAAAACATGCACATGGAAGGAGCTGCTGCAAAAGCGATGCTGTGCTCGCTGCTGCTCCTCCTGAAGCTCTGGCTGCTAAATCTGAGGCTTTCCTTCCAATTTCAAGCTGCAAAGCACTTGCTGAATTGCAGGGAAAGTCCGGGAGGCATTTGCTGTGCTGGCACACTTTCTCCTTCCTAGACAGAGTGGAAAAGCTTTTCCCTGCCGTGTAGGCGACAAGAGACGCATTAGACGGGCATCCGGAGCTGTCCGAAGGTAAGCGCCTGTTGCCGGCCTCTTTCGGCACAAGCCCCCGCTCCGGAGCGCACCGCGGCCGGCAGGATGCTCTCTGCCGGCGAAGGTGCCGCTTCTCCGGCAAGGAAGCCTCAGCCGCTTCTCCTGCACACGGAGAGCGTGCTAGCTGCTGAAACGTGAAGAAAGAAGCTGCAGAACACTGGCACTGAGCGTGCAGCTTTCCAGCGGAGAGAAAAAGCTACTTGAACACTCTGCAAGCCTTTCCACTCCCAAAAACATGCACATGGAAGGAGCTGCTGCAAAAGCGATGCTGTGCTCGCTGCTGCTCCTCCTGAAGCTCTGGCTGCTAAATCTGAGGCTTTCCTTCCAATTTCAAGCTGCAAAGCACTTGCTGAATTTCAGGGAAAGTCCGGGAGGCATTTGCTGTGCTGGCACACTTTCTCCTTCCTGGACAGAGTGGAAAAGCTTTTCCCTGCCGTGTAGGCGACAAGAGACGCATTAGACGGGCATCCGGAGCTGTCCGAAGGTAAGCGCCTGTTCCCGGCCTCTTTCGGCACAAGCCCCCGCTCCGGAGCGCACCGCGGCCGGCCGGATGCTCTCTGCCGGCGAAGGTGCCGCTTCTCCGGCAAGGAAGCCTCAGCCGCTTCTCCTGCACACGGAGAGCGTGCTAGCTGCTGAAACGTGAAGAAAGAAGCTGCAGAACACTGGGACTGAGCGTGCAGCTTTCCAGCGGAGAGAAAAAGCTACTTGAACACTCTGCAAGCCTTTCCACTCCCAAAAACATGCACATGGAAGGAGCTGCTGCAAAAGCGATGCTGTGCTCGCTGCTGCTCCTCCTGAAGCTCTGGCTGCTAAATCTGAGGCTTTCCTTCCAATTTCAAGCTGCAAAGCACTTGCTGAATTGCAGGGAAAGTCCGGGAGGCATTTGCTGTGCTGGCACACTTTCTCCTTCCTAGACAGAGTGGAAAAGCTTTTCCCTGCCGTGTAGGCGACAAGAGACGCATTAGACGGGCATCCGGAGCTGTCCGAAGGTAAGCGCCTGTTGCCGGCCTCTTTCGGCACAAGCCCCCGCTCCGGAGCGCACCGCGGCCGGCCGGAGGCTCTCTGCCGGCGAAGGTGCCGCTTCTCCGGCAAGGAAGCCTCAGCCGCTTCTCCTGCACACGGAGAGCGTGCTAGCTGCTGAAACGTGAAGAAAGAAGCTGCAGAACACTGGCACTGAGCCTGCAGCTTTCCAGCGGAGAGAAAAAGCTACTTGAACACTCTGCAAGCCTTTCCACTCCCAAAAACATGCACATGGAAGGAGCTGCTGCAAAAGCGATGCTGTGCTCGCTGCTGCTCCTCCTGAAGCTCTGGCTGCTAAATCTGAGGCTTTCCTTCCAATTTCAAGCTGCAAAGCACTTGCTGAATTGCAGGGAAAGTCCGGGAGGCATTTGCTGTGCTGGCACACTTTCTCCTTCCTAGACAGAGTGGAAAAGCTTTTCCCTGCCGTGTAGGCGACAAGAGACGCATTAGACGGGCATCCGGAGCTGTCCGAAGGTAAGCGTCTGTTCCCGGCCTCTTTCGGCACAAGCCCCCGCTCCGGAGCGCACCGCGGCCGGCAGGATGCTCTCTGCCGGCGAAGGTGCCGCTTCTCCGGCAAGGAAGCCTCAGCCGCTTCTCCTGCACACGGAGAGCGTGCTAGCTGCTGAAACGTGAAGAAAGAAGCTGCAGAACACTGGCACTGAGCCTGCAGCTTTCCAGCGGAGAGAAAAAGCTACTTGAACACTCTGCAAGCCTTCCAACTCCCAAAAACATGCACATGGAAGGAGCTGCTGCAAAAGCGATGCTGTGCTCGCTGCTGCTCCTCCTGAAGCTCTGGCTGCTAAATCTGAGGCTTTCCTTCCAATTTCAAGCTGCAAAGCACTTGCTGAATTGCAGGGAAAGTCCGGGAGGCATTTGCTGTGCTGGCACACTTTCTCCTTCCTAGACAGAGTGGAAAAGCTTTTCCCTGCCGTGTAGGCGACAAGAGACGCATTAGACGGGCATCCGGAGCTGTCCGAAGGTAAGCGTCTGTTCCCGGCCTCTTTCGGCACAAGCCCCCGCTCCGGAGCGCACCGCGGCCGGCCGGAGGCTCTCTGCCGGCGAAGGTGCCGCTTCTCCGGCAAGGAAGCCTCAGCCGCTTCTCCTGCACACGGAGAGCGTGCTAGCTGCTGAAACGTGAAGAAAGAAGCTGCAGAACACTGGCACTGAGCGTGCAGCTTTCCAGCGGAGAGAAAAAGCTACTTGAACACTCTGCAAGCCTTTCCACTCCCAAAAACATGCACATGGAAGGAGCTGCTGCAAAAGCGATGCTGTGCTCGCTGCTGCTCCTCCTGAAGCTCTGGCTGCTAAATCTGAGGCTTTCCTTCCAATTTCAAGCTGCAAAGCACTTGCTGAATTGCAGGGAAAGTCCGGGAGGCATTTGCTGTGCTGGCACACTTTCTCCTTCCTAGACAGAGTGGAAAAGCTTTTCCCTGCCGTGTAGGCGACAAGAGACGCATTAGACGGGCATCCGGAGCTGTCCGAAGGTAAGCGCCTGTTCCCGGCCTCTTTCGGCACAAGCCCCCGCTCCGGAGCGCACCGCGGCCGGCAGGATGCTCTCTGCCGGCGAAGGTGCCGCTTCTCCGGCAAGGAAGCCTCAGCCGCTTCTCCTGCACACGGAGAGCGTGCTAGCTGCTGAAACGTGAAGAAAGAAGCTGCAGAACACTGGCACTGAGCGTGCAGCTTTCCAGCGGAGAGAAAAAGCTACTTGAACACTCTGCAAGCCTTTCCACTCCCAAAAACATGCACATGGAAGGAGCTGCTGCAAAAGCGATGCTGTGCTCGCTGCTGCTCCTCCTGAAGCTCTGGCTGCTAAATCTGAGGCTTTCCTTCCAATTTCAAGCTGCAAAGCACTTGCTGAATTGCAGGGAAAGTCCGGGAGGCATTTGCTGTGCTGGCACACTTTCTCCTTCCTGGACAGAGTGGAAAAGCTTTTCCCTGCCGTGTAGGCGACAAGAGACGCATTAGACGGGCATCCGGAGCTGTCCGAAGGTAAGCGCCTGTTGCCGGCCTCTTTCGGCACAAGCCCCCGCTCCGGAGCGCACCGCGGCCGGCCGGATGCTCTCTGCCGGCGAAGGTGCCGCTTCTCCGGCAAGGAAGCCTCAGCCGCTTCTCCTGCACACGGAGAGCGTGCTAGCTGCTGAAACGTGAAGAAAGAAGCTGCAGAACACTGGCACTGAGCGTGCAGCTTTCCAGCGGAGAGAAAAAGCTACTTGAACACTCTGCAAGCCTTTCCACTCCCAAAAACATGCACATGGAAGGAGCTGCTGCAAAAGCGATGCTGTGCTCGCTGCTGCTCCTCCTGAAGCTCTGGCTGCTAAATCTGAGGCTTTCCTTCCAATTTCAAGCTGCAAAGCACTTGCTGAATTGCAGGGAAAGTCCGGGAGGCATTTGCTGTGCTGGCACACTTTCTCCTTCCTAGACAGAGTGGAAAAGCTTTTCCCTGCCGTGTAGGCGACAAGAGACGCATTAGACGGGCATCCGGAGCTGTCCGAAGGTAAGCGCCTGTTGCCGGCCTCTTTCGGCACAAGCCCCCGCTCCGGAGCGCACCGCGGCCGGCCGGAGGCTCTCTGCCGGCGAAGGTGCCGCTTCTCCGGCAAGGAAGCCTCAGCCGCTTCTCCTGCACACGGAGAGCGTGCTAGCTGCTGAAACGTGAAGAAAGAAGCTGCAGAACACTGGCACTGAGCCTGCAGCTTTCCAGCGGAGAGAAAAAGCTACTTGAACACTCTGCAAGCCTTTCGACTCCCAAAAACATGCACATGGAAGGAGCTGCTGCAAAAGCGATGCTGTGCTCGCTGCTGCTCCTCCTGAAGCTCTGGCTGCTAAATCTGAGGCTTTCCTTCCAATTTCAAGCTGCAAAGCACTTGCTGAATTGCAGGGAAAGTCCGGGAGGCATTTGCTGTGCTGGCACACTTTCTCCTTCCTAGACAGAGTGGAAAAGCTTTTCCCTGCCGTGTAGGCGACAAGAGACGCATTAGACGGGCATCCGGAGCTGTCCGAAGGTAAGCGTCTGTTCCCGGCCTCTTTCGGCACAAGCCCCCGCTCCGGAGCGCACCGCGGCCGGCAGGATGCTCTCTGCCGGCGAAGGTGCCGCTTCTCCGGCAAGGAAGC
Source organism: Fringilla coelebs (assembly GCF_963513975.1). Taxonomy (NCBI): domain Eukaryota; kingdom Metazoa; phylum Chordata; class Aves; order Passeriformes; family Fringillidae; genus Fringilla; species Fringilla coelebs. Next base: position 204,523 of record NW_028167539.1, read on the forward strand.
CTCAGCCGCTTCTCCTGCACACGGAGAGCGTGCTAGCTGCTGAAACGTGAAGAAAGAAGCTGCAGAACACTGGCACTGAGCGTGCAGCTTTCCAGCGGAGAGAAAAAGCTACTTGAACACTCTGCAAGCCTTTCCACTCCCAAAAACATGCACATGGAAGGAGCTGCTGCAAAAGCGATGCTGTGCTCGCTGCTGCTCCTCCTGAAGCTCTGGCTGCTAAATCTGAGGCTTTCCTTCCAATTTCAAGCTGCAAAGCACTTGCTGAATTGCAGGGAAAGTCCGGGAGGCATTTGCTGTGCTGGCACACTTTCTCCTTCCTAGACAGAGTGGAAAAGCTTTTCCCTGCCGTGTAGGCGACAAGAGACGCATTAGACGGGCATCCGGAGCTGTCCGAAGGTAAGCGCCTGTTCCCGGCCTCTTTCGGCACAAGCCCCCGCTCCGGAGCGCACCGCGGCCGGCAGGATGCTCTCTGCCGGCGAAGGTGCCGCTTCTCCGGCAAGGAAGCCTCAGCCGCTTCTCCTGCACACGGAGAGCGTGCTAGCTGCTGAAACGTGAAGAAAGAAGCTGCAGAACACTGGCACTGAGCGTGCAGCTTTCCAGCGGAGAGAAAAAGCTACTTGAACACTCTGCAAGCCTTTCCACTCCCAAAAACATGCACATGGAAGGAGCTGCTGCAAAAGCGATGCTGTGCTCGCTGCTGCTCCTCCTGAAGCTCTGGCTGCTAAATCTGAGGCTTTCCTTCCAATTTCAAGCTGCAAAGCACTTGCTGAATTGCAGGGAAAGTCCGGGAGGCATTTGCTGTGCTGGCACACTTTCTCCTTCCTAGACAGAGTGGAAAAGCTTTTCCCTGCCGTGTAGGCGACAAGAGACGCATTAGACGGGCATCCGGAGCTGTCCGAAGGTAAGCGCCTGTTCCCGGCCTCTTTCGGCACAAGCCCCCGCTCCGGAGCGCACCGCGGCCGGCAGGATGCTCTCTGCCGGCGAAGGTGCCGCTTCTCCGGCAAGGAAGCCTCAGCCGCTTCTCCTGCACACGGAGAGCGTGCTAGCTGCTGAAACGTGAAGAAAGAAGCTGCAGAACACTGGCACTGAGCCTGCAGCTTTCCAGCGGAGAGAAAAAGCTACTTGAACACTCTGCAAGCCTTCCAACTCCCAAAAACATGCACATGGAAGGAGCTGCTGCAAAAGCGATGCTGTGCTCGCTGCTGCTCCTCCTGAAGCTCTGGCTGCTAAATCTGAGGCTTTCCTTCCAATTTCAAGCTGCAAAGCACTTGCTGAATTGCAGGGAAAGTCCGGGAGGCATTTGCTGTGCTGGCACACTTTCTCCTTCCTAGACAGAGTGGAAAAGCTTTTCCCTGCCGTGTAGGCGACAAGAGACGCATTAGACGGGCATCCGGAGCTGTCCGAAGGTAAGCGTCTGTTCCCGGCCTCTTTCGGCACAAGCCCCCGCTCCGGAGCGCACCGCGGCCGGCCGGAGGCTCTCTGCCGGCGAAGGTGCCGCTTCTCCGGCAAGGAAGCCTCAGCCGCTTCTCCTGCACACGGAGAGCGTGCTAGCTGCTGAAACGTGAAGAAAGAAGCTGCAGAACACTGGCACTGAGCGTGCAGCTTTCCAGCGGAGAGAAAAAGCTACTTGAACACTCTGCAAGCCTTTCGACTCCCAAAAACATGCACATGGAAGGAGCTGCTGCAAAAGCGATGCTGTGCTCGCTGCTGCTCCTCCTGAAGCTCTGGCTGCTAAATCTGAGGCTTTCCTTCCAATTTCAAGCTGCAAAGCACTTGCTGAATTGCAGGGAAAGTCCGGGAGGCATTTGCTGTGCTGGCACACTTTCTCCTTCCTAGACAGAGTGGAAAAGCTTTTCCCTGCCGTGTAGGCGACAAGAGACGCATTAGACGGGCATCCGGAGCTGTCCGAAGGTAAGCGCCTGTTCCCGGCCTCTTTCGGCACAAGCCCCCGCTCCGGAGCGCACCGCGGCCGGCAGGATGCTCTCTGCCGGCGAAGGTGCCGCTTCTCCGGCAAGGAAGCCTCAGCCGCTTCTCCTGCACACGGAGAGCGTGCTAGCTGCTGAAACGTGAAGAAAGAAGCTGCAGAACACTGGCACTGAGCGTGCAGCTTTCCAGCGGAGAGAAAAAGCTACTTGAACACTCTGCAAGCCTTTCCACTCCCAAAAACATGCACATGGAAGGAGCTGCTGCAAAAGCGATGCTGTGCTCGCTGCTGCTCCTCCTGAAGCTCTGGCTGCTAAATCTGAGGCTTTCCTTCCAATTTCAAGCTGCAAAGCACTTGCTGAATTGCAGGGAAAGTCCGGGAGGCATTTGCTGTGCTGGCACACTTTCTCCTTCCTAGACAGAGTGGAAAAGCTTTTCCCTGCCGTGTAGGCGACAAGAGACGCATTAGACGGGCATCCGGAGCTGTCCGAAGGTAAGCGCCTGTTCCCGGCCTCTTTCGGCACAAGCCCCCGCTCCGGAGCGCACCGCGGCCGGCAGGATGCTCTCTGCCGGCGAAGGTGCCGCTTCTCCGGCAAGGAAGCCTCAGCCGCTTCTCCTGCACACGGAGAGCGTGCTAGCTGCTGAAACGTGAAGAAAGAAGCTGCAGAACACTGGCACTGAGCCTGCAGCTTTCCAGCGGAGAGAAAAAGCTACTTGAACACTCTGCAAGCCTTTCCACTCCCAAAAACATGCACATGGAAGGAGCTGCTGCAAAAGCGATGCTGTGCTCGCTGCTGCTCCTCCTGAAGCTCTGGCTGCTAAATCTGAGGCTTTCCTTCCAATTTCAAGCTGCAAAGCACTTGCTGAATTGCAGGGAAAGTCCGGGAGGCATTTGCTGTGCTGGCACACTTTCTCCTTCCTAGACAGAGTGGAAAAGCTTTTCCCTGCCGTGTAGGCGACAAGAGACGCATTAGACGGGCATCCGGAGCTGTCCGAAGGTAAGCGTCTGTTCCCGGCCTCTTTCGGCACAAGCCCCCGCTCCGGAGCGCACCGCGGCCGGCCGGAGGCTCTCTGCCGGCGAAGGTGCCGCTTCTCCGGCAAGGAAGCCTCAGCCGCTTCTCCTGCACACGGAGAGCGTGCTAGCTGCTGAAACGTGAAGAAAGAAGCTGCAGAACACTGGCACTGAGCGTGCAGCTTTCCAGCGGAGAGAAAAAGCTACTTGAACACTCTGCAAGCTTTTCCACTCCCAAAAACATGCACATGGAAGGAGCTGCTGCAAAAGCGATGCTGTGCTCGCTGCTGCTCCTCCTGAAGCTCTGGCTGCTAAATCTGAGGCTTTCCTTCCAATTTCAAGCTGCAAAGTACTTGCTGAATTCCAGGGAAAGTCCGGGAGGCATTTGCTGTGCTGGCACACTTTCTCCTTCCTAGACAGAGTGGAAAAGCTTTTCCCTGCCGTGTAGGCGACAAGAGACGCATTAGACGGGCATCCGGAGCTGTCCGAAGGTAAGCGCCTGTTCCCGGCCTCTTTCGGCACAAGCCCCCGCTCCGGAGCGCACCGCGGCCGGCAGGATGCTCTCTGCCGGCGAAGGTGCCGCTTCTCCGGCAAGGAAGCCTCAGCCGCTTCTCCTGCACACGGAGAGCGTGCTAGCTGCTGAAACGTGAAGAAAGAAGCTGCAGAACACTGGCACTGAGCGTGCAGCTTTCCAGCGGAGAGAAAAAGCTACTTGAACACTCTGCAAGCCTTTCCACTCCCAAAAACATGCACATGGAATGAGCTGCTGCAAAAGCGATGCTGTGCTCGCTGCTGCTCCTCCTGAAGCTCTGGCTGCTAAATCTGAGGCTTTCCTTCCAATTTCAAGCTGCAAAGCACTTGCTGAATTCCAGGGAATGTCCGGGAGGCATTTGCTGTGCTGGCACACTTTCTCCTTCCTAGACAGAGTGGAAAAGCTTTTCCCTGCCGTGTAGGCGACAAGAGACGCATTAGACGGGCATCCGGAGCTGTCCGAAGGTAAGCGCCTGTTCCCGGCCTCTTTCGGCACAAGCCCCCGCTCCGGAGCGCACCGCGGCCGGCAGGATGCTCTCTGCCGGCGAAGGTGCCGCTTCTCCGGCAAGGAAGCCTCAGCCGCTTCTCCTGCACACGGAGAGCGTGCTAGCTGCTGAAACGTGAAGAAAGAAGCTGCAGAACACTGGCACTGAGCGTGCAGCTTTCCAGCGGAGAGAAAAAGCTACTTGAACACTCTGCAAGCCTTTCCACGCCCAAAAACATGCACATGGAAGGAGCTGCTGCAAAAGCGATGCTGTGCTCGCTGCTGCTCCTCCTGAAGCTCTGGCTGCTAAATCTGAGGCTTTCCTTCCAATTTCAAGCTGCAAAGCACTTGCTGAATTGCAGGGAAAGTCCGGGAGGCATTTGCTGTGCTGGCACACTTTCTCCTTCCTAGACAGAGTGGAAAAGCTTTTCCCTGCCGTGTAGGCGACAAGAGACGCATTAGACGGGCATCCGGAGCTGTCCGAAGGTAAGCGCCTGTTCCCGGCCTCTTTCGGCACAAGCCCCCGCTCCGGAGCGCACCGCGGCCGGCAGGATGCTCTCTGCCGGCGAAGGTGCCGCTTCTCCGGCAAGGAAGCCTCAGCCGCTTCTCCTGCACACGGAGAGCGTGCTAGCTGCTGAAACGTGAAGAAAGAAGCTGCAGAACACTGGCACTGAGCGTGCAGCTTTCCAGCGGAGAGAAAAAGCTACTTGAACACTCTGCAAGCCTTTCCACTCCCAAAAACATGCACATGGAAGGAGCTGCTGCAAAAGCGATGCTGTGCTCGCTGCTGCTCCTCCTGAAGCTCTGGCTGCTAAATCTGAGGCTTTCCTTCCAATTTCAAGCTGCAAAGCACTTGCTGAATTGCAGGGAAAGTCCGGGAGGCATTTGCTGTGCTGGCACACTTTCTCCTTCCTAGACAGAGTGGAAAAGCTTTTCCCTGCCGTGTAGGCGACAAGAGACGCATTAGACGGGCATCCGGAGCTGTCCGAAGGTAAGCGTCTGTTCCCGGCCTCTTTCGGCACAAGCCCCCGCTCCGGAGCGCACCGCGGCCGGCCGGAGGCTCTCTGCCGGCGAAGGTGCCGCTTCTCCGGCAAGGAAGCCTCAGCCGCTTCTCCTGCACACGGAGAGCGTGCTAGCTGCTGAAACGTGAAGAAAGAAGCTGCAGAACACTGGCACTGAGCGTGCAGCTTTCCAGCGGAGAGAAAAAGCTACTTGAACACTCTGCAAGCTTTTCCACTCCCAAAAACATGCACATGGAAGGAGCTGCTGCAAAAGCGATGCTGTGCTCGCTGCTGCTCCTCCTGAAGCTCTGGCTGCTAAATCTGAGGCTTTCCTTCCAATTTCAAGCTGCAAAGCACTTGCTGAATTGCAGGGAAAGTCCGGGAGGCATTTGCTGTGCTGGCACACTTTCTCCTTCCTAGACAGAGTGGAAAAGCTTTTCCCTGCCGTGTAGGCGACAAGAGACGCATTAGACGGGCATCCGGAGCTGTCCGAAGGTAAGCGCCTGTTCCCGGCCTCTTTCGGCACAAGCCCCCGCTCCGGAGCGCACCGCGGCCGGCAGGATGCTCTCTGCCGGCGAAGGTGCCGCTTCTCCGGCAAGGAAGCCTCAGCCGCTTCTCCTGCACACGGAGAGCGTGCTAGCTGCTGAAACGTGAAGAAAGAAGCTGCAGAACACTGGCACTGAGCGTGCAGCTTTCCAGCGGAGAGAAAAAGCTACTTGAACACTCTGCAAGCCTTTCCACTCCCAAAAACATGCACATGGAAGGAGCTGCTGCAAAAGCGATGCTGTGCTCGCTGCTGCTCCTCCTGAAGCTCTGGCTGCTAAATCTGAGGCTTTCCTTCCAATTTCAAGCTGCAAAGCACTTGCTGAATTCCAGGGAATGTCCGGGAGGCATTTGCTGTGCTGGCACACTTTCTCCTTCCTAGACAGAGTGGAAAAGCTTTTCCCTGCCGTGTAGGCGACAAGAGACGCATTAGACGGGCATCCGGAGCTGTCCGAAGGTAAGCGCCTGTTGCCGGCCTCTTTCGGCACAAGCCCCCGCTCCGGAGCGCACCGCGGCCGGCAGGATGCTCTCTGCCGGCGAAGGTGCCGCTTCTCCGGCAAGGAAGCCTCAGCCGCTTCTCCTGCACACGGAGAGCGTGCTAGCTGCTGAAACGTGAAGAAAGAAGCTGCAGAACACTGGCACTGAGCGTGCAGCTTTCCAGCGGAGAGAAAAAGCTACTTGAACACTCTGCAAGCCTTTCCACTCCCAAAAACATGCACATGGAAGGAGCTGCTGCAAAAGCGATGCTGTGCTCGCTGCTGCTCCTCCTGAAGCTCTGGCTGCTAAATCTGAGGCTTTCCTTCCAATTTCAAGCTGCAAAGCACTTGCTGAATTGCAGGGAAAGTCCGGGAGGCATTTGCTGTGCTGGCACACTTTCTCCTTCCTAGACAGAGTGGAAAAGCTTTTCCCTGCCGTGTAGGCGACAAGAGACGCATTAGACGGGCATCCGGAGCTGTCCGAAGGTAAGCGCCTGTTCCCGGCCTCTTTCGGCACAAGCCCCCGCTCCGGAGCGCACCGCGGCCGGCCGGATGCTCTCTGCCGGCGAAGGTGCCGCTTCTCCGGCAAGGAAGCCTCAGCCGCTTCTCCTGCACACGGAGAGCGTGCTAGCTGCTGAAACGTGAAGAAAGAAGCTGCAGAACACTGGCACTGAGCGTGCAGCTTTCCAGCGGAGAGAAAAAGCTACTTGAACACTCTGCAAGCCTTTCCACTCCCAAAAACATGCACATGGAAGGAGCTGCTGCAAAAGCGATGCTGTGCTCGCTGCTGCTCCTCCTGAAGCTCTGGCTGCTAAATCTGAGGCTTTCCTTCCAATTTCAAGCTGCAAAGCACTTGCTGAATTGCAGGGAAAGTCCGGGAGGCATTTGCTGTGCTGGCACACTTTCTCCTTCCTAGACAGAGTGGAAAAGCTTTTCCCTGCCGTGTAGGCGACAAGAGACGCATTAGACGGGCATCCGGAGCTGTCCGAAGGTAAGCGCCTGTTCCCGGCCTCTTTCGGCACAAGCCCCCGCTCCGGAGCGCACCGCGGCCGGCAGGATGCTCTCTGCCGGCGAAGGTGCCGCTTCTCCGGCAAGGAAGCCTCAGCCGCTTCTCCTGCACACGGAGAGCGTGCTAGCTGCTGAAACGTGAAGAAAGAAGCTGCAGAACACTGGCACTGAGCGTGCAGCTTTCCAGCGGAGAGAAAAAGCTACTTGAACACTCTGCAAGCCTTTCCACTCCCAAAAACATGCACATGGAAGGAGCTGCTGCAAAAGCGATGCTGTGCTCGCTGCTGCTCCTCCTGAAGCTCTGGCTGCTAAATCTGAGGCTTTCCTTCCAATTTCAAGCTGCAAAGCACTTGCTGAATTGCAGGGAAAGTCCGGGAGGCATTTGCTGTGCTGGCACACTTTCTCCTTCCTAGACAGAGTGGAAAAGCTTTTCCCTGCCGTGTAGGCGACAAGAGACGCATTAGACGGGCATCCGGAGCTGTCCGAAGGTAAGCGCCTGTTGCCGGCCTCTTTCGGCACAAGCCCCCGCTCCGGAGCGCACCGCGGCCGGCAGGATGCTCTCTGCCGGCGAAGGTGCCGCTTCTCCGGCAAGGAAGCCTCAGCCGCTTCTCCTGCACACGGAGAGCGTGCTAGCTGCTGAAACGTGAAGAAAGAAGCTGCAGAACACTGGCACTGAGCGTGCAGCTTTCCAGCGGAGAGAAAAAGCTACTTGAACACTCTGCAAGCCTTCCAACTCCCAAAAACATGCACATGGAAGGAGCTGCTGCAAAAGCGATGCTGTGCTCGCTGCTGCTCCTCCTGAAGCTCTGGCTGCTAAATCTGAGGCTTTCCTTCCAATTTCAAGCTGCAAAGCACTTGCTGAATTGCAGGGAAAGTCCGGGAGGCATTTGCTGTGCTGGCACACTTTCTCCTTCCTAGACAGAGTGGAAAAGCTTTTCCCTGCCGTGTAGGCGACAAGAGACGCATTAGACGGGCATCCGGAGCTGTCCGAAGGTAAGCGTCTGTTCCCGGCCTCTTTCGGCACAAGCCCCCGCTCCGGAGCGCACCGCGGCCGGCCGGAGGCTCTCTGCCGGCGAAGGTGCCGCTTCTCCGGCAAGGAAGCCTCAGCCGCTTCTCCTGCACACGGAGAGCGTGCTAGCTGCTGAAACGTGAAGAAAGAAGCTGCAGAACACTGGCACTGAGCCTGCAGCTTTCCAGCGGAGAGAAAAAGCTACTTGAACACTCTGCAAGCCTTTCCACTCCCAAAAACATGCACATGGAAGGAGCTGCTGCAAAAGCGATGCTGTGCTCGCTGCTGCTCCTCCTGAAGCTCTGGCTGCTAAATCTGAGGCTTTCCTTCCAATTTCAAGCTGCAAAGCACTTGCTGAATTGCAGGGAAAGTCCGGCAGGCATTTGCTGTGCTGGCACACTTTCTCCTTCCTAGACAGAGTGGAAAAGCTTTTCCCTGCCGTGTAGGCGACAAGAGACGCATTAGACGGGCATCCGGAGCTGTCCGAAGGTAAGCGCCTGTTGCCGGCCTCTTTCGGCACAAGCCCCCGCTCCGGAGCGCACCGCGGCCGGCCGGAGGCTCTCTGCCGGCGAAGGTGCCGCTTCTCCGGCAAGGAAGCCTCAGCCGCTTCTCCTGCACACGGAGAGCGTGCTAGCTGCTGAAACGTGAAGAAAGAAGCTGCAGAACACTGGCACTGAGCGTGCAGCTTTCCAGCGGAGAGAAAAAGCTACTTGAACACTCTGCAAGCCTTTCCACTCCCAAAAACATGCACATGGAAGGAGCTGCTGCAAAAGCGATGCTGTGCTCGCTGCTGCTCCTCCTGAAGCTCTGGCTGCTAAATCTGAGGCTTTCCTTCCAATTTCAAGCTGCAAAGCACTTGCTGAATTGCAGGGAAAGTCCGGGAGGCATTTGCTGTGCTGGCACACTTTCTCCTTCCTAGACAGAGTGGAAAAGCTTTTCCCTGCCGTGTAGGCGACAAGAGACGCATTAGACGGGCATCCGGAGCTGTCCGAAGGTAAGCGCCTGTTCCCGGCCTCTTTCGGCACAAGCCCCCGCTCCGGAGCGCACCGCGGCCGGCAGGATGCTCTCTGCCGGCGAAGGTGCCGCTTCTCCGGCAAGGAAGCCTCAGCCGCTTCTCCTGCACACGGAGAGCGTGCTAGCTGCTGAAACGTGAAGAAAGAAGCTGCAGAACACTGGCACTGAGCGTGCAGCTTTCCAGCGGAGAGAAAAAGCTACTTGAACACTCTGCAAGCCTTTCCACTCCCAAAAACATGCACATGGAAGGAGCTGCTGCAAAAGCGATGCTGTGCTCGCTGCTGCTCCTCCTGAAGCTCTGGCTGCTAAATCTGAGGCTTTCCTTCCAATTTCAAGCTGCAAAGCACTTGCTGAATTGCAGGGAAAGTCCGGGAGGCATTTGCTGTGCTGGCACACTTTCTCCTTCCTAGACAGAGTGGAAAAGCTTTTCCCTGCCGTGTAGGCGACAAGAGACGCATTAGACGGGCATCCGGAGCTGTCCGAAGGTAAGCGCCTGTTGCCGGCCTCTTTCGGCACAAGCCCCCGCTCCGGAGCGCACCGCGGCCGGCCGGATGCTCTCTGCCGGCGAAGGTGCCGATTCTCCGGCAAGGAAGCCTCAGCCGCTTCTCCTGCACACGGAGAGCGTGCTAGCTGCTGAAACGTGAAGAAAGAAGCTGCAGAACACTGGCACTGAGCCTGCAGCTTTCCAGCGGAGAGAAAAAGCTACTTGAACACTCTGCAAGCCTTTCCACTCCCAAAAACATGCACATGGAAGGAGCTGCTGCAAAAGCGATGCTGTGCTCGCTGCTGCTCCTCCTGAAGCTCTGGCTGCTAAATCTGAGGCTTTCCTTCCAATTTCAAGCTGCAAAGCACTTGCTGAATTGCAGGGAAAGTCCGGGAGGCATTTGCTGTGCTGGCACACTTTCTCCTTCCTAGACAGAGTGGAAAAGCTTTTCCCTGCCGTGTAGGCGACAAGAGACGCATTAGACGGGCATCCGGAGCTGTCCGAAGGTAAGCGCCTGTTCCCGGCCTCTTTCGGCACAAGCCCCCGCTCCGGAGCGCACCGCGGCCGGCAGGATGCTCTCTGCCGGCGAAGGTGCCGCTTCTCCGGCAAGGAAGCCTCAGCCGCTTCTCCTGCACACGGAGAGCGTGCTAGCTGCTGAAACGTGAAGAAAGAAGCTGCAGAACACTGGCACTGAGCGTGCAGCTTTCCAGCGGAGAGAAAAAGCTACTTGAACACTCTGCAAGCCTTCCAACTCCCAAAAACATGCACATGGAAGGAGCTGCTGCAAAAGCGATGCTGTGCTCGCTGCTGCACCTCCTGAAGCTCTGGCTGCTAAATCTGAGGCTTTCCTTCCAATTTCAAGCTGCAAAGCACTTGCTGAATTGCAGGGAAAGTCCGGGAGGCATTTGCTGTGCTGGCACACTTTCTCCTTCCTAGACAGAGTGGAAAAGCTTTTCCCTGCCGTGTAGGCGACAAGAGACGCATTAGACGGGCATCCGGAGCTGTCCGAAGGTAAGCGCCTGTTGCCGGCCTCTTTCGGCACAAGCCCCCGCTCCGGAGCGCACCGCGGCCGGCAGGATGCTCTCTGCCGGCGAAGGTGCCGCTTCTCCGGCAAGGAAGCCTCAGCCGCTTCTCCTGCACACGGAGAGCGTGCTAGCTGCTGAAACGTGAAGAAAGAAGCTGCAGAACACTGGCACTGAGCGTGCAGCTTTCCAGCGGAGAGAAAAAGCTACTTGAACACTCTGCAAGCCTTCCAACTCCCAAAAACATGCACATGGAAGGAGCTGCTGCAAAAGCGATGCTGTGCTCGCTGCTGCACCTCCTGAAGCTCTGGCTGCTAAATCTGAGGCTTTCCTTCCAATTTCAAGCTGCAAAGCACTTGCTGAATTGCAGGGAAAGTCCGGGAGGCATTTGCTGTGCTGGCAAACTTTCTCCTTCCTAGACAGAGTGGAAAAGCTTTTCCCTGCCGTGTAGGCGACAAGAGACGCATTAGACGGGCATCCGGAGCTGTCCGAAGGTAAGCGCCTGTTCCCGGCCTCTTTCGGCACAAGCCCCCGCTCCGGAGCGCACCGCGGCCGACCGGATGCTCTCTGCCGGCGAAGGTGCCGCTTCTCCGGCAAGGAAGCCTCAGCCGCTTCTCCTGCACACGGAGAGCGTGCTAGCTGCTGAAACGTGAAGAAAGAAGCTGCAGAACACTGGCACTGAGCGTGCAGCTTTCCAGCGGAGAGAAAAAGCTACTTGAACACTCTGCAAGCCTTTCCACTCCCAAAAACATGCACATGGAAGGAGCTGCTGCAAAAGCGATGCTGTGCTCGCTGCTGCTCCTCCTGAAGCTCTGGCTGCTAAATCTGAGGCTTTCCTTCCAATTTCAAGCTGCAAAGCACTTGCTGAATTGCAGGGAAAGTCCGGGAGGCATTTGCTGTGCTGGCACACTTTCTCCTTCCTAGACAGAGTGGAAAAGCTTTTCCCTGCCGTGTAGGCGACAAGAGACGCATTAGACGGGCATCCGGAGCTGTCCGAAGGTAAGCGCCTGTTGCCGGCCTCTTTCGGCACAAGCCCCCGCTCCGGAGCGCACCGCGGCCGGCAGGATGCTCTCTGCCGGCGAAGGTGCCGCTTCTCCGGCAAGGAAGCCTCAGCCGCTTCTCCTGCACACGGAGAGCGTGCTAGCTGCTGAAACGTGAAGAAAGAAGCTGCAGAACACTGGCACTGAGCGTGCAGCTTTCCAGCGGAGAGAAAAAGCTACTTGAACACTCTGCAAGCCTTTCCACTCCCAAAAACATGCACATGGAAGGAGCTGCTGCAAAAGCGATGCTGTGCTCGCTGCTGCTCTTCCTGAAGCTCTGGCTGCTAAATCTGAGGCTTTCCTTCCAATTTCAAGCTGCAAAGCACTTGCTGAATTCCAGGGAAAGTCCGGGAGGCATTTGCTGTGCTGGCACACTTTCTCCTTCCTAGACAGAGTGGAAAAGCTTTTCCCTGCCGTGTAGGCGACAAGAGACGCATTAGACGGGCATCCGGAGCTGTCCGAAGGTAAGCGCCTGTTGCCGGCCTCTTTCGGCACAAGCCCCCGCTCCGGAGCGCACCGCGGCCGGCAGGATGCTCTCTGCCGGCGAAGGTGCCGCTTCTCCGGCAAGGAAGCCTCAGCCGCTTCTCCTGCACACGGAGAGCGTGCTAGCTGCTGAAACGTGAAGAAAGAAGCTGCAGAACACTGGCACTGAGCGTGCAGCTTTCCAGCGGAGAGAAAAAGCTACTTGAACACTCTGCAAGCCTTTCCACTCCCAAAAACATGCACATGGAAAGAGCTGCTGCAAAAGCGATGCTGTGCTCGCTGCTGCTCCTCCTGAAGCTCTGGCTGCTAAATCTGAGGCTTTCCTTCCAATTTCAAGCTGCAAAGCACTTGCTGAATTGCAGGGAAAGTCCGGGAGGCATTTGCTGTGCTGGCACACTTTCTCCTTCCTAGACAGAGTGGAAAAGCTTTTCCCTGCCGTGTAGGCGACAAGAGACGCATTAGACGGGCATCCGGAGCTGTCCGAAGGTAAGCGCCTGTTCCCGGCCTCTTTCGGCACAAGCCCCCGCTCCGGAGCGCACCGCGGCCGGCAGGATGCTCTCTGCCGGCGAAGGTGCCGCTTCTCCGGCAAGGAAGCCTCAGCCGCTTCTCCTGCACACGGAGAGCGTGCTAGCTGCTGAAACGTGAAGAAAGAAGCTGCAGAACACTGGCACTGAGCGTGCAGCTTTCCAGCGGAGAGAAAAAGCTACTTGAACACTCTGCAAGCCTTTCCACTCCCAAAAACATGCACATGGAAGGAGCTGCTGCAAAAGCGATGCTGTGCTCGCTGCTGCTCCTCCTGAAGCTCTGGCTGCTAAATCTGAGGCTTTCCTTCCAATTTCAAGCTGCAAAGCACTTGCTGAATTGCAGGGAAAGTCCGGGAGGCATTTGCTGTGCTGGCACACTTTCTCCTTCCTAGACAGAGTGGAAAAGCTTTTCCCTGCCGTGTAGGCGACAAGAGACGCATTAGACGGGCATCCGGAGCTGTCCGAAGGTAAGCGCCTGTTCCCGGCCTCTTTCGGCACAAGCCCCCGCTCCGGAGCGCACCGCGGCCGGCCGGAGGCTCTCTGCCGGCGAAGGTGCCGCTTCTCCGGCAAGGAAGCCTCAGCCGCTTCTCCTGCACACGGAGAGCGTGCTAGCTGCTGAAACGTGAAGAAAGGAGCTGCAGAACACTGGCACTGAGCGTGCAGCTTTCCAGCGGAGAGAAAAAGCTACTTGAACACTCTGCAAGCCTTTCCACTCCCAAAAACATGCACATGGAAGGAGCTGCTGCAAAAGCGATGCTGTGCTCGCTGCTGCTCCTCCTGAAGCTCTGGCTGCTAAATCTGAGGCTTTCCTTCCAATTTCAAGCTGCAAAGCACTTGCTGAATTGCAGGGAAAGTCCGGGAGGCATTTGCTGTGCTGGCACACTTTCTCCTTCCTAGACAGAGTGGAAAAGCTTTTCCCTGCCGTGTAGGCGACAAGAGACGCATTAGACGGGCATCCGGAGCTGTCCGAAGGTAAGCGCCTGTTCCCGGCCTCTTTCGGCACAAGCCCCCGCTCCGGAGCGCACCGCGGCCGGCAGGATGCTCTCTGCCGGCGAAGGTGCCGCTTCTCCGGCAAGGAAGCCTCAGCCGCTTCTCCTGCACACGGAGAGCGTGCTAGCTGCTGAAACGTGAAGAAAGAAGCTGCAGAACACTGGCACTGAGCGTGCAGCTTTCCAGCGGAGAGAAAAAGCTACTTGAACACTCTGCAAGCCTTCCAACTCCCAAAAACATGCACATGGAAGGAGCTGCTGCAAAAGCGATGCTGTGCTCGCTGCTGCACCTCCTGAAGCTCTGGCTGCTAAATCTGAGGCTTTCCTTCCAATTTCAAGCTGCAAAGCACTTGCTGAATTGCAGGGAAAGTCCGGGAGGCATTTGCTGTGCTGGCACACTTTCTCCTTCCTAGACAGAGTGGAAAAGCTTTTCCCTGCCGTGTAGGCGACAAGAGACGCATTAGACGGGCATCCGGAGCTGTCCGAAGGTAAGCGCCTGTTGCCGGCCTCTTTCGGCACAAGCCCCCGCTCCGGAGCGCACCGCGGCCGGCAGGATGCTCTCTGCCGGCGAAGGTGCCGCTTCTCCGGCAAGGAAGCCTCAGCCGCTTCTCCTGCACACGGAGAGCGTGCTAGCTGCTGAAACGTGAAGAAAGAAGCTGCAGAACACTGGCACTGAGCGTGCAGCTTTCCAGCGGAGAGAAAAAGCTACTTGAACACTCTGCAAGCCTTCCAACTCCCAAAAACATGCACATGGAAGGAGCTGCTGCAAAAGCGATGCTGTGCTCGCTGCTGCACCTCCTGAAGCTCTGGCTGCTAAATCTGAGGCTTTCCTTCCAATTTCAAGCTGCAAAGCACTTGCTGAATTGCAGGGAAAGTCCGGGAGGCATTTGCTGTGCTGGCAAACTTTCTCCTTCCTAGACAGAGTGGAAAAGCTTTTCCCTGCCGTGTAGGCGACAAGAGACGCATTAGACGGGCATCCGGAGCTGTCCGAAGGTAAGCGCCTGTTCCCGGCCTCTTTCGGCACAAGCCCCCGCTCCGGAGCGCACCGCGGCCGGCCGGATGCTCTCTGCCGGCGAAGGTGCCGCTTCTCCGGCAAGGAAGCCTCAGCCGCTTCTCCTGCACACGGAGAGCGTGCTAGCTGCTGAAACGTGAAGAAAGAAGCTGCAGAACACTGGCACTGAGCGTGCAGCTTTCCAGCGGAGAGAAAAAGCTACTTGAACACTCTGCAAGCCTTTCCACTCCCAAAAACATGCACATGGAAGGAGCTGCTGCAAAAGCGATGCTGTGCTCGCTGCTGCTCCTCCTGAAGCTCTGGCTGCTAAATCTGAGGCTTTCCTTCCAATTTCAAGCTGCAAAGCACTTGCTGAATTGCAGGGAAAGTCCGGGAGGCATTTGCTGTGCTGGCACACTTTCTCCTTCCTAGACAGAGTGGAAAAGCTTTTCCCTGCCGTGTAGGCGACAAGAGACGCATTAGACGGGCATCCGGAGCTGTCCGAAGGTAAGCGCCTGTTGCCGGCCTCTTTCGGCACAAGCCCCCGCTCCGGAGCGCACCGCGGCCGGCAGGATGCTCTCTGCCGGCGAAGGTGCCGCTTCTCCGGCAAGGAAGCCTCAGCCGCTTCTCCTGCACACGGAGAGCGTGCTAGCTGCTGAAACGTGAAGAAAGAAGCTGCAGAACACTGGCACTGAGCGTGCAGCTTTCCAGCGGAGAGAAAAAGCTACTTGAACACTCTGCAAGCCTTTCCACTCCCAAAAACATGCACATGGAAGGAGCTGCTGCAAAAGCGATGCTGTGCTCGCTGCTGCTCTTCCTGAAGCTCTGGCTGCTAAATCTGAGGCTTTCCTTCCAATTTCAAGCTGCAAAGCACTTGCTGAATTCCAGGGAAAGTCCGGGAGGCATTTGCTGTGCTGGCACACTTTCTCCTTCCTAGACAGAGTGGAAAAGCTTTTCCCTGCCGTGTAGGCGACAAGAGACGCATTAGACGGGCATCCGGAGCTGTCCGAAGGTAAGCGCCTGTTGCCGGCCTCTTTCGGCACAAGCCCCCGCTCCGGAGCGCACCGCGGCCGGCAGGATGCTCTCTGCCGGCGAAGGTGCCGCTTCTCCGGCAAGGAAGCCTCAGCCGCTTCTCCTGCACACGGAGAGCGTGCTAGCTGCTGAAACGTGAAGAAAGAAGCTGCAGAACACTGGCACTGAGCGTGCAGCTTTCCAGCGGAGAGAAAAAGCTACTTGAACACTCTGCAAGCCTTTCCACTCCCAAAAACATGCACATGGAAAGAGCTGCTGCAAAAGCGATGCTGTGCTCGCTGCTGCTCCTCCTGAAGCTCTGGCTGCTAAATCTGAGGCTTTCCTTCCAATTTCAAGCTGCAAAGCACTTGCTGAATTGCAGGGAAAGTCCGGGAGGCATTTGCTGTGCTGGCACACTTTCTCCTTCCTAGACAGAGTGGAAAAGCTTTTCCCTGCCGTGTAGGCGACAAGAGACGCATTAGACGGGCATCCGGAGCTGTCCGAAGGTAAGCGCCTGTTCCCGGCCTCTTTCGGCACAAGCCCCCGCTCCGGAGCGCACCGCGGCCGGCAGGATGCTCTCTGCCGGCGAAGGTGCCGCTTCTCCGGCAAGGAAGCCTCAGCCGCTTCTCCTGCACACGGAGAGCGTGCTAGCTGCTGAAACGTGAAGAAAGAAGCTGCAGAACACTGGCACTGAGCGTGCAGCTTTCCAGCGGAGAGAAAAAGCTACTTGAACACTCTGCAAGCCTTTCCACTCCCAAAAACATGCACATGGAAGGAGCTGCTGCAAAAGCGATGCTGTGCTCGCTGCTGCTCCTCCTGAAGCTCTGGCTGCTAAATCTGAGGCTTTCCTTCCAATTTCAAGCTGCAAAGCACTTGCTGAATTGCAGGGAAAGTCCGGGAGGCATTTGCTGTGCTGGCACACTTTCTCCTTCCTAGACAGAGTGGAAAAGCTTTTCCCTGCCGTGTAGGCGACAAGAGACGCATTAGACGGGCATCCGGAGCTGTCCGAAGGTAAGCGCCTGTTCCCGGCCTCTTTCGGCACAAGCCCCCGCTCCGGAGCGCACCGCGGCCGGCCGGAGGCTCTCTGCCGGCGAAGGTGCCGCTTCTCCGGCAAGGAAGCCTCAGCCGCTTCTCCTGCACACGGAGAGCGTGCTAGCTGCTGAAACGTGAAGAAAGGAGCTGCAGAACACTGGCACTGAGCGTGCAGCTTTCCAGCGGAGAGAAAAAGCTACTTGAACACTCTGCAAGCCTTTCCACTCCCAAAAACATGCACATGGAAGGAGCTGCTGCAAAAGCGATGCTGTGCTCGCTGCTGCTCCTCCTGAAGCTCTGGCTGCTAAATCTGAGGCTTTCCTTCCAATTTCAAGCTGCAAAGCACTTGCTGAATTGCAGGGAAAGTCCGGGAGGCATTTGCTGTGCTGGCACACTTTCTCCTTCCTAGACAGAGTGGAAAAGCTTTTCCCTGCCGTGTAGGCGACAAGAGACGCATTAGACGGGCATCCGGAGCTGTCCGAAGGTAAGCGCCTGTTCCCGGCCTCTTTCGGCACAAGCCCCCGCTCCGGAGCGCACCGCGGCCGGCAGGATGCTCTCTGCCGGCGAAGGTGCCGCTTCTCCGGCAAGGAAGCCTCAGCCGCTTCTCCTGCACACGGAGAGCGTGCTAGCTGCTGAAACGTGAAGAAAGAAGCTGCAGAACACTGGCACTGAGCGTGCAGCTTTCCAGCGGAGAGAAAAAGCTACTTGAACACTCTGCAAGCCTTTCCACTCCCAAAAACATGCACATGGAAGGAGCTGCTGCAAAAGCGATGCTGTGCTCGCTGCTGCTCCTCCTGAAGCTCTGGCTGCTAAATCTGAGGCTTTCCTTCCAATTTCAAGCTGCAAAGCACTTGCTGAATTGCAGGGAAAGTCCGGGAGGCATTTGCTGTGCTGGCACACTTTCTCCTTCCTAGACAGAGTGGAAAAGCTTTTCCCTGCCGTGTAGGCGACAAGAGACGCATTAGACGGGCATCCGGAGCTGTCCGAAGGTAAGCGCCTGTTCCCGGCCTCTTTCGGCACAAGCCCCCGCTCCGGAGCGCACCGCGGCCGGCAGGATGCTCTCTGCCGGCGAAGGTGCCGCTTCTCCGGCAAGGAAGCCTCAGCCGCTTCTCCTGCACACGGAGAGCGTGCTAGCTGCTGAAACGTGAAGAAAGAAGCTGCAGAACACTGGCACTGAGCGTGCAGCTTTCCAGCGGAGAGAAAAAGCTACTTGAACACTCTGCAAGCCTTTCCACTCCCAAAAACATGCACATGGAAGGAGCTGCTGCAAAAGCGATGCTGTGCTCGCTGCTGCTCCTCCTGAAGCTCTGGCTGCTAAATCTGAGGCTTTCCTTCCAATTTCAAGCTGCAAAGCACTTGCTGAATTGCAGGGAAAGTCCGGGAGGCATTTGCTGTGCTGGCACACTTTCTCCTTCCTAGACAGAGTGGAAAAGCTTTTCCCTGCCGTGTAGGCGACAAGAGACGCATTAGACGGGCATCCGGAGCTGTCCGAAGGTAAGCGCCTGTTGCCGGCCTCTTTCGGCACAAGCCCCCGCTCCGGAGCGCACCGCGGCCGGCAGGATGCTCTCTGCCGGCGAAGGTGCCGCTTCTCCGGCAAGGAAGCCTCAGCCGCTTCTCCTGCACACGGAGAGCGTGCTAGCTGCTGAAACGTGAAGAAAGAAGCTGCAGAACACTGGCACTGAGCGTGCAGCTTTCCAGCGGAGAGAAAAAGCTACTTGAACACTCTGCAAGCCTTTCCACTCCCAAAAACATGCACATGGAAGGAGCTGCTGCAAAAGCGATGCTGTGCTCGCTGCTGCTCCTCCTGAAGCTCTGGCTGCTAAATCGGAGGCTTTCCTTCCAATTTCAAGCTGCAAAGTACTTGCTGAATTCCAGGGAAAGTCCGGGAGGCATTTGCTGTGCTGGCACACTTTCTCCTTCCTAGACAGAGTGGAAAAGCTTTTCCCTGCCGTGTAGGCGACAAGAGACGCATTAGACGGGCATCCGGAGCTGTCCGAAGGTAAGCGCCTGTTCCCGGCCTCTTTCGGCACAAGCCCCCGCTCCGGAGCGCACCGCGGCCGGCCGGAGGCTCTCTGCCGGCGAAGGTGCCGCTTCTCCGGCAAGGAAGCCTCAGCCGCTTCTCCTGCACACGGAGAGCGTGCTAGCTGCTGAAACGTGAAGAAAGAAGCTGCAGAACACTGGCACTGAGCCTGCAGCTTTCCAGCGGAGAGAAAAAGCTACTTGAACACTCTGCAAGCCTTTCCACTCCCAAAAACATGCACATGGAAGGAGCTGCTGCAAAAGCGATGCTGTGCTCGCTGCTGCTCCTCCTGAAGCTCTGGCTGCTAAATCGGAGGCTTTCCTTCCAATTTCAAGCTGCAAAGCACTTGCTGAATTGCAGGGAAAGTCCGGGAGGCATTTGCTGTGCTGGCACACTTTCTCCTTCCTAGACAGAGTGGAAAAGCTTTTCCCTGCCGTGTAGGCGACAAGAGACGCATTAGACGGGCATCCGGAGCTGTCCGAAGGTAAGCGCCTGTTGCCGGCCTCTTTCGGCACAAGCCCCCGCTCCGGAGCGCACCGCGGCCGGCAGGATGCTCTCTGCCGGCGAAGGTGCCGCTTCTCCGGCAAGGAAGCCTCAGCCGCTTCTCCTGCACACGGAGAGCGTGCTAGCTGCTGAAACGTGAAGAAAGAAGCTGCAGAACACTGGCACTGAGCGTGCAGCTTTCCAGCGGAGAGAAAAAGCTACTTGAACACTCTGCAAGCCTTTCCACTCCCAAAAACATGCACATGGAAGGAGCTGCTGCAAAAGCGATGCTGTGCTCGCTGCTGCTCCTCCTGAAGCTCTGGCTGCTAAATCTGAGGCTTTCCTTCCAATTTCAAGCTGCAAAGCACTTGCTGAATTGCAGGGAAAGTCCGGGAGGCATTTGCTGTGCTGGCACACTTTCTCCTTCCTAGACAGAGTGGAAAAGCTTTTCCCTGCCGTGTAGGCGACAAGAGACGCATTAGACGGGCATCCGGAGCTGTCCGAAGGTAAGCGCCTGTTGCCGGCCTCTTTCGGCACAAGCCCCCGCTCCGGAGCGCACCGCGGCCGGCAGGATGCTCTCTGCCGGCGAAGGTGCCGCTTCTCCGGCAAGGAAGCCTCAGCCGCTTCTCCTGCACACGGAGAGCGTGCTAGCTGCTGAAACGTGAAGAAAGAAGCTGCAGAACACTGGCACTGAGCGTGCAGCTTTCCAGCGGAGAGAAAAAGCTACTTGAACACTCTGCAAGCCTTTCCACTCCCAAAAACATGCACATGGAAGGAGCTGCTGCAAAAGCGATGCTGTGCTCGCTGCTGCTCCTCCTGAAGCTCTGGCTGCTAAATCTGAGGCTTTCCTTCCAATTTCAAGCTGCAAAGCACTTGCTGAATTGCAGGGAAAGTCCGGGAGGCATTTGCTGTGCTGGCACACTTTCTCCTTCCTAGACAGAGTGGAAAAGCTTTTCCCTGCCGTGTAGGCGACAAGAGACGCATTAGACGGGCATCCGGAGCTGTCCGAAGGTAAGCGCCTGTTGCCGGCCTCTTTCGGCACAAGCCCCCGCTCCGGAGCGCACCGCGGCCGGCAGGATGCTCTCTGCCGGCGAAGGTGCCGCTTCTCCGGCAAGGAAGCCTCAGCCGCTTCTCCTGCACACGGAGAGCGTGCTAGCTGCTGAAACGTGAAGAAAGAAGCTGCAGAACACTGGCACTGAGCGTGCAGCTTTCCAGCGGAGAGAAAAAGCTACTTGAACACTCTGCAAGCCTTTCCACTCCCAAAAACATGCACATGGAAGGAGCTGCTGCAAAAGCGATGCTGTGCTCGCTGCTGCTCCTCCTGAAGCTCTGGCTGCTAAATCTGAGGCTTTCCTTCCAATTTCAAGCTGCAAAGCACTTGCTGAATTGCAGGGAAAGTCCGGGAGGCATTTGCTGTGCTGGCACACTTTCTCCTTCCTAGACAGAGTGGAAAAGCTTTTCCCTGCCGTGTAGGCGACAAGAGACGCATTAGACGGGCATCCGGAGCTGTCCGAAGGTAAGCGCCTGTTGCCGGCCTCTTTCGGCACAAGCCCCCGCTCCGGAGCGCACCGCGGCCGGCAGGATGCTCTCTGCCGGCGAAGGTGCCGCTTCTCCGGCAAGGAAGCCTCAGCCGCTTCTCCTGCACACGGAGAGCGTGCTAGCTGCTGAAACGTGAAGAAAGAAGCTGCAGAACACTGGCACTGAGCCTGCAGCTTTCCAGCGGAGAGAAAAAGCTACTTGAACACTCTGCAAGCTTTCCAACTCCCAAAAACATGCACATGGAAGGAGCTGCTGCAAAAGCGATGCTATGCTCGCTGCTGCTCCTCCTGAAGCTCTGGCTGCTAAATCTGAGGCTTTCCTTCCAATTTCAAGCTGCAAAGCACTTGTTGAATTGCAGGGAAAGTCCGGGAGGCATTTGCTGTGCTGGCACACTTTCTCCTTCCTAGACAGAGTGGAAAAGCTTTTCCCTGCCGTGTAGGCGACAAGAGACGCATTAGACGGGCATCCGGAGCTGTCCGAAGGTAAGCGCCTGTTGCCGGCCTCTTTCGGCACAAGCCCCCGCTCCGGAGCGCACCGCGGCCGGCCGGAGGCTCTCTGCCGGCGAAGGTGCCGCTTCTCCGGCAAGGAAGCCTCAGCCGCTTCTCCTGCACACGGAGAGCGTGCTAGCTGCTGAAACGTGAAGAAAGGAGCTGCAGAACACTGGCACTGAGCGTGCAGCTTTCCAGCGGAGAGAAAAAGCTACTTGAACACTCTGCAAGCCTTTCCACTCCCAAAAACATGCACATGGAAGGAGCTGCTGCAAAAGCGATGCTGTGCTCGCTGCTGCTCCTCCTGAAGCTCTGGCTGCTAAATCTGAGGCTTTCCTTCCAATTTCAAGCTGCAAAGCACTTGCTGAATTGCAGGGAAAGTCCGGGAGGCATTTGCTGTGCTGGCACACTTTCTCCTTCCTAGACAGAGTGGAAAAGCTTTTCCCTGCCGTGTAGGCGACAAGAGACGCATTAGACGGGCATCCGGAGCTGTCCGAAGGTAAGCGCCTGTTGCCGGCCTCTTTCGGCACAAGCCCCCGCTCCGGAGCGCACCGCGGCCGGCAGGATGCTCTCTGCCGGCGAAGGTGCCGCTTCTCCGGCAAGGAAGCCTCAGCCGCTTCTCCTGCACACGGAGAGCGTGCTAGCTGCTGAAACGTGAAGAAAGAAGCTGCAGAACACTGGCACTGAGCGTGCAGCTTTCCAGCGGAGAGAAAAAGCTACTTGAACACTCTGCAAGCCTTTCCACTCTCAAAAACATGCACATGGAAGGAGCTGCTGCAAAAGCGATGCTGTGCTCGCTGCTGCTCCTCCTGAAGCTCTGGCTGCTAAATCGGAGGCTTTCCTTCCAATTTCAAGCTGCAAAGTACTTGCTGAATTCCAGGGAAAGTCCGGGAGGCATTTGCTGTGCTGGCACACTTTCTCCTTCCTAGACAGAGTGGAAAAGCTTTTCCCTGCCGTGTAGGCGACAAGAGACGCATTAGACGGGCATCCGGAGCTGTCCGAAGGTAAGCGCCTGTTCCCGGCCTCTTTCGGCACAAGCCCCCGCTCCGGAGCGCACCGCGGCCGGCAGGATGCTCTCTGCCGGCGAAGGTGCCGCTTCTCCGGCAAGGAAGCCTCAGCCGCTTCTCCTGCACACGGAGAGCGTGCTAGCTGCTGAAACGTGAAGAAAGAAGCTGCAGAACACTGGCACTGAGCGTGCAGCTTTCCAGCGGAGAGAAAAAGCTACTTGAACACTCTGCAAGCCTTTCCACTCCCAAAAACATGCACATGGAAGGAGCTGCTGCAAAAGCGATGCTGTGCTCGCTGCTGCTCCTCCTGAAGCTCTGGCTGCTAAATCTGAGGCTTTCCTTCCAATTTCAAGCTGCAAAGCACTTGCTGAATTGCAGGGAAAGTCCGGGAGGCATTTGCTGTGCTGGCACACTTTCTCCTTCCTAGACAGAGTGGAAAAGCTTTTCCCTGCCGTGTAGGCGACAAGAGACGCATTAGACGGGCATCCGGAGCTGTCCGAAGGTAAGCGTCTGTTCCCGGCCTCTTTCGGCACAAGCCCCCGCTCCGGAGCGCACCGCGGCCGGCCGGAGGCTCTCTGCCGGCGAAGGTGCCGCTTCTCCGGCAAGGAAGCCTCAGCCGCTTCTCCTGCACACGGAGAGCGTGCTAGCTGCTGAAACGTGAAGAAAGAAGCTGCAGAACACTGGCACTGAGCGTGCAGCTTTCCAGCGGAGAGAAAAAGCTACTTGAACACTCTGCAAGCCTTTCCACTCCCAAAAACATGCACATGGAAGGAGCTGCTGCAAAAGCGATGCTGTGCTCGCTGCTGCTCCTCCTGAAGCTCTGGCTGCTAAATCTGAGGCTTTCCATCCAATTTCAAGCTGCAAAGCACTTGCTGAATTGCAGGGAAAGTCCGGGAGGCATTTGCTGTGCTGGCACACTTTCTCCTTCCTAGACAGAGTGGAAAAGCTTTTCCCTGCCGTGTAGGCGACAAGAGACGCATTAGACGGGCATCCGGAGCTGTCCGAAGGTAAGCGCCTGTTCCCGGCCTCTTTCGGCGCAAGCCCCCGCTCCGGAGCGCACCGCGGCCGGCCGGAGGCTCTCTGCCGGCGAAGGTGCCGCTTCTCCGGCAAGGAAGCCTCAGCCGCTTCTCCTGCACACGGAGAGCGTGCTAGCTGCTGAAACGTGAAGAAAGAAGCTGCAGAACACTGGCACTGAGCCTGCAGCTTTCCAGCGGAGAGAAAAAGCTACTTGAACACTCTGCAAGCCTTTCCACTCCCAAAAACATGCACATGGAAGGAGCTGCTGCAAAAGCGATGCTGTGCTCGCTGCTGCTCCTCCTGAAGCTCTGGCTGCTAAATCGGAGGCTTTCCTTCCAATTTCAAGCTGCAAAGCACTTGCTGAATTGCAGGGAAAGTCCGGGAGGCATTTGCTGTGCTGGCACACTTTCTCCTTCCTAGACAGAGTGGAAAAGCTTTTCCCTGCCGTGTAGGCGACAAGAGACGCATTAGACGGGCATCCGGAGCTGTCCGAAGGTAAGCGCCTGTTCCCGGCCTCTTTCGGCACAAGCCCCCGCTCCGGAGCGCACCGCGGCCGGCCGGAGGCTCTCTGCCGGCGAAGGTGCCGCTTCTCCGGCAAGGAAGCCTCAGCCGCTTCTCCTGCACACGGAGAGCGTGCTAGCTGCTGAAACGTGAAGAAAGAAGCTGCAGAACACTGGCACTGAGCGTGCAGCTTTCCAGCGGAGAGAAAAAGCTACTTGAACACTCTGCAAGCCTTTCCACTCCCAAAAACATGCACATGGAAGGAGCTGCTGCAAAAGCGATGCTGTGCTCGCTGCTGCTCCTCCTGAAGCTCTGGCTGCTAAATCGGAGGCTTTCCTTCCAATTTCAAGCTGCAAAGCACTTGCTGAATTGCAGGGAAAGTCCGGGAGGCATTTGCTGTGCTGGCACACTTTCTCCTTCCTAGACAGAGTGGAAAAGCTTTTCCCTGCCGTGTAGGCGACAAGAGACGCATTAGACGGGCATCCGGAGCTGTCCGAAGGTAAGCGCCTGTTCCCGGCCTCTTTCGGCACAAGCCCCCGCTCCGGAGCGCACCGCGGCCGGCAGGATGCTCTCTGCCGGCGAAGGTGCCGCTTCTCCGGCAAGGAAGCCTCAGCCGCTTCTCCTGCACACGGAGAGCGTGCTAGCTGCTGAAACGTGAAGAAAGAAGCTGCAGAACACTGGCACTGAGCGTGCAGCTTTCCAGCGGAGAGAAAAAGCTACTTGAACACTCTGCAAGCCTTTCCACTCCCAAAAACATGCACATGGAAGGAGCTGCTGCAAAAGCGATGCTGTGCTCGCTGCTGCTCCTCCTGAAGCTCTGGCTGCTAAATCTGAGGCTTTCCTTCCAATTTCAAGCTGCAAAGCACTTGCTGAATTGCAGGGAAAGTCCGGGAGGCATTTGCTGTGCTGGCACACTTTCTCCTTCCTAGACAGAGTGGAAAAGCTTTTCCCTGCCGTGTAGGCGACAAGAGACGCATTAGACGGGCATCCGGAGCTGTCCGAAGGTAAGCGCCTGTTGCCGGCCTCTTTCGGCACAAGCCCCCGCTCCGGAGCGCACCGCGGCCGGCAGGATGCTCTCTGCCGGCGAAGGTGCCGCTTCTCCGGCAAGGAAGCCTCAGCCGCTTCTCCTGCACACGGAGAGCGTGCTAGCTGCTGAAACGTGAAGAAAGAAGCTGCAGAACACTGGCACTGAGCGTGCAGCTTTCCAGCGGAGAGAAAAAGCTACTTGAACACTCTGCAAGCCTTTCCACTCCCAAAAACATGCACATGGAAGGAGCTGCTGCAAAAGCGATGCTGTGCTCGCTGCTGCTCCTCCTGAAGCTCTGGCTGCTAAATCTGAGGCTTTCCTTCCAATTTCAAGCTGCAAAGCACTTGCTGAATTGCAGGGAAAGTCCGGGAGGCATTTGCTGTGCTGGCACACTTTCTCCTTCCTAGACAGAGTGGAAAAGCTTTTCCCTGCCGTGTAGGCGACAAGAGACGCATTAGACGGGCATCCGGAGCTGTCCGAAGGTAAGCGCCTGTTGCCGGCCTCTTTCGGCACAAGCCCCCGCTCCGGAGCGCACCGCGGCCGGCAGGATGCTCTCTGCCGGCGAAGGTGCCGCTTCTCCGGCAAGGAAGCCTCAGCCGCTTCTCCTGCACACGGAGAGCGTGCTAGCTGCTGAAACGTGAAGAAAGAAGCTGCAGAACACTGGCACTGAGCGTGCAGCTTTCCAGCGGAGAGAAAAAGCTACTTGAACACTCTGCAAGCCTTTCCACTCCCAAAAACATGCACATGGAAGGAGCTGCTGCAAAAGCGATGCTGTGCTCGCTGCTGCTCCTCCTGAAGCTCTGGCTGCTAAATCTGAGGCTTTCCTTCCAATTTCAAGCTGCAAAGCACTTGCTGAATTGCAGGGAAAGTCCGGGAGGCATTTGCTGTGCTGGCACACTTTCTCCTTCCTAGACAGAGTGGAAAAGCTTTTCCCTGCCGTGTAGGCGACAAGAGACGCATTAGACGGGCATCCGGAGCTGTCCGAAGGTAAGCGCCTGTTCCCGGCCTCTTTCGGCACAAGCCCCCGCTCCGGAGCGCACCGCGGCCGGCAGGATGCTCTCTGCCGGCGAAGGTGCCGCTTCTCCGGCAAGGAAGCCTCAGCCGCTTCTCCTGCACACGGAGAGCGTGCTAGCTGCTGAAACGTGAAGAAAGAAGCTGCAGAACACTGGCACTGAGCGTGCAGCTTTCCAGCGGAGAGAAAAAGCTACTTGAACACTCTGCAAGCCTTTCCACTCCCAAAAACATGCACATGGAAGGAGCTGCTGCAAAAGCGATGCTGTGCTCGCTGCTGCTCCTCCTGAAGCTCTGGCTGCTAAATCTGAGGCTTTCCTTCCAATTTCAAGCTGCAAAGCACTTGCTGAATTGCAGGGAAAGTCCGGGAGGCATTTGCTGTGCTGGCACACTTTCTCCTTCCTAGACAGAGTGGAAAAGCTTTTCCCTGCCGTGTAGGCGACAAGAGACGCATTAGACGGGCATCCGGAGCTGTCCGAAGGTAAGCGCCTGTTGCCGGCCTCTTTCGGCACAAGCCCCCGCTCCGGAGCGCACCGCGGCCGGCAGGATGCTCTCTGCCGGCGAAGGTGCCGCTTCTCCGGCAAGGAAGCCTCAGCCGCTTCTCCTGCACACGGAGAGCGTGCTAGCTGCTGAAACGTGAAGAAAGAAGCTGCAGAACACTGGCACTGAGCGTGCAGCTTTCCAGCGGAGAGAAAAAGCTACTTGAACACTCTGCAAGCCTTTCCACTCCCAAAAACATGCACATGGAAGGAGCTGCTGCAAAAGCGATGCTGTGCTCGCTGCTGCTCCTCCTGAAGCTCTGGCTGCTAAATCTGAGGCTTTCCTTCCAATTTCAAGCTGCAAAGCACTTGCTGAATTGCAGGGAAAGTCCGGGAGGCATTTGCTGTGCTGGCACACTTTCTCCTTCCTAGACAGAGTGGAAAAGCTTTTCCCTGCCGTGTAGGCGACAAGAGACGCATTAGACGGGCATCCGGAGCTGTCCGAAGGTAAGCGTCTGTTCCCGGCCTCTTTCGGCACAAGCCCCCGCTCCGGAGCGCACCGCGGCCGGCCGGAGGCTCTCTGCCGGCGAAGGTGCCGCTTCTCCGGCAAGGAAGCCTCAGCCGCTTCTCCTGCACACGGAGAGCGTGCTAGCTGCTGAAACGTGAAGAAAGAAGCTGCAGAACACTGGCACTGAGCGTGCAGCTTTCCAGCGGAGAGAAAAAGCTACTTGAACACTCTGCAAGCCTTTCCACTCCCAAAAACATGCACATGGAAGGAGCTGCTGCAAAAGCGATGCTGTGCTCGCTGCTGCTCCTCCTGAAGCTCTGGCTGCTAAATCTGAGGCTTTCCATCCAATTTCAAGCTGCAAAGCACTTGCTGAATTGCAGGGAAAGTCCGGGAGGCATTTGCTGTGCTGGCACACTTTCTCCTTCCTAGACAGAGTGGAAAAGCTTTTCCCTGCCGTGTAGGCGACAAGAGACGCATTAGACGGGCATCCGGAGCTGTCCGAAGGTAAGCGCCTGTTCCCGGCCTCTTTCGGCGCAAGCCCCCGCTCCGGAGCGCACCGCGGCCGGCCGGAGGCTCTCTGCCGGCGAAGGTGCCGCTTCTCCGGCAAGGAAGCCTCAGCCGCTTCTCCTGCACACGGAGAGCGTGCTAGCTGCTGAAACGTGAAGAAAGAAGCTGCAGAACACTGGCACTGAGCCTGCAGCTTTCCAGCGGAGAGAAAAAGCTACTTGAACACTCTGCAAGCCTTTCCACTCCCAAAAACATGCACATGGAAGGAGCTGCTGCAAAAGCGATGCTGTGCTCGCTGCTGCTCCTCCTGAAGCTCTGGCTGCTAAATCTGAGGCTTTCCTTCCAATTTCAAGCTGCAAAGCACTTGCTGAATTGCAGGGAAAGTCCGGGAGGCATTTGCTGTGCTGGCACACTTTCTCCTTCCTAGACAGAGTGGAAAAGCTTTTCCCTGCCGTGTAGGCGACAAGAGACGCATTAGACGGGCATCCGGAGCTGTCCGAAGGTAAGCGCCTGTTGCCGGCCTCTTTCGGCACAAGCCCCCGCTCCGGAGCGCACCGCGGCCGGCAGGATGCTCTCTGCCGGCGAAGGTGCCGCTTCTCCGGCAAGGAAGCCTCAGCCGCTTCTCCTGCACACGGAGAGCGTGCTAGCTGCTGAAACGTGAAGAAAGAAGCTGCAGAACACTGGCACTGAGCGTGCAGCTTTCCAGCGGAGAGAAAAAGCTACTTGAACACTCTGCAAGCCTTTCCACTCCCAAAAACATGCACATGGAAGGAGCTGCTGCAAAAGCGATGCTGTGCTCGCTGCTGCTCCTCCTGAAGCTCTGGCTGCTAAATCTGAGGCTTTCCTTCCAATTTCAAGCTGCAAAGCACTTGCTGAATTGCAGGGAAAGTCCGGGAGGCATTTGCTGTGCTGGCACACTTTCTCCTTCCTAGACAGAGTGGAAAAGCTTTTCCCTGCCGTGTAGGCGACAAGAGACGCATTAGACGGGCATCCGGAGCTGTCCGAAGGTAAGCGCCTGTTGCCGGCCTCTTTCGGCACAAGCCCCCGCTCCGGAGCGCACCGCGGCCGGCAGGATGCTCTCTGCCGGCGAAGGTGCCGCTTCTCCGGCAAGGAAGCCTCAGCCGCTTCTCCTGCACACGGAGAGCGTGCTAGCTGCTGAAACGTGAAGAAAGAAGCTGCAGAACACTGGCACTGAGCGTGCAGCTTTCCAGCGGAGAGAAAAAGCTACTTGAACACTCTGCAAGCCTTTCCACTCCCAAAAACATGCACATGGAAGGAGCTGCTGCAAAAGCGATGCTGTGCTCGCTGCTGCTCCTCCTGAAGCTCTGGCTGCTAAATCTGAGGCTTTCCTTCCAATTTCAAGCTGCAAAGCACTTGCTGAATTGCAGGGAAAGTCCGGGAGGCATTTGCTGTGCTGGCACACTTTCTCCTTCCTAGACAGAGTGGAAAAGCTTTTCCCTGCCGTGTAGGCGACAAGAGACGCATTAGACGGGCATCCGGAGCTGTCCGAAGGTAAGCGCCTGTTCCCGGCCTCTTTCGGCACAAGCCCCCGCTCCGGAGCGCACCGCGGCCGGCAGGATGCTCTCTGCCGGCGAAGGTGCCGCTTCTCCGGCAAGGAAGCCTCAGCCGCTTCTCCTGCACACGGAGAGCGTGCTAGCTGCTGAAACGTGAAGAAAGAAGCTGCAGAACACTGGCACTGAGCCTGCAGCTTTCCAGCGGAGAGAAAAAGCTACTTGAACACTCTGCAAGCCTTTCCACTCCCAAAAACATGCACATGGAAGGAGCTGCTGCAAAAGCGATGCTGTGCTCGCTGCTGCTCCTCCTGAAGCTCTGGCTGCTAAATCTGAGGCTTTCCTTCCAATTTCAAGCTGCAAAGCACTTGCTGAATTGCAGGGAAAGTCCGGGAGGCATTTGCTGTGCTGGCACACTTTCTCCTTCCTAGACAGAGTGGAAAAGCTTTTCCCTGCCGTGTAGGCGACAAGAGACGCATTAGACGGGCATCCGGAGCTGTCCGAAGGTAAGCGCCTGTTCCCGGCCTCTTTCGGCACAAGCCCCCGCTCCGGAGCGCACCGCGGCCGGCAGGATGCTCTCTGCCGGCGAAGGTGCCGCTTCTCCGGCAAGGAAGCCTCAGCCGCTTCTCCTGCACACGGAGAGCGTGCTAGCTGCTGAAACGTGAAGAAAGAAGCTGCAGAACACTGGCACTGAGCCTGCAGCTTTCCAGCGGAGAGAAAAAGCTACTTGAACACTCTGCAAGCTTTCCAACTCCCAAAAACATGCACATGGAAGGAGCTGCTGCAAAAGCGATGCTGTGCTCGCTGCTGCTCCTCCTGAAGCTCTGGCTGCTAAATCTGAGGCTTTCCTTCCAATTTCAAGCTGCAAAGCACTTGTTGAATTGCAGGGAAAGTCCGGGAGGCATTTGCTGTGCTGGCACACTTTCTCCTTCCTAGACAGAGTGGAAAAGCTTTTCCCTGCCGTGTAGGCGACAAGAGACGCATTAGACGGGCATCCGGAGCTGTCC
This sequence comes from Fringilla coelebs, assembly GCF_963513975.1. Taxonomy (NCBI): domain Eukaryota; kingdom Metazoa; phylum Chordata; class Aves; order Passeriformes; family Fringillidae; genus Fringilla; species Fringilla coelebs. Next base: position 234,205 of record NW_028167539.1, read on the forward strand.
GAAGGTAAGCGCCTGTTCCCGGCCTCTTTCGGCACAAGCCCCCGCTCCGGAGCGCACCGCGGCCGGCCGGAGGCTCTCTGCCGGCGAAGGTGCCGCTTCTCCGGCAAGGAAGCCTCAGCCGCTTCTCCTGCACACGGAGAGCGTGCTAGCTGCTGAAACGTGAAGAAAGGAGCTGCAGAACACTGGCACTGAGCCTGCAGCTTTCCAGCGGAGAGAAAAAGCTACTTGAACACTCTGCAAGCCTTTCCACTCCCAAAAACATGCACATGGAAGGAGCTGCTGCAAAAGCGATGCTGTGCTCGCTGCTGCTCCTCCTGAAGCTCTGGCTGCTAAATCTGAGGCTTTCCTTACAATTTCAAGCTGCAAAGCACTTGCTGAATTGCAGGGAAAGTCCGGGAGGCATTTGCTGTGCTGGCACACTTTCTCCTTCCTAGACAGAGTGGAAAAGCTTTTCCCTGCCGTGTAGGCGACAAGAGACGCATTAGACGGGCATCCGGAGCTGTCCGAAGGTAAGCGCCTGTTCCCGGCCTCTTTCGGCACAAGCCCCCGCTCCGGAGCGCACCGCGGCCGGCAGGATGCTCTCTGCCGGCGAAGGTGCCGCTTCTCCGGCAAGGAAGCCTCAGCCGCTTCTCCTGCACACGGAGAGCGTGCTAGCTGCTGAAACGTGAAGAAAGAAGCTGCAGAACACTGGCACTGAGCGTGCAGCTTTCCAGCGGAGAGAAAAAGCTACTTGAACACTCTGCAAGCCTTTCCACTCTCAAAAACATGCACATGGAAGGAGCTGCTGCAAAAGCGATGCTGTGCTCGCTGCTGCTCCTCCTGAAGCTCTGGCTGCTAAATCGGAGGCTTTCCTTCCAATTTCAAGCTGCAAAGTACTTGCTGAATTCCAGAGAAAGTCCGGGAGGCATTTGCTGTGCTGGCACACTTTCTCCTTCCTAGACAGAGTGGAAAAGCTTTTCCCTGCCGTGTAGGCGACAAGAGACGCATTAGACGGGCATCCGGAGCTGTCCGAAGGTAAGCGCCTGTTCCCGGCCTCTTTCGGCACAAGCCCCCGCTCCGGAGCGCACCGCGGCCGGCAGGATGCTCTCTGCCGGCGAAGGTGCCGCTTCTCCGGCAAGGAAGCCTCAGCCGCTTCTCCTGCACACGGAGAGCGTGCTAGCTGCTGAAACGTGAAGAAAGAAGCTGCAGAACACTGGCACTGAGCGTGCAGCTTTCCAGCGGAGAGAAAAAGCTACTTGAACACTCTGCAAGCCTTTCCACTCCCAAAAACATGCACATGGAAGGAGCTGCTGCAAAAGCGATGCTGTGCTCGCTGCTGCTCCTCCTGAAGCTCTGGCTGCTAAATCTGAGGCTTTCCTTCCAATTTCAAGCTGCAAAGCACTTGCTGAATTGCAGGGAAAGTCCGGGAGGCATTTGCTGTGCTGGCACACTTTCTCCTTCCTAGACAGAGTGGAAAAGCTTTTCCCTGCCGTGTAGGCGACAAGAGACGCATTAGACGGGCATCCGGAGCTGTCCGAAGGTAAGCGCCTGTTCCCGGCCTCTTTCGGCGCAAGCCCCCGCTCCGGAGCGCACCGCGGCCGGCCGGAGGCTCTCTGCCGGCGAAGGTGCCGCTTCTCCGGCAAGGAAGCCTCAGCCGCTTCTCCTGCACACGGAGAGCGTGCTAGCTGCTGAAACGTGAAGAAAGAAGCTGCAGAACACTGGCACTGAGCGTGCAGCTTTCCAGCGGAGAGAAAAAGCTACTTGAACACTCTGCAAGCCTTTCCACTCCCAAAAACATGCACATGGAAGGAGCTGCTGCAAAAGCGATGCTGTGCTCGCTGCTGCTCCTCCTGAAGCTCTGGCTGCTAAATCTGAGGCTTTCCTTCCAATTTCAAGCTGCAAAGCACTTGCTGAATTGCAGGGAAAGTCCGGGAGGCATTTGCTGTGCTGGCACACTTTCTCCTTCCTAGACAGAGTGGAAAAGCTTTTCCCTGCCGTGTAGGCGACAAGAGACGCATTAGACGGGCATCCGGAGCTGTCCGAAGGTAAGCGCCTGTTCCCGGCCTCTTTCGGCACAAGCCCCCGCTCCGGAGCGCACCGCGGCCGGCCGGAGGCTCTCTGCCGGCGAAGGTGCCGCTTCTCCGGCAAGGAAGCCTCAGCCGCTTCTCCTGCACACGGAGAGCGTGCTAGCTGCTGAAACGTGAAGAAAGAAGCTGCAGAACACTGGCACTGAGCCTGCAGCTTTCCAGCGGAGAGAAAAAGCTACTTGAACACTCTGCAAGCCTTTCCACTCCCAAAAACATGCACATGGAAGGAGCTGCTGCAAAAGCGATGCTGTGCTCGCTGCTGCTCCTCCTGAAGCTCTGGCTGCTAAATCTGAGGCTTTCCTTCCAATTTCAAGCTGCAAAGCACTTGCTGAATTGCAGGGAAAGTCCGGGAGGCATTTGCTGTGCTGGCACACTTTCTCCTTCCTAGACAGAGTGGAAAAGCTTTTCCCTGCCGTGTAGGCGACAAGAGACGCATTAGACGGGCATCCGGAGCTGTCCGAAGGTAAGCGCCTGTTCCCGGCCTCTTTCGGCACAAGCCCCCGCTCCGGAGCGCACCGCGGCCGGCCGGAGGCTCTCTGCCGGCGAAGGTGCCGCTTCTCCGGCAAGGAAGCCTCAGCCGCTTCTCCTGCACACGGAGAGCGTGCTAGCTGCTGAAACGTGAAGAAAGAAGCTGCAGAACACTGGCACTGAGCGTGCAGCTTTCCAGCGGAGAGAAAAAGCTACTTGAACACTCTGCAAGCCTTTCCACTCCCAAAAACATGCACATGGAAGGAGCTGCTGCAAAAGCGATGCTGTGCTCGCTGCTGCTCCTCCTGAAGCTCTGGCTGCTAAATCTGAGGCTTTCCTTCCAATTTCAAGCTGCAAAGCACTTGCTGAATTGCAGGGAAAGTCCGGGAGGCATTTGCTGTGCTGGCACACTTTCTCCTTCCTAGACAGAGTGGAAAAGCTTTTCCCTGCCGTGTAGGCGACAAGAGACGCATTAGACGGGCATCCGGAGCTGTCCGAAGGTAAGCGCCTGTTGCCGGCCTCTTTCGGCACAAGCCCCCGCTCCGGAGCGCACCGCGGCCGGCCGGAGGCTCTCTGCCGGCGAAGGTGCCGCTTCTCCGGCAAGGAAGCCTCAGCCGCTTCTCCTGCACACGGAGAGCGTGCTAGCTGCTGAAACGTGAAGAAAGAAGCTGCAGAACACTGGCACTGAGCGTGCAGCTTTCCAGCGGAGAGAAAAAGCTACTTGAACACTCTGCAAGCCTTTCCACTCCCAAAAACATGCACATGGAAGGAGCTGCTGCAAAAGCGATGCTGTGCTCGCTGCTGCTCCTCCTGAAGCTCTGGCTGCTAAATCGGAGGCTTTCCTTCCAATTTCAAGCTGCAAAGCACTTGCTGAATTGCAGGGAAAGTCCGGGAGGCATTTGCTGTGCTGGCACACTTTCTCCTTCCTAGACAGAGTGGAAAAGCTTTTCCCTGCCGTGTAGGCGACAAGAGACGCATTAGACGGGCATCCGGAGCTGTCCGAAGGTAAGCGCCTGTTGCCGGCCTCTTTCGGCACAAGCCCCCGCTCCGGAGCGCACCGCGGCCGGCCGGAGGCTCTCTGCCGGCGAAGGTGCCGCTTCTCCGGCAAGGAAGCCTCAGCCGCTTCTCCTGCACACGGAGAGCGTGCTAGCTGCTGAAACGTGAAGAAAGAAGCTGCAGAACACTGGCACTGAGCCTGCAGCTTTCCAGCGGAGAGAAAAAGCTACTTGAACACTCTGCAAGCCTTTCCACTCCCAAAAACATGCACATGGAAGGAGCTGCTGCAAAAGCGATGCTGTGCTCGCTGCTGCTCCTCCTGAAGCTCTGGCTGCTAAATCTGAGGCTTTCCTTCCAATTTCAAGCTGCAAAGCACTTGCTGAATTGCAGGGAAAGTCCGGGAGGCATTTGCTGTGCTGGCACACTTTCTCCTTCCTAGACAGAGTGGAAAAGCTTTTCCCTGCCGTGTAGGCGACAAGAGACGCATTAGACGGGCATCCGGAGCTGTCCGAAGGTAAGCGCCTGTTGCCGGCCTCTTTCGGCACAAGCCCCCGCTCCGGAGCGCACCGCGGCCGGCCGGAGGCTCTCTGCCGGCGAAGGTGCCGCTTCTCCGGCAAGGAAGCCTCAGCCGCTTCTCCTGCACACGGAGAGCGTGCTAGCTGCTGAAACGTGAAGAAAGAAGCTGCAGAACACTGGCACTGAGCGTGCAGCTTTCCAGCGGAGAGAAAAAGCTACTTGAACACTCTGCAAGCCTTTCCACTCCCAAAAACATGCACATGGAAGGAGCTGCTGCAAAAGCGATGCTGTGCTCGCTGCTGCTCCTCCTGAAGCTCTGGCTGCTAAATCTGAGGCTTTCCTTCCAATTTCAAGCTGCAAAGCACTTGCTGAATTGCAGGGAAAGTCCGGGAGGCATTTGCTGTGCTGGCACACTTTCTCCTTCCTAGACAGAGTGGAAAAGCTTTTCCCTGCCGTGTAGGCGACAAGAGACGCATTAGACGGGCATCCGGAGCTGTCCGAAGGTAAGCGCCTGTTGCCGGCCTCTTTCGGCACAAGCCCCCGCTCCGGAGCGCACCGCGGCCGGCCGGAGGCTCTCTGCCGGCGAAGGTGCCGCTTCTCCGGCAAGGAAGCCTCAGCCGCTTCTCCTGCACACGGAGAGCGTGCTAGCTGCTGAAACGTGAAGAAAGAAGCTGCAGAACACTGGCACTGAGCCTGCAGCTTTCCAGCGGAGAGAAAAAGCTACTTGAACACTCTGCAAGCCTTTCCACTCCCAAAAACATGCACATGGAAGGAGCTGCTGCAAAAGCGATGCTGTGCTCGCTGCTGCTCCTCCTGAAGCTCTGGCTGCTAAATCGGAGGCTTTCCTTCCAATTTCAAGCTGCAAAGCACTTGCTGAATTGCAGGGAAAGTCCGGGAGGCATTTGCTGTGCTGGCACACTTTCTCCTTCCTAGACAGAGTGGAAAAGCTTTTCCCTGCCGTGTAGGCGACAAGAGACGCATTAGACGGGCATCCGGAGCTGTCCGAAGGTAAGCGCCTGTTCCCGGCCTCTTTCGGCACAAGCCCCCGCTCCGGAGCGCACCGCGGCCGGCCGGAGGCTCTCTGCCGGCGAAGGTGCCGCTTCTCCGGCAAGGAAGCCTCAGCCGCTTCTCCTGCACACGGAGAGCGTGCTAGCTGCTGAAACGTGAAGAAAGAAGCTGCAGAACACTGGCACTGAGCGTGCAGCTTTCCAGCGGAGAGAAAAAGCTACTTGAACACTCTGCAAGCCTTTCCACTCCCAAAAACATGCACATGGAAGGAGCTGCTGCAAAAGCGATGCTGTGCTCGCTGCTGCTCCTCCTGAAGCTCTGGCTGCTAAATCTGAGGCTTTCCTTCCAATTTCAAGCTGCAAAGCACTTGCTGAATTGCAGGGAAAGTCCGGGAGGCATTTGCTGTGCTGGCACACTTTCTCCTTCCTAGACAGAGTGGAAAAGCTTTTCCCTGCCGTGTAGGCGACAAGAGACGCATTAGACGGGCATCCGGAGCTGTCCGAAGGTAAGCGCCTGTTGCCGGCCTCTTTCGGCACAAGCCCCCGCTCCGGAGCGCACCGCGGCCGGCCGGAGGCTCTCTGCCGGCGAAGGTGCCGCTTCTCCGGCAAGGAAGCCTCAGCCGCTTCTCCTGCACACGGAGAGCGTGCTAGCTGCTGAAACGTGAAGAAAGAAGCTGCAGAACACTGGCACTGAGCGTGCAGCTTTCCAGCGGAGAGAAAAAGCTACTTGAACACTCTGCAAGCCTTTCCACTCCCAAAAACATGCACATGGAAGGAGCTGCTGCAAAAGCGATGCTGTGCTCGCTGCTGCTCCTCCTGAAGCTCTGGCTGCTAAATCTGAGGCTTTCCTTCCAATTTCAAGCTGCAAAGCACTTGCTGAATTGCAGGGAAAGTCCGGGAGGCATTTGCTGTGCTGGCACACTTTCTCCTTCCTAGACAGAGTGGAAAAGCTTTTCCCTGCCGTGTAGGCGACAAGAGACGCATTAGACGGGCATCCGGAGCTGTCCGAAGGTAAGCGCCTGTTCCCGGCCTCTTTCGGCACAAGCCCCCGCTCCGGAGCGCACCGCGGCCGGCAGGATGCTCTCTGCCGGCGAAGGTGCCGCTTCTCCGGCAAGGAAGCCTCAGCCGCTTCTCCTGCACACGGAGAGCGTGCTAGCTGCTGAAACGTGAAGAAAGAAGCTGCAGAACACTGGCACTGAGCGTGCAGCTTTCCAGCGGAGAGAAAAAGCTACTTGAACACTCTGCAAGCCTTTCCACTCCCAAAAACATGCACATGGAAGGAGCTGCTGCAAAAGCGATGCTGTGCTCGCTGCTGCTCCTCCTGAAGCTCTGTCTGCTAAATCTGAGGCTTTCCTTCCAATTTCAAGCTGCAAAGCACTTGCTGAATTGCAGGGAAAGTCCGGGAGGCATTTGCTGTGCTGGCACACTTTCTCCTTCCTAGACAGAGTGGAAAAGCTTTTCCCTGCCGTGTAGGCGACAAGAGACGCATTAGACGGGCATCCGGAGCTGTCCGAAGGTAAGCGCCTGTTGCCGGCCTCTTTCGGCACAAGCCCCCGCTCCGGAGCGCACCGCGGCCGGCCGGAGGCTCTCTGCCGGCGAAGGTGCCGCTTCTCCGGCAAGGAAGCCTCAGCCGCTTCTCCTGCACACGGAGAGCGTGCTAGCTGCTGAAACGTGAAGAAAGGAGCTGCAGAACACTGGCACTGAGCGTGCAGCTTTCCAGCGGAGAGAAAAAGCTACTTGAACACTCTGCAAGCCTTTCCACTCCCAAAAACATGCACATGGAAGGAGCTGCTGCAAAAGCGATGCTGTGCTCGCTGCTGCTCCTCCTGAAGCTCTGGCTGCTAAATCTGAGGCTTTCCTTCCAATTTCAAGCTGCAAAGCACTTGCTGAATTGCAGGGAAAGTCCGGGAGGCATTTGCTGTGCTGGCACACTTTCTCCTTCCTAGACAGAGTGGAAAAGCTTTTCCCTGCCGTGTAGGCGACAAGAGACGCATTAGACGGGCATCCGGAGCTGTCCGAAGGTAAGCGCCTGTTCCCGGCCTCTTTCGGCACAAGCCCCGCTCCGGAGCGCACCGCGGCCGGCAGGATGCTCTCTGCCGGCGAAGGTGCCGCTTCTCCGGCAAGGAAGCCTCAGCCGCTTCTCCTGCACACGGAGAGCGTGCTAGCTGCTGAAACGTGAAGAAAGAAGCTGCAGAACACTGGCACTGAGCGTGCAGCTTTCCAGCGGAGAGAAAAAGCTACTTGAACACTCTGCAAGCCTTTCCACTCCCAAAAACATGCACATGGAAGGAGCTGCTGCAAAAGCGATGTTGTGCTCGCTGCTGCTCCTCCTGAAGCTCTGGCTGCTAAATCTGAGGCTTTCCTTCCAATTTCAAGCTGCAAAGCACTTGCTGAATTGCAGGGAAAGTCCGGGAGGCATTTGCTGTGCTGGCACACTTTCTCCTTCCTAGACAGAGTGGAAAAGCTTTTCCCTGCCGTGTAGGCGACAAGAGACGCATTAGACGGGCATCCGGAGCTGTCCGAAGGTAAGCGCCTGTTCCCGGCCTCTTTCGGCACAAGCCCCCGCTCCGGAGCGCACCGCGGCCGGCAGGATGCTCTCTGCCGGCGAAGGTGCCGCTTCTCCGGCAAGGAAGCCTCAGCCGCTTCTCCTGCACACGGAGAGCGTGCTAGCTGCTGAAACGTGAAGAAAGAAGCTGCAGAACACTGGCACTGAGCGTGCAGCTTTCCAGCGGAGAGAAAAAGCTACTTGAACACTCTGCAAGCCTTTCCACTCCCAAAAACATGCACATGGAAGGAGCTGCTGCAAAAGCGATGCTGTGCTCGCTGCTGCTCCTCCTGAAGCTCTGGCTGCTAAATCTGAGGCTTTCCTTCCAATTTCAAGCTGCAAAGCACTTGCTGAATTGCAGGGAAAGTCCGGGAGGCATTTGCTGTGCTGGCACACTTTCTCCTTCCTAGACAGAGTGGAAAAGCTTTTCCCTGCCGTGTAGGCGACAAGAGACGCATTAGACGGGCATCCGGAGCTGTCCGAAGGTAAGCGCCTGTTCCCGGCCTCTTTCGGCGCAAGCCCCCGCTCCGGAGCGCACCGCGGCCGGCCGGAGGCTCTCTGCCGGCGAAGGTGCCGCTTCTCCGGCAAGGAAGCCTCAGCCGCTTCTCCTGCACACGGAGAGCGTGCTAGCTGCTGAAACGTGAAGAAAGAAGCTGCAGAACACTGGCACTGAGCCTGCAGCTTTCCAGCGGAGAGAAAAAGCTACTTGAACACTCTGCAAGCCTTTCCACTCCCAAAAACATGCACATGGAAGGAGCTGCTGCAAAAGCGATGCTGTGCTCGCTGCTGCTCCTCCTGAAGCTCTGGCTGCTAAATCTGAGGCTTTCCTTCCAATTTCAAGCTGCAAAGCACTTGCTGAATTGCAGGGAAAGTCCGGGAGGCATTTGCTGTGCTGGCACACTTTCTCCTTCCTAGACAGAGTGGAAAAGCTTTTCCCTGCCGTGTAGGCGACAAGAGACGCATTAGACGGGCATCCGGAGCTGTCCGAAGGTAAGCGCCTGTTCCCGGCCTCTTTCGGCACAAGCCCCGCTCCGGAGCGCACCGCGGCCGGCAGGATGCTCTCTGCCGGCGAAGGTGCCGCTTCTCCGGCAAGGAAGCCTCAGCCGCTTCTCCTGCACACGGAGAGCGTGCTAGCTGCTGAAACGTGAAGAAAGAAGCTGCAGAACACTGGCACTGAGCGTGCAGCTTTCCAGCGGAGAGAAAAAGCTACTTGAACACTCTGCAAGCCTTTCCACTCCCAAAAACATGCACATGGAAGGAGCTGCTGCAAAAGCGATGCTGTGCTCGCTGCTGCTCCTCCTGAAGCTCTGGCTGCTAAATCTGAGGCTTTCCTTCCAATTTCAAGCTGCAAAGCACTTGCTGAATTGCAGGGAAAGTCCGGGAGGCATTTGCTGTGCTGGCACACTTTCTCCTTCCTAGACAGAGTGGAAAAGCTTTTCCCTGCCGTGTAGGCGACAAGAGACGCATTAGACGGGCATCCGGAGCTGTCCGAAGGTAAGCGCCTGTTCCCGGCCTCTTTCGGCACAAGCCCCCGCTCCGGAGCGCACCGCGGCCGGCAGGATGCTCTCTGCCGGCGAAGGTGCCGCTTCTCCGGCAAGGAAGCCTCAGCCGCTTCTCCTGCACACGGAGAGCGTGCTAGCTGCTGAAACGTGAAGAAAGAAGCTCAGAACACTGGCACTGAGCGTGCAGCTTTCCAGCGGAGAGAAAAAGCTACTTGAACACTCTGCAAGCCTTTCCACTCCCAAAAACATGCACATGGAAGGAGCTGCTGCAAAAGCGATGCTGTGCTCGCTGCTGCTCCTCCTGAAGCTCTGGCTGCTAAATCGGAGGCTTTCCTTCCAATTTCAAGCTGCAAAGCACTTGCTGAATTGCAGGGAAAGTCCGGGAGGCATTTGCTGTGCTGGCACACTTTCTCCTTCCTAGACAGAGTGGAAAAGCTTTTCCCTGCCGTGTAGGCGACAAGAGACGCATTAGACGGGCATCCGGAGCTGTCCGAAGGTAAGCGCCTGTTCCCGGCCTCTTTCGGCGCAAGCCCCCGCTCCGGAGCGCACCGCGGCCGGCCGGAGGCTCTCTGCCGGCGAAGGTGCCGCTTCTCCGGCAAGGAAGCCTCAGCCGCTTCTCCTGCACACGGAGAGCGTGCTAGCTGCTGAAACGTGAAGAAAGAAGCTGCAGAACACTGGCACTGAGCCTGCAGCTTTCCAGCGGAGAGAAAAAGCTACTTGAACACTCTGCAAGCCTTTCCACTCCCAAAAACATGCACATGGAAGGAGCTGCTGCAAAAGCGATGCTGTGCTCGCTGCTGCTCCTCCTGAAGCTCTGGCTGCTAAATCTGAGGCTTTCCTTCCAATTTCAAGCTGCAAAGCACTTGCTGAATTGCAGGGAAAGTCCGGGAGGCATTTGCTGTGCTGGCACACTTTCTCCTTCCTAGACAGAGTGGAAAAGCTTTTCCCTGCCGTGTAGGCGACAAGAGACGCATTAGACGGGCATCCGGAGCTGTCCGAAGGTAAGCGCCTGTTCCCGGCCTCTTTCGGCACAAGCCCCGCTCCGGAGCGCACCGCGGCCGGCAGGATGCTCTCTGCCGGCGAAGGTGCCGCTTCTCCGGCAAGGAAGCCTCAGCCGCTTCTCCTGCACACGGAGAGCGTGCTAGCTGCTGAAACGTGAAGAAAGAAGCTGCAGAACACTGGCACTGAGCGTGCAGCTTTCCAGCGGAGAGAAAAAGCTACTTGAACACTCTGCAAGCCTTTCCACTCCCAAAAACATGCACATGGAAGGAGCTGCTGCAAAAGCGATGCTGTGCTCGCTGCTGCTCCTCCTGAAGCTCTGGCTGCTAAATCTGAGGCTTTCCTTCCAATTTCAAGCTGCAAAGCACTTGCTGAATTGCAGGGAAAGTCCGGGAGGCATTTGCTGTGCTGGCACACTTTCTCCTTCCTAGACAGAGTGGAAAAGCTTTTCCCTGCCGTGTAGGCGACAAGAGACGCATTAGACGGGCATCCGGAGCTGTCCGAAGGTAAGCGCCTGTTCCCGGCCTCTTTCGGCACAAGCCCCCGCTCCGGAGCGCACCGCGGCCGGCAGGATGCTCTCTGCCGGCGAAGGTGCCGCTTCTCCGGCAAGGAAGCCTCAGCCGCTTCTCCTGCACACGGAGAGCGTGCTAGCTGCTGAAACGTGAAGAAAGAAGCTGCAGAACACTGGCACTGAGCGTGCAGCTTTCCAGCGGAGAGAAAAAGCTACTTGAACACTCTGCAAGCCTTTCCACTCCCAAAAACATGCACATGGAAGGAGCTGCTGCAAAAGCGATGCTGTGCTCGCTGCTGCTCCTCCTGAAGCTCTGGCTGCTAAATCGGAGGCTTTCCTTCCAATTTCAAGCTGCAAAGCACTTGCTGAATTGCAGGGAAAGTCCGGGAGGCATTTGCTGTGCTGGCACACTTTCTCCTTCCTAGACAGAGTGGAAAAGCTTTTCCCTGCCGTGTAGGCGACAAGAGACGCATTAGACGGGCATCCGGAGCTGTCCGAAGGTAAGCGCCTGTTCCCGGCCTCTTTCGGCGCAAGCCCCCGCTCCGGAGCGCACCGCGGCCGGCCGGAGGCTCTCTGCCGGCGAAGGTGCCGCTTCTCCGGCAAGGAAGCCTCAGCCGCTTCTCCTGCACACGGAGAGCGTGCTAGCTGCTGAAACGTGAAGAAAGAAGCTGCAGAACACTGGCACTGAGCCTGCAGCTTTCCAGCGGAGAGAAAAAGCTACTTGAACACTCTGCAAGCCTTTCCACTCCCAAAAACATGCACATGGAAGGAGCTGCTGCAAAAGCGATGCTGTGCTCGCTGCTGCTCCTCCTGAAGCTCTGGCTGCTAAATCTGAGGCTTTCCTTCCAATTTCAAGCTGCAAAGCACTTGCTGAATTGCAGGGAAAGTCCGGGAGGCATTTGCTGTGCTGGCACACTTTCTCCTTCCTAGACAGAGTGGAAAAGCTTTTCCCTGCCGTGTAGGCGACAAGAGACGCATTAGACGGGCATCCGGAGCTGTCCGAAGGTAAGCGCCTGTTCCCGGCCTCTTTCGGCACAAGCCCCCGCTCCGGAGCGCACCGCGGCCGGCAGGATGCTCTCTGCCGGCGAAGGTGCCGCTTCTCCGGCAAGGAAGCCTCAGCCGCTTCTCCTGCACACGGAGAGCGTGCTAGCTGCTGAAACGTGAAGAAAGAAGCTGCAGAACACTGGCACTGAGCGTGCAGCTTTCCAGCGGAGAGAAAAAGCTACTTGAACACTCTGCAAGCCTTTCCACTCCCAAAAACATGCACATGGAAGGAGCTGCTGCAAAAGCGATGCTGTGCTCGCTGCTGCTCCTCCTGAAGCTCTGGCTGCTAAATCTGAGGCTTTCCTTCCAATTTCAAGCTGCAAAGCACTTGCTGAATTGCAGGGAAAGTCCGGCAGGCATTTGCTGTGCTGGCACACTTTCTCCTTCCTAGACAGAGTGGAAAAGCTTTTCCCTGCCGTGTAGGCGACAAGAGACGCATTAGACGGGCATCCGGAGCTGTCCGAAGGTAAGCGCCTGTTCCCGGCCTCTTTCGGCACAAACCCCCGCTCCGGAGCGCACCGCGGCCGGCCGGAGGCTCTCTGCCGGCGAAGGTGCCGCTTCTCCGGCAAGGAAGCCTCAGCCGCTTCTCCTGCACACGGAGAGCGTGCTAGCTGCTGAAACGTGAAGAAAGAAGCTGCAGAACACTGGCACTGAGCGTGCAGCTTTCCAGCGGAGAGAAAAAGCTACTTGAACACTCTGCAAGCCTTTCCACTCCCAAAAACATGCACATGGAAGGAGCTGCTGCAAAAGCGATGCTGTGCTCGCTGCTGCTCCTCCTGAAGCTCTGGCTGCTAAATCTGAGGCTTTCCTTCCAATTTCAAGCTGCAAAGCACTTGCTGAATTGCAGGGAAAGTCCGGGAGGCATTTGCTGTGCTGGCACACTTTCTCCTTCCTAGACAGAGTGGAAAAGCTTTTCCCTGCCGTGTAGGCGACAAGAGACGCATTAGACGGGCATCCGGAGCTGTCCGAAGGTAAGCGCCTGTTGCCGGCCTCTTTCGGCACAAGCCCCCGCTCCGGAGCGCACCGCGGCCGGCCGGAGGCTCTCTGCCGGCGAAGGTGCCGCTTCTCCGGCAAGGAAGCCTCAGCCGCTTCTCCTGCACACGGAGAGCGTGCTAGCTGCTGAAACGTGAAGAAAGAAGCTGCAGAACACTGGCACTGAGCGTGCAGCTTTCCAGCGGAGAGAAAAAGCTACTTGAACACTCTGCAAGCCTTTCCACTCCCAAAAACATGCACATGGAAGGAGCTGCTGCAAAAGCGATGCTGTGCTCGCTGCTGCTCCTCCTGAAGCTCTGGCTGCTAAATCGGAGGCTTTCCTTCCAATTTCAAGCTGCAAAGCACTTGCTGAATTGCAGGGAAAGTCCGGGAGGCATTTGCTGTGCTGGCACACTTTCTCCTTCCTAGACAGAGTGGAAAAGCTTTTCCCTGCCGTGTAGGCGACAAGAGACGCATTAGACGGGCATCCGGAGCTGTCCGAAGGTAAGCGCCTGTTCCCGGCCTCTTTCGGCACAAGCCCCCGCTCCGGAGCGCACCGCGGCCGGCCGGAGGCTCTCTGCCGGCGAAGGTGCCGCTTCTCCGGCAAGGAAGCCTCAGCCGTTTCTCCTGCACACGGAGAGCGTGCTAGCTGCTGAAACGTGAAGAAAGAAGCTGCAGAACACTGGCACTGAGCGTGCAGCTTTCCAGCGGAGAGAAAAAGCTACTTGAACACTCTGCAAGCCTTTCCACTCCCAAAAACATGCACATGGAAGGAGCTGCTGCAAAAGCGATGCTGTGCTCGCTGCTGCTCCTCCTGAAGCTCTGGCTGCTAAATCTGAGGCTTTCCTTCCAATTTCAAGCTGCAAAGCACTTGCTGAATTGCAGGGAAAGTCCGGGAGGCATTTGCTGTGCTGGCACACTTTCTCCTTCCTAGACAGAGTGGAAAAGCTTTTCCCTGCCGTGTAGGCGACAAGAGACGCATTAGACGGGCATCCGGAGCTGTCCGAAGGTAAGCGCCTGTTCCCGGCCTCTTTCGGCACAAGCCCCCGCTCCGGAGGGCACCGCGGCCGGCCGGAGGCTCTCTGCTGGCGAAGGTGCCGCTTCTCCGGCAAGGAAGCCTCAGCCGCTTCTCCTGCACACGGAGAGCGTGCTAGCTGCTGAAACGTGAAGAAAGAAGCTGCAGAACACTGGCACTGAGCGTGCAGCTTTCCAGCGGAGAGAAAAAGCTACTTGAACACTCTGCAAGCCTTTCCACTCCCAAAAACATGCACATGGAAGGAGCTGCTGCAAAAGCGATGCTGTGCTCGCTGCTGCTCCTCCTGAAGCTCTGGCTGCTAAATCTGAGGCTTTCCTTCCAATTTCAAGCTGCAAAGCACTTGCTGAATTGCAGGGAAAGTCCGGGAGGCATTTGCTGTGCTGGCACACTTTCTCCTTCCTAGACAGAGTGGAAAAGCTTTTCCCTGCCGTGTAGGCGACAAGAGACGCATTAGACGGGCATCCGGAGCTGTCCGAAGGTAAGCGCCTGTTGCCGGCCTCTTTCGGCACAAGCCCCCGCTCCGGAGCGCACCGCGGCCGGCCGGAGGCTCTCTGCCGGCGAAGGTGCCGCTTCTCCGGCAAGGAAGCCTCAGCCGCTTCTCCTGCACACGGAGAGCGTGCTAGCTGCTGAAACGTGAAGAAAGAAGCTGCAGAACACTGGCACTGAGCGTGCAGCTTTCCAGCGGAGAGAAAAAGCTACTTGAACACTCTGCAAGCCTTTCCACTCCCAAAAACATGCACATGGAAGGAGCTGCTGCAAAAGCGATGCTGTGCTCGCTGCTGCTCCTCCTGAAGCTCTGGCTGCTAAATCTGAGGCTTTCCTTCCAATTTCAAGCTGCAAAGCACTTGCTGAATTGCAGGGAAAGTCCGGGAGGCATTTGCTGTGCTGGCACACTTTCTCCTTCCTAGACAGAGTGGAAAAGCTTTTCCCTGCCGTGTAGGCGACAAGAGACGCATTAGACGGGCATCCGGAGCTGTCCGAAGGTAAGCGCCTGTTGCCGGCCTCTTTCGGCACAAGCCCCCGCTCCGGAGCGCACCGCGGCCGGCCGGAGGCTCTCTGCCGGCGAAGGTGCCGCTTCTCCGGCAAGGAAGCCTCAGCCGCTTCTCCTGCACACGGAGAGCGTGCTAGCTGCTGAAACGTGAAGAAAGAAGCTGCAGAACACTGGCACTGAGCGTGCAGCTTTCCAGCGGAGAGAAAAAGCTACTTGAACACTCTGCAAGCCTTTCCACTCCCAAAAACATGCACATGGAAGGAGCTGCTGCAAAAGCGATGCTGTGCTCGCTGCTGCTCCTCCTGAAGCTCTGGCTGCTAAATCTGAGGCTTTCCTTCCAATTTCAAGCTGCAAAGCACTTGCTGAATTGCAGGGAAAGTCCGGGAGGCATTTGCTGTGCTGGCACACTTTCTCCTTCCTAGACAGAGTGGAAAAGCTTTTCCCTGCCGTGTAGGCGACAAGAGACGCATTAGACGGGCATCCGGAGCTGTCCGAAGGTAAGCGCCTGTTCCCGGCCTCTTTCGGCACAAGCCCCCGCTCCGGAGCGCACCGCGGCCGGCCGGAGGCTCTCTGCCGGCGAAGGTGCCGCTTCTCCGGCAAGGAAGCCTCAGCCGCTTCTCCTGCACACGGAGAGCGTGCTAGCTGCTGAAACGTGAAGAAAGAAGCTGCAGAACACTGGCACTGAGCGTGCAGCTTTCCAGCGGAGAGAAAAAGCTACTTGAACACTCTGCAAGCCTTTCCACTCCCAAAAACATGCACATGGAAGGAGCTGCTGCAAAAGCGATGCTGTGCTCGCTGCTGCTCCTCCTGAAGCTCTGGCTGCTAAATCTGAGGCTTTCCTTCCAATTTCAAGCTGCAAAGCACTTGCTGAATTGCAGGGAAAGTCCGGGAGGCATTTGCTGTGCTGGCACACTTTCTCCTTCCTAGACAGAGTGGAAAAGCTTTTCCCTGCCGTGTAGGCGACAAGAGACGCATTAGACGGGCATCCGGAGCTGTCCGAAGGTAAGCGCCTGTTGCCGGCCTCTTTCGGCACAAGCCCCCGCTCCGGAGCGCACCGCGGCCGGCCGGAGGCTCTCTGCCGGCGAAGGTGCCGCTTCTCCGGCAAGGAAGCCTCAGCCGCTTCTCCTGCACACGGAGAGCGTGCTAGCTGCTGAAACGTGAAGAAAGAAGCTGCAGAACACTGGCACTGAGCGTGCAGCTTTCCAGCGGAGAGAAAAAGCTACTTGAACACTCTGCAAGCCTTTCCACTCCCAAAAACATGCACATGGAAGGAGCTGCTGCAAAAGCGATGCTGTGCTCGCTGCTGCTCCTCCTGAAGCTCTGGCTGCTAAATCTGAGGCTTTCCTTCCAATTTCAAGCTGCAAAGCACTTGCTGAATTGCAGGGAAAGTCCGGGAGGCATTTGCTGTGCTGGCACACTTTCTCCTTCCTAGACAGAGTGGAAAAGCTTTTCCCTGCCGTGTAGGCGACAAGAGACGCATTAGACGGGCATCCGGAGCTGTCCGAAGGTAAGCGCCTGTTCCCGGCCTCTTTCGGCACAAGCCCCCGCTCCGGAGTGCACCGCGGCCGGCCGGAGGCTCTCTGCCGGCGAAGGTGCCGCTTCTCCGGCAAGGAAGCCTCAGCCGTTTCTCCTGCACACGGAGAGCGTGCTAGCTGCTGAAACGTGAAGAAAGAAGCTGCAGAACACTGGCACTGAGCGTGCAGCTTTCCAGCGGAGAGAAAAAGCTACTTGAACACTCTGCAAGCCTTTCCACTCCCAAAAACATGCACATGGAAGGAGCTGCTGCAAAAGCGATGCTGTGCTCGCTGCTGCTCCTCCTGAAGCTCTGGCTGCTAAATCGGAGGCTTTCCTTCCAATTTCAAGCTGCAAAGCACTTGCTGAATTGCAGGGAAAGTCCGGGAGGCATTTGCTGTGCTGGCACACTTTCTCCTTCCTAGACAGAGTGGAAAAGCTTTTCCCTGCCGTGTAGGCGACAAGAGACGCATTAGACGGGCATCCGGAGCTGTCCGAAGGTAAGCGCCTGTTCCCGGCCTCTTTCGGCACAAGCCCCCGCTCCGGAGCGCACCGCGGCCGGCCGGAGGCTCTCTGCCGGCGAAGGTGCCGCTTCTCCGGCAAGGAAGCCTCAGCCGCTTCTCCTGCACACGGAGAGCGTGCTAGCTGCTGAAACGTGAAGAAAGAAGCTGCAGAACACTGGCACTGAGCGTGCAGCTTTCCAGCGGAGAGAAAAAGCTATTTGAACACTCTGCAAGCCTTTCCACTCCCAAAAACATGCACATGGAAGGAGCTGCTGCAAAAGCGATGCTGTGCTCGCTGCTGCTCCTCCTGAAGCTCTGGCTGCTAAATCTGAGGCTTTCCTTCCAATTTCAAGCTGCAAAGCACTTGCTGAATTGCAGGGAAAGTCCGGGAGGCATTTGCTGTGCTGGCACACTTTCTCCTTCCTAGACAGAGTGGAAAAGCTTTTCCCTGCCGTGTAGGCGACAAGAGACGCATTAGACGGGCATCCGGAGCTGTCCGAAGGTAAGCGCCTGTTGCCGGCCTCTTTCGGCACAAGCCCCCGCTCCGGAGCGCACCGCGGCCGGCCGGAGGCTCTCTGCCGGCGAAGGTGCCGCTTCTCCGGCAAGGAAGCCTCAGCCGCTTCTCCTGCACACGGAGAGCGTGCTAGCTGCTGAAACGTGAAGAAAGAAGCTGCAGAACACTGGCACTGAGCGTGCAGCTTTCCAGCGGAGAGAAAAAGCTACTTGAACACTCTGCAAGCCTTTCCACTCCCAAAAACATGCACATGGAAGGAGCTGCTGCAAAAGCGATGCTGTGCTCGCTGCTGCTCCTCCTGAAGCTCTGTCTGCTAAATCTGAGGCTTTCCTTCCAATTTCAAGCTGCAAAGCACTTGCTGAATTGCAGGGAAAGTCCGGGAGGCATTTGCTGTGCTGGCACACTTTCTCCTTCCTAGACAGAGTGGAAAAGCTTTTCCCTGCCGTGTAGGCGACAAGAGACGCATTAGACGGGCATCCGGAGCTGTCCGAAGGTAAGCGCCTGTTGCCGGCCTCTTTCGGCACAAGCCCCCGCTCCGGAGCGCACCGCGGCCGGCCGGAGGCTCTCTGCCGGCGAAGGTGCCGCTTCTCCGGCAAGGAAGCCTCAGCCGCTTCTCCTGCACACGGAGAGCGTGCTAGCTGCTGAAACGTGAAGAAAGAAGCTGCAGAACACTGGCACTGAGCGTGCAGCTTTCCAGCGGAGAGAAAAAGCTACTTGAACACTCTGCAAGCCTTTCCACTCCCAAAAACATGCACATGGAAGGAGCTGCTGCAAAAGCGATGCTGTGCTCGCTGCTGCTCCTCCTGAAGCTCTGGCTGCTAAATCGGAGGCTTTCCTTCCAATTTCAAGCTGCAAAGCACTTGCTGAATTGCAGGGAAAGTCCGGGAGGCATTTGCTGTGCTGGCACACTTTCTCCTTCCTAGACAGAGTGGAAAAGCTTTTCCCTGCCGTGTAGGCGACAAGAGACGCATTAGACGGGCATCCGGAGCTGTCCGAAGGTAAGCGCCTGTTGCCGGCCTCTTTCGGCACAAGCCCCCGCTCCGGAGCGCACCGCGGCCGGCCGGAGGCTCTCTGCCGGCGAAGGTGCCGCTTCTCCGGCAAGGAAGCCTCAGCCGCTTCTCCTGCACACGGAGAGCGTGCTAGCTGCTGAAACGTGAAGAAAGAAGCTGCAGAACACTGGCACTGAGCCTGCAGCTTTCCAGCGGAGAGAAAAAGCTACTTGAACACTCTGCAAGCCTTTCCACTCCCAAAAACATGCACATGGAAGGAGCTGCTGCAAAAGCGATGCTGTGCTCGCTGCTGCTCCTCCTGAAGCTCTGTCTGCTAAATCTGAGGCTTTCCTTCCAATTTCAAGCTGCAAAGCACTTGCTGAATTGCAGGGAAAGTCCGGGAGGCATTTGCTGTGCTGGCACACTTTCTCCTTCCTAGACAGAGTGGAAAAGCTTTTCCCTGCCGTGTAGGCGACAAGAGACGCATTAGACGGGCATCCGGAGCTGTCCGAAGGTAAGCGCCTGTTGCCGGCCTCTTTCGGCACAAGCCCCCGCTCCGGAGCGCACCGCGGCCGGCCGGAGGCTCTCTGCCGGCGAAGGTGCCGCTTCTCCGGCAAGGAAGCCTCAGCCGCTTCTCCTGCACACGGAGAGCGTGCTAGCTGCTGAAACGTGAAGAAAGAAGCTGCAGAACACTGGCACTGAGCGTGCAGCTTTCCAGCGGAGAGAAAAAGCTACTTGAACACTCTGCAAGCCTTTCCACTCCCAAAAACATGCACATGGAAGGAGCTGCTGCAAAAGCGATGCTGTGCTCGCTGCTGCTCCTCCTGAAGCTCTGGCTGCTAAATCGGAGGCTTTCCTTCCAATTTCAAGCTGCAAAGCACTTGCTGAATTGCAGGGAAAGTCCGGGAGGCATTTGCTGTGCTGGCACACTTTCTCCTTCCTAGACAGAGTGGAAAAGCTTTTCCCTGCCGTGTAGGCGACAAGAGACGCATTAGACGGGCATCCGGAGCTGTCCGAAGGTAAGCGCCTGTTGCCGGCCTCTTTCGGCACAAGCCCCCGCTCCGGAGCGCACCGCGGCCGGCCGGAGGCTCTCTGCCGGCGAAGGTGCCGCTTCTCCGGCAAGGAAGCCTCAGCCGCTTCTCCTGCACACGGAGAGCGTGCTAGCTGCTGAAACGTGAAGAAAGAAGCTGCAGAACACTGGCACTGAGCCTGCAGCTTTCCAGCGGAGAGAAAAAGCTACTTGAACACTCTGCAAGCCTTTCCACTCCCAAAAACATGCACATGGAAGGAGCTGCTGCAAAAGCGATGCTGTGCTCGCTGCTGCTCCTCCTGAAGCTCTGGCTGCTAAATCTGAGGCTTTCCTTCCAATTTCAAGCTGCAAAGCACTTGCTGAATTGCAGGGAAAGTCCGGGAGGCATTTGCTGTGCTGGCACACTTTCTCCTTCCTAGACAGAGTGGAAAAGCTTTTCCCTGCCGTGTAGGCGACAAGAGACGCATTAGACGGGCATCCGGAGCTGTCCGAAGGTAAGCGCCTGTTGCCGGCCTCTTTCGGCACAAGCCCCCGCTCCGGAGCGCACCGCGGCCGGCCGGAGGCTCTCTGCCGGCGAAGGTGCCGCTTCTCCGGCAAGGAAGCCTCAGCCGCTTCTCCTGCACACGGAGAGCGTGCTAGCTGCTGAAACGTGAAGAAAGAAGCTGCAGAACACTGGCACTGAGCGTGCAGCTTTCCAGCGGAGAGAAAAAGCTACTTGAACACTCTGCAAGCCTTTCCACTCCCAAAAACATGCACATGGAAGGAGCTGCTGCAAAAGCGATGCTGTGCTCGCTGCTGCTCCTCCTGAAGCTCTGGCTGCTAAATCGGAGGCTTTCCTTCCAATTTCAAGCTGCAAAGCACTTGCTGAATTGCAGGGAAAGTCCGGGAGGCATTTGCTGTGCTGGCACACTTTCTCCTTCCTAGACAGAGTGGAAAAGCTTTTCCCTGCCGTGTAGGCGACAAGAGACGCATTAGACGGGCATCCGGAGCTGTCCGAAGGTAAGCGCCTGTTGCCGGCCTCTTTCGGCACAAGCCCCCGCTCCGGAGCGCACCGCGGCCGGCCGGAGGCTCTCTGCCGGCGAAGGTGCCGCTTCTCCGGCAAGGAAGCCTCAGCCGCTTCTCCTGCACACGGAGAGCGTGCTAGCTGCTGAAACGTGAAGAAAGAAGCTGCAGAACACTGGCACTGAGCCTGCAGCTTTCCAGCGGAGAGAAAAAGCTACTTGAACACTCTGCAAGCCTTTCCACTCCCAAAAACATGCACATGGAAGGAGCTGCTGCAAAAGCGATGCTGTGCTCGCTGCTGCTCCTCCTGAAGCTCTGGCTGCTAAATCGGAGGCTTTCCTTCCAATTTCAAGCTGCAAAGCACTTGCTGAATTGCAGGGAAAGTCCGGGAGGCATTTGCTGTGCTGGCACACTTTCTCCTTCCTAGACAGAGTGGAAAAGCTTTTCCCTGCCGTGTAGGCGACAAGAGACGCATTAGACGGGCATCCGGAGCTGTCCGAAGGTAAGCGCCTGTTGCCGGCCTCTTTCGGCACAAGCCCCCGCTCCGGAGCGCACCGCGGCCGGCCGGAGGCTCTCTGCCGGCGAAGGTGCCGCTTCTCCGGCAAGGAAGCCTCAGCCGCTTCTCCTGCACACGGAGAGCGTGCTAGCTGCTGAAACGTGAAGAAAGAAGCTGCAGAACACTGGCACTGAGCGTGCAGCTTTCCAGCGGAGAGAAAAAGCTACTTGAACACTCTGCAAGCCTTTCCACTCCCAAAAACATGCACATGGAAGGAGCTGCTGCAAAAGCGATGCTGTGCTCGCTGCTGCTCCTCCTGAAGCTCTGGCTGCTAAATCTGAGGCTTTCCTTCCAATTTCAAGCTGCAAAGCACTTGCTGAATTGCAGGGAAAGTCCGGGAGGCATTTGCTGTGCTGGCACACTTTCTCCTTCCTAGACAGAGTGGAAAAGCTTTTCCCTGCCGTGTAGGCGACAAGAGACGCATTAGACGGGCATCCGGAGCTGTCCGAAGGTAAGCGCCTGTTCCCGGCCTCTTTCGGCACAAGCCCCCGCTCCGGAGCGCACCGCGGCCGGCCGGAGGCTCTCTGCCGGCGAAGGTGCCGCTTCTCCGGCAAGGAAGCCTCAGCCGCTTCTCCTGCACACGGAGAGCGTGCTAGCTGCTGAAACGTGAAGAAAGAAGCTGCAGAACACTGGCACTGAGCCTGCAGCTTTCCAGCGGAGAGAAAAAGCTACTTGAACACTCTGCAAGCCTTTCCACTCCCAAAAACATGCACATGGAAGGAGCTGCTGCAAAAGCGATGCTGTGCTCGCTGCTGCTCCTCCTGAAGCTCTGGCTGCTAAATCTGAGGCTTTCCTTCCAATTTCAAGCTGCAAAGCACTTGCTGAATTGCAGGGAAAGTCCGGGAGGCATTTGCTGTGCTGGCACACTTTCTCCTTCCTAGACAGAGTGGAAAAGCTTTTCCCTGCCGTGTAGGCGACAAGAGACGCATTAGACGGGCATCCGGAGCTGTCCGAAGGTAAGCGCCTGTTCCCGGCCTCTTTCGGCACAAGCCCCCGCTCCGGAGCGCACCGCGGCCGGCAGGATGCTCTCTGCCGGCGAAGGTGCCGCTTCTCCGGCAAGGAAGCCTCAGCCGCTTCTCCTGCACACGGAGAGCGTGCTAGCTGCTGAAACGTGAAGAAAGAAGCTGCAGAACACTGGCACTGAGCCTGCAGCTTTCCAGCGGAGAGAAAAAGCTACTTGAACACTCTGCAAGCCTTTCCACTCCCAAAAACATGCACATGGAAGGAGCTGCTGCAAAAGCGATGCTGTGCTCGCTGCTGCTCCTCCTGAAGCTCTGTCTGCTAAATCTGAGGCTTTCCTTCCAATTTCAAGCTGCAAAGCACTTGCTGAATTGCAGGGAAAGTCCGGGAGGCATTTGCTGTGCTGGCACACTTTCTCCTTCCTAGACAGAGTGGAAAAGCTTTTCCCTGCCGTGTAGGCGACAAGAGACGCATTAGACGGGCATCCGGAGCTGTCCGAAGGTAAGCGCCTGTTGCCGGCCTCTTTCGGCACAAGCCCCCGCTCCGGAGCGCACCGCGGCCGGCCGGAGGCTCTCTGCCGGCGAAGGTGCCGCTTCTCCGGCAAGGAAGCCTCAGCCGCTTCTCCTGCACACGGAGAGCGTGCTAGCTGCTGAAACGTGAAGAAAGAAGCTGCAGAACACTGGCACTGAGCGTGCAGCTTTCCAGCGGAGAGAAAAAGCTACTTGAACACTCTGCAAGCCTTTCCACTCCCAAAAACATGCACATGGAAGGAGCTGCTGCAAAAGCGATGCTGTGCTCGCTGCTGCTCCTCCTGAAGCTCTGGCTGCTAAATCGGAGGCTTTCCTTCCAATTTCAAGCTGCAAAGCACTTGCTGAATTGCAGGGAAAGTCCGGGAGGCATTTGCTGTGCTGGCACACTTTCTCCTTCCTAGACAGAGTGGAAAAGCTTTTCCCTGCCGTGTAGGCGACAAGAGACGCATTAGACGGGCATCCGGAGCTGTCCGAAGGTAAGCGCCTGTTCCCGGCCTCTTTCGGCACAAGCCCCCGCTCCGGAGCGCACCGCGGCCGGCCGGAGGCTCTCTGCCGGCGAAGGTGCCGCTTCTCCGGCAAGGAAGCCTCAGCCGCTTCTCCTGCACACGGAGAGCGTGCTAGCTGCTGAAACGTGAAGAAAGAAGCTGCAGAACACTGGCACTGAGCCTGCAGCTTTCCAGCGGAGAGAAAAAGCTACTTGAACACTCTGCAAGCCTTTCCACTGCCAAAAACATGCACATGGAAGGAGCTGCTGCAAAAGCGATGCTGTGCTCGCTGCTGCTCCTCCTGAAGCTCTGGCTGCTAAATCTGAGGCTTTCCTTCCAATTTCAAGCTGCAAAGCACTTGCTGAATTGCAGGGAAAGTCCGGGAGGCATTTGCTGTGCTGGCACACTTTCTCCTTCCTAGACAG
Organism: Fringilla coelebs; assembly: GCF_963513975.1. Lineage (NCBI taxonomy): Eukaryota > Metazoa > Chordata > Aves > Passeriformes > Fringillidae > Fringilla > Fringilla coelebs. Next base: position 257,364 of record NW_028167539.1, read on the forward strand.
AGTGGAAAAGCTTTTCCCTGCCGTGTAGGCGACAAGAGACGCATTAGACGGGCATCCGGAGCTGTCCGAAGGTAAGCGCCTGTTGCCGGCCTCTTTCGGCACAAGCCCCCGCTCCGGAGCGCACCGCGGCCGGCCGGAGGCTCTCTGCCGGCGAAGGTGCCGCTTCTCCGGCAAGGAAGCCTCAGCCGCTTCTCCTGCACACGAAGAGCGTGCTAGCTGCTGAAACGTGAAGAAAGAAGCTGCAGAACACTGGCACTGAGCGTGCAGCTTTCCAGCGGAGAGAAAAAGCTACTTGAACACTCTGCAAGCCTTTCCACTCCCAAAAACATGCACATGGAAGGAGCTGCTGCAAAAGCGATGCTGTGCTCGCTGCTGCTCCTCCTGAAGCTCTGGCTGCTAAATCGGAGGCTTTCCTTCCAATTTCAAGCTGCAAAGCACTTGCTGAATTGCAGGGAAAGTCCGGGAGGCATTTGCTGTGCTGGCACACTTTCTCCTTCCTAGACAGAGTGGAAAAGCTTTTCCCTGCCGTGTAGGCGACAAGAGACGCATTAGACGGGCATCCGGAGCTGTCCGAAGGTAAGCGCCTGTTGCCGGCCTCTTTCGGCACAAGCCCCCGCTCCGGAGCGCACCGCGGCCGGCCGGAGGCTCTCTGCCGGCGAAGGTGCCGCTTCTCCGGCAAGGAAGCCTCAGCCGCTTCTCCTGCACACGGAGAGCGTGCTAGCTGCTGAAACGTGAAGAAAGAAGCTGCAGAACACTGGCACTGAGCGTGCAGCTTTCCAGCGGAGAGAAAAAGCTACTTGAACACTCTGCAAGCCTTTCCACTCCCAAAAACATGCACATGGAAGGAGCTGCTGCAAAAGCGATGCTGTGCTCGCTGCTGCTCCTCCTGAAGCTCTGGCTGCTAAATCTGAGGCTTTCCTTCCAATTTCAAGCTGCAAAGCACTTGCTGAATTGCAGGGAAAGTCCGGGAGGCATTTGCTGTGCTGGCACACTTTCTCCTTCCTAGACAGAGTGGAAAAGCTTTTCCCTGCCGTGTAGGCGACAAGAGACGCATTAGACGGGCATCCGGAGCTGTCCGAAGGTAAGCGCCTGTTCCCGGCCTCTTTCGGCACAAGCCCCCGCTCCGGAGCGCACCGCGGCCGGCCGGAGGCTCTCTGCCGGCGAAGGTGCCGCTTCTCCGGCAAGGAAGCCTCAGCCGCTTCTCCTGCACACGGAGAGCGTGCTAGCTGCTGAAACGTGAAGAAAGAAGCTGCAGAACACTGGCACTGAGCGTGCAGCTTTCCAGCGGAGAGAAAAAGCTACTTGAACACTCTGCAAGCCTTTCCACTCCCAAAAACATGCACATGGAAGGAGCTGCTGCAAAAGCGATGCTGTGCTCGCTGCTGCTCCTCCTGAAGCTCTGGCTGCTAAATCTGAGGCTTTCCTTCCAATTTCAAGCTGCAAAGCACTTGCTGAATTGCAGGGAAAGTCCGGGAGGCATTTGCTGTGCTGGCACACTTTCTCCTTCCTAGACAGAGTGGAAAAGCTTTTCCCTGCCGTGTAGGCGACAAGAGACGCATTAGACGGGCATCCGGAGCTGTCCGAAGGTAAGCGCCTGTTGCCGGCCTCTTTCGGCACAAGCCCCCGCTCCGGAGCGCACCGCGGCCGGCCGGAGGCTCTCTGCCGGCGAAGGTGCCGCTTCTCCGGCAAGGAAGCCTCAGCCGCTTCTCCTGCACACGGAGAGCGTGCTAGCTGCTGAAACGTGAAGAAAGAAGCTGCAGAACACTGGCACTGAGCCTGCAGCTTTCCAGCGGAGAGAAAAAGCTACTTGAACACTCTGCAAGCCTTTCCACTCCCAAAAACATGCACATGGAAGGAGCTGCTGCAAAAGCGATGCTGTGCTCGCTGCTGCTCCTCCTGAAGCTCTGGCTGCTAAATCGGAGGCTTTCCTTCCAATTTCAAGCTGCAAAGCACTTGCTGAATTGCAGGGAAAGTCCGGGAGGCATTTGCTGTGCTGGCACACTTTCTCCTTCCTAGACAGAGTGGAAAAGCTTTTCCCTGCCGTGTAGGCGACAAGAGACGCATTAGACGGGCATCCGGAGCTGTCCGAAGGTAAGCGCCTGTTGCCGGCCTCTTTCGGCACAAGCCCCCGCTCCGGAGCGCACCGCGGCCGGCCGGAGGCTCTCTGCCGGCGAAGGTGCCGCTTCTCCGGCAAGGAAGCCTCAGCCGCTTCTCCTGCACACGGAGAGCGTGCTAGCTGCTGAAACGTGAAGAAAGAAGCTGCAGAACACTGGCACTGAGCGTGCAGCTTTCCAGCGGAGAGAAAAAGCTACTTGAACACTCTGCAAGCCTTTCCACTCCCAAAAACATGCACATGGAAGGAGCTGCTGCAAAAGCGATGCTGTGCTCGCTGCTGCTCCTCCTGAAGCTCTGGCTGCTAAATCTGAGGCTTTCCTTCCAATTTCAAGCTGCAAAGCACTTGCTGAATTGCAGGGAAAGTCCGGGAGGCATTTGCTGTGCTGGCACACTTTCTCCTTCCTAGACAGAGTGGAAAAGCTTTTCCCTGCCGTGTAGGCGACAAGAGACGCATTAGACGGGCATCCGGAGCTGTCCGAAGGTAAGCGCCTGTTCCCGGCCTCTTTCGGCACAAGCCCCCGCTCCGGAGCGCACCGCGGCCGGCCGGAGGCTCTCTGCCGGCGAAGGTGCCGCTTCTCCGGCAAGGAAGCCTCAGCCGCTTCTCCTGCACACGGAGAGCGTGCTAGCTGCTGAAACGTGAAGAAAGAAGCTGCAGAACACTGGCACTGAGCCTGCAGCTTTCCAGCGGAGAGAAAAAGCTACTTGAACACTCTGCAAGCCTTTCCACTCCCAAAAACATGCACATGGAAGGAGCTGCTGCAAAAGCGATGCTGTGCTCGCTGCTGCTCCTCCTGAAGCTCTGGCTGCTAAATCTGAGGCTTTCCTTCCAATTTCAAGCTGCAAAGCACTTGCTGAATTGCAGGGAAAGTCCGGGAGGCATTTGCTGTGCTGGCACACTTTCTCCTTCCTAGACAGAGTGGAAAAGCTTTTCCCTGCCGTGTAGGCGACAAGAGACGCATTAGACGGGCATCCGGAGCTGTCCGAAGGTAAGCGCCTGTTCCCGGCCTCTTTCGGCACAAGCCCCCGCTCCGGAGCGCACCGCGGCCGGCCGGAGGCTCTCTGCCGGCGAAGGTGCCGCTTCTCCGGCAAGGAAGCCTCAGCCGCTTCTCCTGCACACGGAGAGCGTGCTAGCTGCTGAAACGTGAAGAAAGAAGCTGCAGAACACTGGCACTGAGCGTGCAGCTTTCCAGCGGAGAGAAAAAGCTACTTGAACACTCTGCAAGCCTTTCCACTCCCAAAAACATGCACATGGAAGGAGCTGCTGCAAAAGCGATGCTGTGCTCGCTGCTGCTCCTCCTGAAGCTCTGGCTGCTAAATCGGAGGCTTTCCTTCCAATTTCAAGCTGCAAAGCACTTGCTGAATTGCAGGGAAAGTCCGGGAGGCATTTGCTGTGCTGGCACACTTTCTCCTTCCTAGACAGAGTGGAAAAGCTTTTCCCTGCCGTGTAGGCGACAAGAGACGCATTAGACGGGCATCCGGAGCTGTCCGAAGGTAAGCGCCTGTTGCCGGCCTCTTTCGGCACAAGCCCCCGCTCCGGAGCGCACCGCGGCCGGCCGGAGGCTCTCTGCCGGCGAAGGTGCCGCTTCTCCGGCAAGGAAGCCTCAGCCGCTTCTCCTGCACACGGAGAGCGTGCTAGCTGCTGAAACGTGAAGAAAGAAGCTGCAGAACACTGGCACTGAGCCTGCAGCTTTCCAGCGGAGAGAAAAAGCTACTTGAACACTCTGCAAGCCTTTCCACTCCCAAAAACATGCACATGGAAGGAGCTGCTGCAAAAGCGATGCTGTGCTCGCTGCTGCTCCTCCTGAAGCTCTGGCTGCTAAATCGGAGGCTTTCCTTCCAATTTCAAGCTGCAAAGCACTTGCTGAATTGCAGGGAAAGTCCGGGAGGCATTTGCTGTGCTGGCACACTTTCTCCTTCCTAGACAGAGTGGAAAAGCTTTTCCCTGCCGTGTAGGCGACAAGAGACGCATTAGACGGGCATCCGGAGCTGTCCGAAGGTAAGCGCCTGTTGCCGGCCTCTTTCGGCACAAGCCCCCGCTCCGGAGCGCACCGCGGCCGGCCGGAGGCTCTCTGCCGGCGAAGGTGCCGCTTCTCCGGCAAGGAAGCCTCAGCCGCTTCTCCTGCACACGGAGAGCGTGCTAGCTGCTGAAACGTGAAGAAAGAAGCTGCAGAACACTGGCACTGAGCGTGCAGCTTTCCAGCGGAGAGAAAAAGCTACTTGAACACTCTGCAAGCCTTTCCACTCCCAAAAACATGCACATGGAAGGAGCTGCTGCAAAAGCGATGCTGTGCTCGCTGCTGCTCCTCCTGAAGCTCTGGCTGCTAAATCTGAGGCTTTCCTTCCAATTTCAAGCTGCAAAGCACTTGCTGAATTGCAGGGAAAGTCCGGGAGGCATTTGCTGTGCTGGCACACTTTCTCCTTCCTAGACAGAGTGGAAAAGCTTTTCCCTGCCGTGTAGGCGACAAGAGACGCATTAGACGGGCATCCGGAGCTGTCCGAAGGTAAGCTCCTGTTCCCGGCCTCTTTCGGCACAAGCCCCCGCTCCGGAGCGCACCGCGGCCGGCCGGAGGCTCTCTGCCGGCGAAGGTGCCGCTTCTCCGGCAAGGAAGCCTCAGCCGCTTCTCCTGCACACGGAGAGCGTGCTAGCTGCTGAAACGTGAAGAAAGAAGCTGCAGAACACTGGCACTGAGCGTGCAGCTTTCCAGCGGAGAGAAAAAGCTACTTTAACACTCTGCAAGCCTTTCCACTCCCAAAAACATGCACATGGAAGGAGCTGCTGCAAAAGCGATGCTGTGCTCGCTGCTGCTCCTCCTGAAGCTCTGGCTGCTAAATCTGAGGCTTTCCTTCCAATTTCAAGCTGCAAAGCACTTGCTGAATTGCAGGGAAAGTCCGGGAGGCATTTGCTGTGCTGGCACACTTTCTCCTTCCTAGACAGAGTGGAAAAGCTTTTCCCTGCCGTGTAGGCGACAAGAGACGCATTAGACGGGCATCCGGAGCTGTCCGAAGGTAAGCGCCTGTTGCCGGCCTCTTTCGGCACAAGCCCCCGCTCCGGAGCGCACCGCGGCCGGCCGGAGGCTCTCTGCCGGCGAAGGTGCCGCTTCTCCGGCAAGGAAGCCTCAGCCGCTTCTCCTGCACACGGAGAGCGTGCTAGCTGCTGAAACGTGAAGAAAGAAGCTGCAGAACACTGGCACTGAGCCTGCAGCTTTCCAGCGGAGAGAAAAAGCTACTTGAACACTCTGCAAGCCTTTTCACTCCTAAAAACATGCACATGGAAGGAGCTGCTGCAAAAGCGATGCTGTGCTCGCTGCTGCTCCTCCTGAAGCTCTGGCTGCTAAATCTGAGGCTTTCCTTCCAATTTCAAGCTGCAAAGCACTTGCTGAATTGCAGGGAAAGTCCGGGAGGCATTTGCTGTGCTGGCACACTTTCTCCTTCCTAGACAGAGTGGAAAAGCTTTTCCCTGCCGTGTAGGCGACAAGAGACGCATTAGACGGGCATCCGGAGCTGTCCGAAGGTAAGCGCCTGTTCCCGGCCTCTTTCGGCACAAGCCCCCGCTCCGGAGCGCACCGCGGCCGGCCGGAGGCTCTCTGCCGGCGAAGGTGCCGCTTCTCCGGCAAGGAAGCCTCAGCCGCTTCTCCTGCACACGGAGAGCGTGCTAGCTGCTGAAACGTGAAGAAAGAAGCTGCAGAACACTGGCACTGAGCGTGCAGCTTTCCAGCGGAGAGAAAAAGCTACTTGAACACTCTGCAAGCCTTTCCACTCCCAAAAACATGCACATGGAAGGAGCTGCTGCAAAAGCGATGCTGTGCTCGCTGCTGCTCCTCCTGAAGCTCTGGCTGCTAAATCTGAGGCTTTCCTTCCAATTTCAAGCTGCAAAGCACTTGCTGAATTGCAGGGAAAGTCCGGGAGGCATTTGCTGTGCTGGCACACTTTCTCCTTCCTAGACAGAGTGGAAAAGCTTTTCCCTGCCGTGTAGGCGACAAGAGACGCATTAGACGGGCATCCGGAGCTGTCCGAAGGTAAGCGCCTGTTCCCGGCCTCTTTCGGCACAAGCCCCCGCTCCGGAGCGCACCGCGGCCGGCCGGAGGCTCTCTGCCGGCGAAGGTGCCGCTTCTCCGGCAAGGAAGCCTCAGCCGCTTCTCCTGCACACGGAGAGCGTGCTAGCTGCTGAAACGTGAAGAAAGAAGCTGCAGAACACTGGCACTGAGCGTGCAGCTTTCCAGCGGAGAGAAAAAGCTACTTTAACACTCTGCAAGCCTTTCCACTCCCAAAAACATGCACATGGAAGGAGCTGCTGCAAAAGCGATGCTGTGCTCGCTGCTGCTCCTCCTGAAGCTCTGGCTGCTAAATCTGAGGCTTTCCTTCCAATTTCAAGCTGCAAAGCACTTGCTGAATTGCAGGGAAAGTCCGGGAGGCATTTGCTGTGCTGGCACACTTTCTCCTTCCTAGACAGAGTGGAAAAGCTTTTCCCTGCCGTGTAGGCGACAAGAGACGCATTAGACGGGCATCCGGAGCTGTCCGAAGGTAAGCGCCTGTTGCCGGCCTCTTTCGGCACAAGCCCCCGCTCCGGAGCGCACCGCGGCCGGCCGGAGGCTCTCTGCCGGCGAAGGTGCCGCTTCTCCGGCAAGGAAGCCTCAGCCGCTTCTCCTGCACACGGAGAGCGTGCTAGCTGCTGAAACGTGAAGAAAGAAGCTGCAGAACACTGGCACTGAGCCTGCAGCTTTCCAGCGGAGAGAAAAAGCTACTTGAACACTCTGCAAGCCTTTCCACTCCCAAAAACATGCACATGGAAGGAGCTGCTGCAAAAGCGATGCTGTGCTCGCTGCTGCTCCTCCTGAAGCTCTGGCTGCTAAATCTGAGGCTTTCCTTCCAATTTCAAGCTGCAAAGCACTTGCTGAATTGCAGGGAAAGTCCGGGAGGCATTTGCTGTGCTGGCACACTTTCTCCTTCCTAGACAGAGTGGAAAAGCTTTTCCCTGCCGTGTAGGCGACAAGAGACGCATTAGACGGGCATCCGGAGCTGTCCGAAGGTAAGCGCCTGTTGCCGGCCTCTTTCGGCACAAGCCCCCGCTCCGGAGCGCACCGCGGCCGGCCGGAGGCTCTCTGCCGGCGAAGGTGCCGCTTCTCCGGCAAGGAAGCCTCAGCCGCTTCTCCTGCACACGGAGAGCGTGCTAGCTGCTGAAACGTGAAGAAAGAAGCTGCAGAACACTGGCACTGAGCGTGCAGCTTTCCAGCGGAGAGAAAAAGCTACTTGAACACTCTGCAAGCCTTTCCACTCCCAAAAACATGCACATGGAAGGAGCTGCTGCAAAAGCGATGCTGTGCTCGCTGCTGCTCCTCCTGAAGCTCTGGCTGCTAAATCGGAGGCTTTCCTTCCAATTTCAAGCTGCAAAGCACTTGCTGAATTGCAGGGAAAGTCCGGGAGGCATTTGCTGTGCTGGCACACTTTCTCCTTCCTAGACAGAGTGGAAAAGCTTTTCCCTGCCGTGTAGGCGACAAGAGACGCATTAGACGGGCATCCGGAGCTGTCCGAAGGTAAGCGCCTGTTGCCGGCCTCTTTCGGCACAAGCCCCCGCTCCGGAGCGCACCGCGGCCGGCCGGAGGCTCTCTGCCGGCGAAGGTGCCGCTTCTCCGGCAAGGAAGCCTCAGCCGCTTCTCCTGCACACGGAGAGCGTGCTAGCTGCTGAAACGTGAAGAAAGAAGCTGCAGAACACTGGCACTGAGCCTGCAGCTTTCCAGCGGAGAGAAAAAGCTACTTGAACACTCTGCAAGCCTTTCCACTCCCAAAAACATGCACATGGAAGGAGCTGCTGCAAAAGCGATGCTGTGCTCGCTGCTGCTCCTCCTGAAGCTCTGGCTGCTAAATCTGAGGCTTTCCTTCCAATTTCAAGCTGCAAAGCACTTGCTGAATTGCAGGGAAAGTCCGGGAGGCATTTGCTGTGCTGGCACACTTTCTCCTTCCTAGACAGAGTGGAAAAGCTTTTCCCTGCCGTGTAGGCGACAAGAGACGCATTAGACGGGCATCCGGAGCTGTCCGAAGGTAAGCGCCTGTTCCCGGCCTCTTTCGGCACAAGCCCCCGCTCCGGAGCGCACCGCGGCCGGCCGGAGGCTCTCTGCCGGCGAAGGTGCCGCTTCTCCGGCAAGGAAGCCTCAGCCGCTTCTCCTGCACACGGAGAGCGTGCTAGCTGCTGAAACGTGAAGAAAGAAGCTGCAGAACACTGGCACTGAGCGTGCAGCTTTCCAGCGGAGAGAAAAAGCTACTTGAACACTCTGCAAGCCTTTCCACTCCCAAAAACATGCACATGGAAGGAGCTGCTGCAAAAGCGATGCTGTGCTCGCTGCTGCTCCTTTTGAAGCTCTGGCTGCTAAATCAGAGGCTTTCCTTCCAATTTCAAGCTGCAAAGCACTTGCTGAATTGCAGGGAAAGTCCGGGAGGCATTTGCTGTGCTGGCACACTTTCTCCTTCCTAGACAGAGTGGAAAAGCTTTTCCCTGCCGTGTAGGCGACAAGAGACGCATTAGACGGGCATCCGGAGCTGTCCGAAGGTAAGCGCCTGTTGCCGGCCTCTTTCGGCACAAGCCCCCGCTCCGGAGCGCACCGCGGCCGGCCGGAGGCTCTCTGCCGGCGAAGGTGCCGCTTCTCCGGCAAGGAAGCCTCAGCCGCTTCTCCTGCACACGGAGAGCGTGCTAGCTGCTGAAACGTGAAGAAAGAAGCTGCAGAACACTGGCACTGAGCGTGCAGCTTTCCAGCGGAGAGAAAAAGCTACTTGAACACTCTGCAAGCCTTTCCACTCCCAAAAACATGCACATGGAAGGAGCTGCTGCAAAAGCGATGCTGTGCTCGCTGCTGCTCCTCCTGAAGCTCTGGCTGCTAAATCTGCGGCTTTCCTTCCAATTTCAAGCTGCAAAGCACTTGCTGAATTGCAGGGAAAGTCCGGGAGGCATTTGCTGTGCTGGCACACTTTCTCCTTCCTAGACAGAGTGGAAAAGCTTTTCCCTGCCGTGTAGGCGACAAGAGACGCATTAGACGGGCATCCGGAGCTGTCCGAAGGTAAGCGCCTGTTGCCGGCCTCTTTCGGCACAAGCCCCCGCTCCGGAGCGCACCGCGGCCGGCCGGAGGCTCTCTGCCGGCGAAGGTGCCGCTTCTCCGGCAAGGAAGCCTCAGCCGCTTCTCCTGCACACGGAGAGCGTGCTAGCTGCTGAAACGTGAAGAAAGAAGCTGCAGAACACTGGCACTGAGCGTGCAGCTTTCCAGCGGAGAGAAAAAGCTACTTGAACACTCTGCAAGCCTTTCCACTCCCAAAAACATGCACATGGAAGGAGCTGCTGCAAAAGCGATGCTGTGCTCGCTGCTGCTCCTCCTGAAGCTCTGGCTGCTAAATCTGCGGCTTTCCTTCCAATTTCAAGCTGCAAAGCACTTGCTGAATTGCAGGGAAAGTCCGGGAGGCATTTGCTGTGCTGGCACACTTTCTCCTTCCTAGACAGAGTGGAAAAGCTTTTCCCTGCCGTGTAGGCGACAAGAGACGCATTAGACGGGCATCCGGAGCTGTCCGAAGGTAAGCGCCTGTTGCCGGCCTCTTTCGGCACAAGCCCCCGCTCCGGAGCGCACCGCGGCCGGCCGGAGGCTCTCTGCCGGCGAAGGTGCCGCTTCTCCGGCAAGGAAGCCTCAGCCGCTTCTCCTGCACACGGAGAGCGTGCTAGCTGCTGAAACGTGAAGAAAGAAGCTGCAGAACACTGGCACTGAGCGTGCAGCTTTCCAGCGGAGAGAAAAAGCTACTTGAACACTCTGCAAGCCTTTCCACTCCCAAAAACATGCACATGGAAGGAGCTGCTGCAAAAGCGATGCTGTGCTCGCTGCTGCTCCTCCTGAAGCTCTGGCTGCTAAATCGGAGGCTTTCCTTCCAATTTCAAGCTGCAAAGCACTTGCTGAATTGCAGGGAAAGTCCGGGAGGCATTTGCTGTGCTGGCACACTTTCTCCTTCCTAGACAGAGTGGAAAAGCTTTTCCCTGCCGTGTAGGCGACAAGAGACGCATTAGACGGGCATCCGGAGCTGTCCGAAGGTAAGCGCCTGTTCCCGGCCTCTTTCGGCACAAGCCCCCGCTCCGGAGCGCACCGCGGCCGGCCGGAGGCTCTCTGCCGGCGAAGGTGCCGCTTCTCCGGCAAGGAAGCCTCAGCCGCTTCTCCTGCACACGGAGAGCGTGCTAGCTGCTGAAACGTGAAGAAAGAAGCTGCAGAACACTGGCACTGAGCCTGCAGCTTTCCAGCGGAGAGAAAAAGCTACTTGAACACTCTGCAAGCCTTTCCACTCCCAAAAACATGCACATGGAAGGAGCTGCTGCAAAAGCGATGCTGTGCTCGCTGCTGCTCCTCCTGAAGCTCTGGCTGCTAAATCTGAGGCTTTCCTTCCAATTTCAAGCTGCAAAGCACTTGCTGAATTGCAGGGAAAGTCCGGGAGGCATTTGCTGTGCTGGCACACTTTCTCCTTCCTAGACAGAGTGGAAAAGCTTTTCCCTGCCGTGTAGGCGACAAGAGACGCATTAGACGGGCATCCGGAGCTGTCCGAAGGTAAGCGCCTGTTGCCGGCCTCTTTCGGCACAAGCCCCCGCTCCGGAGCGCACCGCGGCCGGCCGGAGGCTCTCTGCCGGCGAAGGTGCCGCTTCTCCGGCAAGGAAGCCTCAGCCGCTTCTCCTGCACACGGAGAGCGTGCTAGCTGCTGAAACGTGAAGAAAGAAGCTGCAGAACACTGGCACTGAGCCTGCAGCTTTCCAGCGGAGAGAAAAAGCTACTTGAACACTCTGCAAGCCTTTCCACTCCCAAAAACATGCACATGGAAGGAGCTGCTGCAAAAGCGATGCTGTGCTCGCTGCTGCTCCTCCTGAAGCTCTGGCTGCTAAATCTGAGGCTTTCCTTCCAATTTCAAGCTGCAAAGCACTTGCTGAATTGCAGGGAAAGTCCGGGAGGCATTTGCTGTGCTGGCACACTTTCTCCTTCCTAGACAGAGTGGAAAAGCTTTTCCCTGCCGTGTAGGCGACAAGAGACGCATTAGACGGGCATCCGGAGCTGTCCGAAGGTAAGCGCCTGTTGCCGGCCTCTTTCGGCACAAGCCCCCGCTCCGGAGCGCACCGCGGCCGGCCGGAGGCTCTCTGCCGGCGAAGGTGCCGCTTCTCCGGCAAGGAAGCCTCAGCCGCTTCTCCTGCACACGGAGAGCGTGCTAGCTGCTGAAACGTGAAGAAAGAAGCTGCAGAACACTGGCACTGAGCCTGCAGCTTTCCAGCGGAGAGAAAAAGCTACTTGAACACTCTGCAAGCCTTTCCACTCCCAAAAACATGCACATGGAAGGAGCTGCTGCAAAAGCGATGCTGTGCTCGCTGCTGCTCCTCCTGAAGCTCTGGCTGCTAAATCTGAGGCTTTCCTTCCAATTTCAAGCTGCAAAGCACTTGCTGAATTGCAGGGAAAGTCCGGGAGGCATTTGCTGTGCTGGCACACTTTCTCCTTCCTAGACAGAGTGGAAAAGCTTTTCCCTGCCGTGTAGGCGACAAGAGACGCATTAGACGGGCATCCGGAGCTGTCCGAAGGTAAGCGCCTGTTGCCGGCCTCTTTCGGCACAAGCCCCCGCTCCGGAGCGCACCGCGGCCGGCCGGAGGCTCTCTGCCGGCGAAGGTGCCGCTTCTCCGGCAAGGAAGCCTCAGCCGCTTCTCCTGCACACGGAGAGCGTGCTAGCTGCTGAAACGTGAAGAAAGAAGCTGCAGAACACTGGCACTGAGCCTGCAGCTTTCCAGCGGAGAGAAAAAGCTACTTGAACACTCTGCAAGCCTTTCCACTCCCAAAAACATGCACATGGAAGGAGCTGCTGCAAAAGCGATGCTGTGCTCGCTGCTGCTCCTCCTGAAGCTCTGGCTGCTAAATCTGAGGCTTTCCTTCCAATTTCAAGCTGCAAAGCACTTGCTGAATTGCAGGGAAAGTCCGGGAGGCATTTGCTGTGCTGGCACACTTTCTCCTTCCTAGACAGAGTGGAAAAGCTTTTCCCTGCCGTGTAGGCGACAAGAGACGCATTAGACGGGCATCCGGAGCTGTCCGAAGGTAAGCGCCTGTTGCCGGCCTCTTTCGGCACAAGCCCCCGCTCCGGAGCGCACCGCGGCCGGCCGGAGGCTCTCTGCCGGCGAAGGTGCCGCTTCTCCGGCAAGGAAGCCTCAGCCGCTTCTCCTGCACACGGAGAGCGTGCTAGCTGCTGAAACGTGAAGAAAGAAGCTGCAGAACACTGGCACTGAGCCTGCAGCTTTCCAGCGGAGAGAAAAAGCTACTTGAACACTCTGCAAGCCTTTCCACTCCCAAAAACATGCACATGGAAGGAGCTGCTGCAAAAGCGATGCTGTGCTCGCTGCTGCTCCTCCTGAAGCTCTGGCTGCTAAATCTGAGGCTTTCCTTCCAATTTCAAGCTGCAAAGCACTTGCTGAATTGCAGGGAAAGTCCGGGAGGCATTTGCTGTGCTGGCACACTTTCTCCTTCCTAGACAGAGTGGAAAAGCTTTTCCCTGCCGTGTAGGCGACAAGAGACGCATTAGACGGGCATCCGGAGCTGTCCGAAGGTAAGCGCCTGTTGCCGGCCTCTTTCGGCACAAGCCCCCGCTCCGGAGCGCACCGCGGCCGGCCGGAGGCTCTCTGCCGGCGAAGGTGCCGCTTCTCCGGCAAGGAAGCCTCAGCCGCTTCTCCTGCACACGGAGAGCGTGCTAGCTGCTGAAACGTGAAGAAAGAAGCTGCAGAACACTGGCACTGAGCCTGCAGCTTTCCAGCGGAGAGAAAAAGCTACTTGAACACTCTGCAAGCCTTTCCACTCCCAAAAACATGCACATGGAAGGAGCTGCTGCAAAAGCGATGCTGTGCTCGCTGCTGCTCCTCCTGAAGCTCTGGCTGCTAAATCTGAGGCTTTCCTTCCAATTTCAAGCTGCAAAGCACTTGCTGAATTGCAGGGAAAGTCCGGGAGGCATTTGCTGTGCTGGCACACTTTCTCCTTCCTAGACAGAGTGGAAAAGCTTTTCCCTGCCGTGTAGGCGACAAGAGACGCATTAGACGGGCATCCGGAGCTGTCCGAAGGTAAGCGCCTGTTGCCGGCCTCTTTCGGCACAAGCCCCCGCTCCGGAGCGCACCGCGGCCGGCCGGAGGCTCTCTGCCGGCGAAGGTGCCGCTTCTCCGGCAAGGAAGCCTCAGCCGCTTCTCCTGCACACGGAGAGCGTGCTAGCTGCTGAAACGTGAAGAAAGAAGCTGCAGAACACTGGCACTGAGCGTGCAGCTTTCCAGCGGAGAGAAAAAGCTACTTGAACACTCTGCAAGCCTTTCCACTCCCAAAAACATGCACATGGAAGGAGCTGCTGCAAAAGCGATGCTGTGCTCGCTGCTGCTCCTCCTGAAGCTCTGGCTGCTAAATCTGAGGCTTTCCTTCCAATTTCAAGCTGCAAAGCACTTGCTGAATTGCAGGGAAAGTCCGGGAGGCATTTGCTGTGCTGGCACACTTTCTCCTTCCTAGACAGAGTGGAAAAGCTTTTCCCTGCCGTGTAGGCGACAAGAGACGCATTAGACGGGCATCCGGAGCTGTCCGAAGGTAAGCGCCTGTTGCCGGCCTCTTTCGGCACAAGCCCCCGCTCCGGAGCGCACCGCGGCCGGCCGGAGGCTCTCTGCCGGCGAAGGTGCCGCTTCTCCGGCAAGGAAGCCTCAGCCGCTTCTCCTGCACACGGAGAGCGTGCTAGCTGCTGAAACGTGAAGAAAGAAGCTGCAGAACACTGGCACTGAGCGTGCAGCTTTCCAGCGGAGAGAAAAAGCTACTTGAACACTCTGCAAGCCTTTCCACTCCCAAAAACATGCACATGGAAGGAGCTGCTGCAAAAGCGATGCTGTGCTCGCTGCTGCTCCTCCTGAAGCTCTGGCTGCTAAATCTGAGGCTTTCCTTCCAATTTCAAGCTGCAAAGCACTTGCTGAATTGCAGGGAAAGTCCGGGAGGCATTTGCTGTGCTGGCACACTTTCTCCTTCCTAGACAGAGTGGAAAAGCTTTTCCCTGCCGTGTAGGCGACAAGAGACGCATTAGACGGGCATCCGGAGCTGTCCGAAGGTAAGCGCCTGTTGCCGGCCTCTTTCGGCACAAGCCCCCGCTCCGGAGCGCACCGCGGCCGGCCGGAGGCTCTCTGCCGGCGAAGGTGCCGCTTCTCCGGCAAGGAAGCCTCAGCCGCTTCTCCTGCACACGGAGAGCGTGCTAGCTGCGGAAACGTGAAGAAAGAAGCTGCAGAACACTGGCACTGAGCGTGCAGCTTTCCAGCGGAGAGAAAAAGCTACTTGAACACTCTGCAAGCCTTTCCACTCCCAAAAACATGCACATGGAAGGAGCTGCTGCAAAAGCGATGCTGTGCTCGCTGCTGCTCCTCCTGAAGCTCTGGCTGCTAAATCTGAGGCTTTCCTTCCAATTTCAAGCTGCAAAGCACTTGCTGAATTGCAGGGAAAGTCCGGGAGGCATTTGCTGTGCTGGCACACTTTCTCCTTCCTAGACAGAGTGGAAAAGCTTTTCCCTGCCGTGTAGGCGACAAGAGACGCATTAGACGGGCATCCGGAGCTGTCCGAAGGTAAGCGCCTGTTGCCGGCCTCTTTCGGCACAAGCCCCCGCTCCGGAGCGCACCGCGGCCGGCCGGAGGCTCTCTGCCGGCGAAGGTGCCGCTTCTCCGGCAAGGAAGCCTCAGCCGCTTCTCCTGCACACGGAGAGCGTGCTAGCTGCTGAAACGTGAAGAAAGAAGCTGCAGAACACTGGCACTGAGCGTGCAGCTTTCCAGCGGAGAGAAAAAGCTACTTGAACACTCTGCAAGCCTTTCCACTCCCAAAAACATGCACATGGAAGGAGCTGCTGCAAAAGCGATGCTGTGCTCGCTGCTGCTCCTCCTGAAGCTCTGGCTGCTAAATCTGAGGCTTTCCTTCCAATTTCAAGCTGCAAAGCACTTGCTGAATTGCAGGGAAAGTCCGGGAGGCATTTGCTGTGCTGGCACACTTTCTCCTTCCTAGACAGAGTGGAAAAGCTTTTCCCTGCCGTGTAGGCGACAAGAGACGCATTAGACGGGCATCCGGAGCTGTCCGAAGGTAAGCGCCTGTTGCCGGCCTCTTTCGGCACAAGCCCCCGCTCCGGAGCGCACCGCGGCCGGCCGGAGGCTCTCTGCCGGCGAAGGTGCCGCTTCTCCGGCAAGGAAGCCTCAGCCGCTTCTCCTGCACACGGAGAGCGTGCTAGCTGCTGAAACGTGAAGAAAGAAGCTGCAGAACACTGGCACTGAGCGTGCAGCTTTCCAGCGGAGAGAAAAAGCTACTTGAACACTCTGCAAGCCTTTCCACTCCCAAAAACATGCACATGGAAGGAGCTGCTGCAAAAGCGATGCTGTGCTCGCTGCTGCTCCTCCTGAAGCTCTGGCTGCTAAATCTGAGGCTTTCCTTCCAATTTCAAGCTGCAAAGCACTTGCTGAATTGCAGGGAAAGTCCGGGAGGCATTTGCTGTGCTGGCACACTTTCTCCTTCCTAGACAGAGTGGAAAAGCTTTTCCCTGCCGTGTAGGCGACAAGAGACGCATTAGACGGGCATCCGGAGCTGTCCGAAGGTAAGCGCCTGTTGCCGGCCTCTTTCGGCACAAGCCCCCGCTCCGGAGCGCACCGCGGCCGGCCGGAGGCTCTCTGCCGGCGAAGGTGCCGCTTCTCCGGCAAGGAAGCCTCAGCCGCTTCTCCTGCACACGGAGAGCGTGCTAGCTGCTGAAACGTGAAGAAAGAAGCTGCAGAACACTGGCACTGAGCCTGCAGCTTTCCAGCGGAGAGAAAAAGCTACTTGAACACTCTGCAAGCCTTTCCACTCCCAAAAACATGCACATGGAAGGAGCTGCTGCAAAAGCGATGCTGTGCTCGCTGCTGCTCCTCCTGAAGCTCTGGCTGCTAAATCTGAGGCTTTCCTTCCAATTTCAAGCTGCAAAGCACTTGCTGAATTGCAGGGAAAGTCCGGGAGGCATTTGCTGTGCTGGCACACTTTCTCCTTCCTAGACAGAGTGGAAAAGCTTTTCCCTGCCGTGTAGGCGACAAGAGACGCATTAGACGGGCATCCGGAGCTGTCCGAAGGTAAGCGCCTGTTGCCGGCCTCTTTCGGCACAAGCCCCCGCTCCGGAGCGCACCGCGGCCGGCCGGAGGCTCTCTGCCGGCGAAGGTGCCGCTTCTCCGGCAAGGAAGCCTCAGCCGCTTCTCCTGCACACGGAGAGCGTGCTAGCTGCTGAAACGTGAAGAAAGAAGCTGCAGAACACTGGCACTGAGCGTGCAGCTTTCCAGCGGAGAGAAAAAGCTACTTGAACACTCTGCAAGCCTTTCCACTCCCAAAAACATGCACATGGAAGGAGCTGCTGCAAAAGCGATGCTGTGCTCGCTGCTGCTCCTCCTGAAGCTCTGGCTGCTAAATCTGAGGCTTTCCTTCCAATTTCAAGCTGCAAAGCACTTGCTGAATTGCAGGGAAAGTCCGGGAGGCATTTGCTGTGCTGGCACACTTTCTCCTTCCTAGACAGAGTGGAAAAGCTTTTCCCTGCCGTGTAGGCGACAAGAGACGCATTAGACGGGCATCCGGAGCTGTCCGAAGGTAAGCGCCTGTTGCCGGCCTCTTTCGGCACAAGCCCCCGCTCCGGAGCGCACCGCGGCCGGCCGGAGGCTCTCTGCCGGCGAAGGTGCCGCTTCTCCGGCAAGGAAGCCTCAGCCGCTTCTCCTGCACACGGAGAGCGTGCTAGCTGCTGAAACGTGAAGAAAGAAGCTGCAGAACACTGGCACTGAGCCTGCAGCTTTCCAGCGGAGAGAAAAAGCTACTTGAACACTCTGCAAGCCTTTCCACTCCCAAAAACATGCACATGGAAGGAGCTGCTGCAAAAGCGATGCTGTGCTCGCTGCTGCTCCTCCTGAAGCTCTGGCTGCTAAATCTGAGGCTTTCCTTCCAATTTCAAGCTGCAAAGCACTTGCTGAATTGCAGGGAAAGTCCGGGAGGCATTTGCTGTGCTGGCACACTTTCTCCTTCCTAGACAGAGTGGAAAAGCTTTTCCCTGCCGTGTAGGCGACAAGAGACGCATTAGACGGGCATCCGGAGCTGTCCGAAGGTAAGCGCCTGTTGCCGGCCTCTTTCGGCACAAGCCCCCGCTCCGGAGCGCACCGCGGCCGGCCGGAGGCTCTCTGCCGGCGAAGGTGCCGCTTCTCCGGCAAGGAAGCCTCAGCCGCTTCTCCTGCACACGGAGAGCGTGCTAGCTGCTGAAACGTGAAGAAAGAAGCTGCAGAACACTGGCACTGAGCCTGCAGCTTTCCAGCGGAGAGAAAAAGCTACTTGAACACTCTGCAAGCCTTTCCACTCCCAAAAACATGCACATGGAAGGAGCTGCTGCAAAAGCGATGCTGTGCTCGCTGCTGCTCCTCCTGAAGCTCTGGCTGCTAAATCTGCGGCTTTCCTTCCAATTTCAAGCTGCAAAGCACTTGCTGAATTGCAGGGAAAGTCCGGGAGGCATTTGCTGTGCTGGCACACTTTCTCCTTCCTAGACAGAGTGGAAAAGCTTTTCCCTGCCGTGTAGGCGACAAGAGACGCATTAGACGGGCATCCGGAGCTGTCCGAAGGTAAGCGCCTGTTGCCGGCCTCTTTCGGCACAAGCCCCCGCTCCGGAGCGCACCGCGGCCGGCCGGAGGCTCTCTGCCGGCGAAGGTGCCGCTTCTCCGGCAAGGAAGCCTCAGCCGCTTCTCCTGCACACGGAGAGCGTGCTAGCTGCTGAAACGTGAAGAAAGAAGCTGCAGAACACTGGCACTGAGCGTGCAGCTTTCCAGCGGAGAGAAAAAGCTACTTGAACACTCTGCAAGCCTTTCCACTCCCAAAAACATGCACATGGAAGGAGCTGCTGCAAAAGCGATGCTGTGCTCGCTGCTGCTCCTCCTGAAGCTCTGGCTGCTAAATCTGAGGCTTTCCTTCCAATTTCAAGCTGCAAAGCACTTGCTGAATTGCAGGGAAAGTCCGGGAGGCATTTGCTGTGCTGGCACACTTTCTCCTTCCTAGACAGAGTGGAAAAGCTTTTCCCTGCCGTGTAGGCGACAAGAGACGCATTAGACGGGCATCCGGAGCTGTCCGAAGGTAAGCGCCTGTTGCCGGCCTCTTTCGGCACAAGCCCCCGCTCCGGAGCGCACCGCGGCCGGCCGGAGGCTCTCTGCCGGCGAAGGTGCCGCTTCTCCGGCAAGGAAGCCTCAGCCGCTTCTCCTGCACACGGAGAGCGTGCTAGCTGCTGAAACGTGAAGAAAGAAGCTGCAGAACACTGGCACTGAGCGTGCAGCTTTCCAGCGGAGAGAAAAAGCTACTTGAACACTCTGCAAGCCTTTCCACTCCCAAAAACATGCACATGGAAGGAGCTGCTGCAAAAGCGATGCTGTGCTCGCTGCTGCTCCTCCTGAAGCTCTGGCTGCTAAATCTGAGGCTTTCCTTCCAATTTCAAGCTGCAAAGCACTTGCTGAATTGCAGGGAAAGTCCGGGAGGCATTTGCTGTGCTGGCACACTTTCTCCTTCCTAGACAGAGTGGAAAAGCTTTTCCCTGCCGTGTAGGCGACAAGAGACGCATTAGACGGGCATCCGGAGCTGTCCGAAGGTAAGCGCCTGTTGCCGGCCTCTTTCGGCACAAGCCCCCGCTCCGGAGCGCACCGCGGCCGGCCGGAGGCTCTCTGCCGGCGAAGGTGCCGCTTCTCCGGCAAGGAAGCCTCAGCCGCTTCTCCTGCACACGGAGAGCGTGCTAGCTGCTGAAACGTGAAGAAAGAAGCTGCAGAACACTGGCACTGAGCGTGCAGCTTTCCAGCGGAGAGAAAAAGCTACTTGAACACTCTGCAAGCCTTTCCACTCCCAAAAACATGCACATGGAAGGAGCTGCTGCAAAAGCGATGCTGTGCTCGCTGCTGCTCCTCCTGAAGCTCTGGCTGCTAAATCTGAGGCTTTCCTTCCAATTTCAAGCTGCAAAGCACTTGCTGAATTGCAGGGAAAGTCCGGGAGGCATTTGCTGTGCTGGCACACTTTCTCCTTCCTAGACAGAGTGGAAAAGCTTTTCCCTGCCGTGTAGGCGACAAGAGACGCATTAGACGGGCATCCGGAGCTGTCCGAAGGTAAGCGCCTGTTGCCGGCCTCTTTCGGCACAAGCCCCCGCTCCGGAGCGCACCGCGGCCGGCCGGAGGCTCTCTGCCGGCGAAGGTGCCGCTTCTCCGGCAAGGAAGCCTCAGCCGCTTCTCCTGCACACGGAGAGCGTGCTAGCTGCTGAAACGTGAAGAAAGAAGCTGCAGAACACTGGCACTGAGCGTGCAGCTTTCCAGCGGAGAGAAAAAGCTACTTGAACACTCTGCAAGCCTTTCCACTCCCAAAAACATGCACATGGAAGGAGCTGCTGCAAAAGCGATGCTGTGCTCGCTGCTGCTCCTCCTGAAGCTCTGGCTGCTAAATCTGAGGCTTTCCTTCCAATTTCAAGCTGCAAAGCACTTGCTGAATTGCAGGGAAAGTCCGGGAGGCATTTGCTGTGCTGGCACACTTTCTCCTTCCTAGACAGAGTGGAAAAGCTTTTCCCTGCCGTGTAGGCGACAAGAGACGCATTAGACGGGCATCCGGAGCTGTCCGAAGGTAAGCGCCTGTTGCCGGCCTCTTTCGGCACAAGCCCCCGCTCCGGAGCGCACCGCGGCCGGCCGGAGGCTCTCTGCCGGCGAAGGTGCCGCTTCTCCGGCAAGGAAGCCTCAGCCGCTTCTCCTGCACACGGAGAGCGTGCTAGCTGCTGAAACGTGAAGAAAGAAGCTGCAGAACACTGGCACTGAGCGTGCAGCTTTCCAGCGGAGAGAAAAAGCTACTTGAACACTCTGCAAGCCTTTCCACTCCCAAAAACATGCACATGGAAGGAGCTGCTGCAAAAGCGATGCTGTGCTCGCTGCTGCTCCTCCTGAAGCTCTGGCTGCTAAATCTGAGGCTTTCCTTCCAATTTCAAGCTGCAAAGCACTTGCTGAATTGCAGGGAAAGTCCGGGAGGCATTTGCTGTGCTGGCACACTTTCTCCTTCCTAGACAGAGTGGAAAAGCTTTTCCCTGCCGTGTAGGCGACAAGAGACGCATTAGACGGGCATCCGGAGCTGTCCGAAGGTAAGCGCCTGTTGCCGGCCTCTTTCGGCACAAGCCCCCGCTCCGGAGCGCACCGCGGCCGGCCGGAGGCTCTCTGCCGGCGAAGGTGCCGCTTCTCCGGCAAGGAAGCCTCAGCCGCTTCTCCTGCACACGGAGAGCGTGCTAGCTGCTGAAACGTGAAGAAAGAAGCTGCAGAACACTGGCACTGAGCGTGCAGCTTTCCAGCGGAGAGAAAAAGCTACTTGAACACTCTGCAAGCCTTTCCACTCCCAAAAACATGCACATGGAAGGAGCTGCTGCAAAAGCGATGCTGTGCTCGCTGCTGCTCCTCCTGAAGCTCTGGCTGCTAAATCTGAGGCTTTCCTTCCAATTTCAAGCTGCAAAGCACTTGCTGAATTGCAGGGAAAGTCCGGGAGGCATTTGCTGTGCTGGCACACTTTCTCCTTCCTAGACAGAGTGGAAAAGCTTTTCCCTGCCGTGTAGGCGACAAGAGACGCATTAGACGGGCATCCGGAGCTGTCCGAAGGTAAGCGCCTGTTGCCGGCCTCTTTCGGCACAAGCCCCCGCTCCGGAGCGCACCGCGGCCGGCCGGAGGCTCTCTGCCGGCGAAGGTGCCGCTTCTCCGGCAAGGAAGCCTCAGCCGCTTCTCCTGCACACGGAGAGCGTGCTAGCTGCTGAAACGTGAAGAAAGAAGCTGCAGAACACTGGCACTGAGCGTGCAGCTTTCCAGCGGAGAGAAAAAGCTACTTGAACACTCTGCAAGCCTTTCCACTCCCAAAAACATGCACATGGAAGGAGCTGCTGCAAAAGCGATGCTGTGCTCGCTGCTGCTCCTCCTGAAGCTCTGGCTGCTAAATCTGAGGCTTTCCTTCCAATTTCAAGCTGCAAAGCACTTGCTGAATTGCAGGGAAAGTCCGGGAGGCATTTGCTGTGCTGGCACACTTTCTCCTTCCTAGACAGAGTGGAAAAGCTTTTCCCTGCCGTGTAGGCGACAAGAGACGCATTAGACGGGCATCCGGAGCTGTCCGAAGGTAAGCGCCTGTTGCCGGCCTCTTTCGGCACAAGTCCCCGCTCCGGAGCGCACCGCGGCCGGCCGGAGGCTCTCTGCCGGCGAAGGTGCCGCTTCTCCGGCAAGGAAGCCTCAGCCGCTTCTCCTGCACACGGAGAGCGTGCTAGCTGCTGAAACGTGAAGAAAGAAGCTGCAGAACACTGGCACTGAGCGTGCAGCTTTCCAGCGGAGAGAAAAAGCTACTTGAACACTCTGCAAGCCTTTCCACTCCCAAAAACATGCACATGGAAGGAGCTGCTGCAAAAGCGATGCTGTGCTCGCTGCTGCTCCTCCTGAAGCTCTGGCTGCTAAATCGGAGGCTTTCCTTCCAATTTCAAGCTGC
Organism: Fringilla coelebs; assembly: GCF_963513975.1. Lineage (NCBI taxonomy): Eukaryota > Metazoa > Chordata > Aves > Passeriformes > Fringillidae > Fringilla > Fringilla coelebs. Next base: position 279,005 of record NW_028167539.1, read on the forward strand.
AAAGCACTTGCTGAATTGCAGGGAAAGTCCGGGAGGCATTTGCTGTGCTGGCACACTTTCTCCTTCCTAGACAGAGTGGAAAAGCTTTTCCCTGCCGTGTAGGCGACAAGAGACGCATTAGACGGGCATCCGGAGCTGTCCGAAGGTAAGCGCCTGTTGCCGGCCTCTTTCGGCACAAGCCCCCGCTCCGGAGCGCACCGCGGCCGGCCGGAGGCTCTCTGCCGGCGAAGGTGCCGCTTCTCCGGCAAGGAAGCCTCAGCCGCTTCTCCTGCACACGGAGAGCGTGCTAGCTGCTGAAACGTGAAGAAAGAAGCTGCAGAACACTGGCACTGAGCCTGCAGCTTTCCAGCGGAGAGAAAAAGCTACTTGAACACTCTGCAAGCCTTTCCACTCCCAAAAACATGCACATGGAAGGAGCTGCTGCAAAAGCGATGCTGTGCTCGCTGCTGCTCCTCCTGAAGCTCTGGCTGCTAAATCTGAGGCTTTCCTTCCAATTTCAAGCTGCAAAGCACTTGCTGAATTGCAGGGAAAGTCCGGGAGGCATTTGCTGTGCTGGCACACTTTCTCCTTCCTAGACAGAGTGGAAAAGCTTTTCCCTGCCGTGTAGGCGACAAGAGACGCATTAGACGGGCATCCGGAGCTGTCCGAAGGTAAGCGCCTGTTGCCGGCCTCTTTCGGCACAAGCCCCCGCTCCGGAGCGCACCGCGGCCGGCCGGAGGCTCTCTGCCGGCGAAGGTGCCGCTTCTCCGGCAAGGAAGCCTCAGCCGCTTCTCCTGCACACGGAGAGCGTGCTAGCTGCTGAAACGTGAAGAAAGAAGCTGCAGAACACTGGCACTGAGCGTGCAGCTTTCCAGCGGAGAGAAAAAGCTACTTGAACACTCTGCAAGCCTTTCCACTCCCAAAAACATGCACATGGAAGGAGCTGCTGCAAAAGCGATGCTGTGCTCGCTGCTGCTCCTCCTGAAGCTCTGGCTGCTAAATCTGAGGCTTTCCTTCCAATTTCAAGCTGCAAAGCACTTGCTGAATTGCAGGGAAAGTCCGGGAGGCATTTGCTGTGCTGGCACACTTTCTCCTTCCTAGACAGAGTGGAAAAGCTTTTCCCTGCCGTGTAGGCGACAAGAGACGCATTAGACGGGCATCCGGAGCTGTCCGAAGGTAAGCGCCTGTTGCCGGCCTCTTTCGGCACAAGCCCCCGCTCCGGAGCGCACCGCGGCCGGCCGGAGGCTCTCTGCCGGCGAAGGTGCCGCTTCTCCGGCAAGGAAGCCTCAGCCGCTTCTCCTGCACACGGAGAGCGTGCTAGCTGCTGAAACGTGAAGAAAGAAGCTGCAGAACACTGGCACTGAGCGTGCAGCTTTCCAGCGGAGAGAAAAAGCTACTTGAACACTCTGCAAGCCTTTCCACTCCCAAAAACATGCACATGGAAGGAGCTGCTGCAAAAGCGATGCTGTGCTCGCTGCTGCTCCTCCTGAAGCTCTGGCTGCTAAATCTGAGGCTTTCCTTCCAATTTCAAGCTGCAAAGCACTTGCTGAATTGCAGGGAAAGTCCGGGAGGCATTTGCTGTGCTGGCACACTTTCTCCTTCCTAGACAGAGTGGAAAAGCTTTTCCCTGCCGTGTAGGCGACAAGAGACGCATTAGACGGGCATCCGGAGCTGTCCGAAGGTAAGCGCCTGTTGCCGGCCTCTTTCGGCACAAGCCCCCGCTCCGGAGCGCACCGCGGCCGGCCGGAGGCTCTCTGCCGGCGAAGGTGCCGCTTCTCCGGCAAGGAAGCCTCAGCCGCTTCTCCTGCACACGGAGAGCGTGCTAGCTGCTGAAACGTGAAGAAAGAAGCTGCAGAACACTGGCACTGAGCGTGCAGCTTTCCAGCGGAGAGAAAAAGCTACTTGAACACTCTGCAAGCCTTTCCACTCCCAAAAACATGCACATGGAAGGAGCTGCTGCAAAAGCGATGCTGTGCTCGCTGCTGCTCCTCCTGAAGCTCTGGCTGCTAAATCTGAGGCTTTCCTTCCAATTTCAAGCTGCAAAGCACTTGCTGAATTGCAGGGAAAGTCCGGGAGGCATTTGCTGTGCTGGCACACTTTCTCCTTCCTAGACAGAGTGGAAAAGCTTTTCCCTGCCGTGTAGGCGACAAGAGACGCATTAGACGGGCATCCGGAGCTGTCCGAAGGTAAGCGCCTGTTGCCGGCCTCTTTCGGCACAAGCCCCCGCTCCGGAGCGCACCGCGGCCGGCCGGAGGCTCTCTGCCGGCGAAGGTGCCGCTTCTCCGGCAAGGAAGCCTCAGCCGCTTCTCCTGCACACGGAGAGCGTGCTAGCTGCTGAAACGTGAAGAAAGAAGCTGCAGAACACTGGCACTGAGCCTGCAGCTTTCCAGCGGAGAGAAAAAGCTACTTGAACACTCTGCAAGCCTTTCCACTCCCAAAAACATGCACATGGAAGGAGCTGCTGCAAAAGCGATGCTGTGCTCGCTGCTGCTCCTCCTGAAGCTCTGGCTGCTAAATCTGAGGCTTTCCTTCCAATTTCAAGCTGCAAAGCACTTGCTGAATTGCAGGGAAAGTCCGGGAGGCATTTGCTGTGCTGGCACACTTTCTCCTTCCTAGACAGAGTGGAAAAGCTTTTCCCTGCCGTGTAGGCGACAAGAGACGCATTAGACGGGCATCCGGAGCTGTCCGAAGGTAAGCGCCTGTTGCCGGCCTCTTTCGGCACAAGCCCCCGCTCCGGAGCGCACCGCGGCCGGCCGGAGGCTCTCTGCCGGCGAAGGTGCCGCTTCTCCGGCAAGGAAGCCTCAGCCGCTTCTCCTGCACACGGAGAGCGTGCTAGCTGCTGAAACGTGAAGAAAGAAGCTGCAGAACACTGGCACTGAGCGTGCAGCTTTCCAGCGGAGAGAAAAAGCTACTTGAACACTCTGCAAGCCTTTTCACTCCCAAAAACATGCACATGGAAGGAGCTGCTGCAAAAGCGATGCTGTGCTCGCTGCTGCTCCTCCTGAAGCTCTGGCTGCTAAATCTGAGGCTTTCCTTCCAATTTCAAGCTGCAAAGCACTTGCTGAATTGCAGGGAAAGTCCGGGAGGCATTTGCTGTGCTGGCACACTTTCTCCTTCCTAGACAGAGTGGAAAAGCTTTTCCCTGCCGTGTAGGCGACAAGAGACGCATTAGACGGGCATCCGGAGCTGTCCGAAGGTAAGCGCCTGTTGCCGGCCTCTTTCGGCACAAGTCCCCGCTCCGGAGCGCACCGCGGCCGGCCGGAGGCTCTCTGCCGGCGAAGGTGCCGCTTCTCCGGCAGGGAAGCCTCAGCCGCTTCTCCTGCACACGGAGAGCGTGCTAGCTGCTGAAACGTGAAGAAAGAAGCTGCAGAACACTGGCACTGAGCGTGCAGCTTTCCAGCGGAGAGAAAAAGCTACTTGAACACTCTGCAAGCCTTTCCACTCCCAAAAACATGCACATGGAAGGAGCTGCTGCAAAAGCGATGCTGTGCTCGCTGCTGCTCCTCCTGAAGCTCTGGCTGCTAAATCGGAGGCTTTCCTTCCAATTTCAAGCTGCAAAGCACTTGCTGAATTGCAGGGAAAGTCCGGGAGGCATTTGCTGTGCTGGCACACTTTCTCCTTCCTAGACAGAGTGGAAAAGCTTTTCCCTGCCGTGTAGGCGACAAGAGACGCATTAGACGGGCATCCGGAGCTGTCCGAAGGTAAGCGCCTGTTGCCGGCCTCTTTCGGCACAAGCCCCCGCTCCGGAGCGCACCGCGGCCGGCCGGAGGCTCTCTGCCGGCGAAGGTGCCGCTTCTCCGGCAAGGAAGCCTCAGCCGCTTCTCCTGCACACGGAGAGCGTGCTAGCTGCTGAAACGTGAAGAAAGAAGCTGCAGAACACTGGCACTGAGCCTGCAGCTTTCCAGCGGAGAGAAAAAGCTACTTGAACACTCTGCAAGCCTTTCCACTCCCAAAAACATGCACATGGAAGGAGCTGCTGCAAAAGCGATGCTGTGCTCGCTGCTGCTCCTCCTGAAGCTCTGGCTGCTAAATCTGAGGCTTTCCTTCCAATTTCAAGCTGCAAAGCACTTGCTGAATTGCAGGGAAAGTCCGGGAGGCATTTGCTGTGCTGGCACACTTTCTCCTTCCTAGACAGAGTGGAAAAGCTTTTCCCTGCCGTGTAGGCGACAAGAGACGCATTAGACGGGCATCCGGAGCTGTCCGAAGGTAAGCGCCTGTTGCCGGCCTCTTTCGGCACAAGCCCCCGCTCCGGAGCGCACCGCGGCCGGCCGGAGGCTCTCTGCCGGCGAAGGTGCCGCTTCTCCGGCAAGGAAGCCTCAGCCGCTTCTCCTGCACACGGAGAGCGTGCTAGCTGCTGAAACGTGAAGAAAGAAGCTGCAGAACACTGGCACTGAGCCTGCAGCTTTCCAGCGGAGAGAAAAAGCTACTTGAACACTCTGCAAGCCTTTCCACTCCCAAAAACATGCACATGGAAGGAGCTGCTGCAAATGCGGTGCTGTGCTCGCTGCTGCTCCTCCTGAAGCTCTGGCTGCTAAATCTGAGGCTTTCCTTCCAATTTCAAGCTGCAAAGCACTTGCTGAATTGCAGGGAAAGTCCGGGAGGCATTTACTGTGCTGGCACACTTTCTCCTTCCTAGACAGAGTGGAAAAGCTTTTCCCTGCCGTGTAGGCGACAAGAGACGCATTAGACGGGCATCCGGAGCTGTCCGAAGGTAAGCGCCTGTTCCCGGCCTCTTTCGGCACAAGCCCCCGCTCCGGAGCGCACCGCGGCCGACCGGAGGCTCTCTGCCGGCGAAGGTGCCGCTTCTCCGGCAAGGAAGCCTCAGCCGCTTCTCCTGCACACGGAGAGCGTGCTAGCTGCTGAAACGTGAAGAAAGAAGCTGCAGAACACTGGCACTGAGCGTGCAGCTTTCCAGCGGAGAGAAAAAGCTACTTGAACACTCTGCAAGCCTTTCCACTCCCAAAAACATGCACATGGAAGGAGCTGCTGCAAAAGCGATGCTGTGCTCGCTGCTGCTCCTCCTGAAGCTCTGGCTGCTAAATCTGAGGCTTTCCTTCCAATTTCAAGCTGCAAAGCACTTGCTGAATTGCAGGGAAAGTCCGGGAGGCATTTGCTGTGCTGGCACACTTTCTCCTTCCTAGACAGAGTGGAAAAGCTTTTCCCTGCCGTGTAGGCGACAAGAGACGCATTAGACGGGCATCCGGAGCTGTCCGAAGGTAAGCGCCTGTTGCCGGCCTCTTTCGGCACAAGCCCCCGCTCCGGAGCGCACCGCGGCCGGCCGGAGGCTCTCTGCCGGCGAAGGTGCCGCTTCTCCGGCAAGGAAGCCTCAGCCGCTTCTCCTGCACACGGAGAGCGTGCTAGCTGCTGAAACGTGAAGAAAGAAGCTGCAGAACACTGGCACTGAGCGTGCAGCTTTCCAGCGGAGAGAAAAAGCTACTTGAACACTCTGCAAGCCTTTCCACTCCCAAAAACATGCACATGGAAGGAGCTGCTGCAAAAGCGATGCTGTGCTCGCTGCTGCTCCTCCTGAAGCTCTGGCTGCTAAATCTGAGGCTTTCCTTCCAATTTCAAGCTGCAAAGCACTTGCTGAATTGCAGGGAAAGTCCGGGAGGCATTTGCTGTGCTGGCACACTTTCTCCTTCCTAGACAGAGTGGAAAAGCTTTTCCCTGCCGTGTAGGCGACAAGAGACGCATTAGACGGGCATCCGGAGCTGTCCGAAGGTAAGCGCCTGTTGCCGGCCTCTTTCGGCACAAGCCCCCGCTCCGGAGCGCACCGCGGCCGGCCGGAGGCTCTCTGCCGGCGAAGGTGCCGCTTCTCCGGCAAGGAAGCCTCAGCCGCTTCTCCTGCACACGGAGAGCGTGCTAGCTGCTGAAACGTGAAGAAAGAAGCTGCAGAACACTGGCACTGAGCCTGCAGCTTTCCAGCGGAGAGAAAAAGCTACTTGAACACTCTGCAAGCCTTTCCACTCCCAAAAACATGCACATGGAAGGAGCTGCTGCAAAAGCGATGCTGTGCTCGCTGCTGCTCCTCCTGAAGCTCTGGCTGCTAAATCTGAGGCTTTCCTTCCAATTTCAAGCTGCAAAGCACTTGCTGAATTCCAGGGAAAGTCCGGGAGGCATTTGCTGTGCTGGCACACTTTCTCCTTCCTAGACAGAGTGGAAAAGCTTTTCCCTGCCGTGTAGGCGACAAGAGACGCATTAGACGGGCATCCGGAGCTGTCCGAAGGTAAGCGCCTGTTGCCGGCCTCTTTCGGCACAAGCCCCCGCTCCGGAGCGCACCGCGGCCGGCCGGAGGCTCTCTGCCGGCGAAGGTGCCGCTTCTCCGGCAAGGAAGCCTCAGCCGCTTCTCCTGCACACGGAGAGCGTGCTAGCTGCTGAAACGTGAAGAAAGAAGCTGCAGAACACTGGCACTGAGCCTGCAGCTTTCCAGCGGAGAGAAAAAGCTACTTGAACACTCTGCAAGCCTTTTCACTCCCAAAAACATGCACATGGAAGGAGCTGCTGCAAAAGCGATGCTGTGCTCGCTGCTGCTCCTCCTGAAGCTCTGGCTGCTAAATCTGAGGCTTTCCTTCCAATTTCAAGCTGCAAAGCACTTGCTGAATTGCAGGGAAAGTCCGGGAGGCATTTGCTGTGCTGGCACACTTTCTCCTTCCTAGACAGAGTGGAAAAGCTTTTCCCTGCCGTGTAGGCGACAAGAGACGCATTAGACGGGCATCCGGAGCTGTCCGAAGGTAAGCGCCTGTTGCCGGCCTCTTTCGGCACAAGCCCCCGCTCCGGAGCGCACCGCGGCCGGCCGGAGGCTCTCTGCCGGCGAAGGTGCCGCTTCTCCGGCAAGGAAGCCTCAGCCGCTTCTCCTGCACACGGAGAGCGTGCTAGCTGCTGAAACGTGAAGAAAGAAGCTGCAGAACACTGGCACTGAGCGTGCAGCTTTCCAGCGGAGAGAAAAAGCTACTTGAACACTCTGCAAGCCTTTCCACTCCCAAAAACATGCACATGGAAGGAGCTGCTGCAAAAGCGATGCTGTGCTCGCTGCTGCTCCTCCTGAAGCTCTGGCTGCTAAATCTGAGGCTTTCCTTCCAATTTCAAGCTGCAAAGCACTTGCTGAATTGCAGGGAAAGTCCGGGAGGCATTTGCTGTGCTGGCACACTTTCTCCTTCCTAGACAGAGTGGAAAAGCTTTTCCCTGCCGTGTAGGCGACAAGAGACGCATTAGACGGGCATCCGGAGCTGTCCGAAGGTAAGCGCCTGTTGCCGGCCTCTTTCGGCACAAGCCCCCGCTCCGGAGCGCACCGCGGCCGGCCGGAGGCTCTCTGCCGGCGAAGGTGCCGCTTCTCCGGCAAGGAAGCCTCAGCCGCTTCTCCTGCACACGGAGAGCGTGCTAGCTGCTGAAACGTGAAGAAAGAAGCTGCAGAACACTGGCACTGAGCGTGCAGCTTTCCAGCGGAGAGAAAAAGCTACTTGAACACTCTGCAAGCCTTTCCACTGCCAAAAACATGCACATGGAAGGAGCTGCTGCAAAAGCGATGCTGTGCTCGCTGCTGCTCCTCCTGAAGCTCTGGCTGCTAAATCTGAGGCTTTCCTTCCAATTTCAAGCTGCAAAGCACTTGCTGAATTGCAGGGAAAGTCCGGGAGGCATTTGCTGTGCTGGCACACTTTCTCCTTCCTAGACAGAGTGGAAAAGCTTTTCCCTGCCGTGTAGGCGACAAGAGACGCATTAGACGGGCATCCGGAGCTGTCCGAAGGTAAGCGCCTGTTGCCGGCCTCTTTCGGCACAAGCCCCCGCTCCGGAGCGCACCGCGGCCGGCAGGATGCTCTCTGCCGGCGAAGGTGCCGCTTCTCCGGCAAGGAAGCCTCAGCCGCTTCTCCTGCACACGGAGAGCGTGCTAGCTGCTGAAACGTGAAGAAAGAAGCTGCAGAACACTGGCACTGAGCGTGCAGCTTTCCAGCGGAGAGAAAAAGCTACTTGAACACTCTGCAAGCCTTTCCACTCCCAAAAACATGCACATGGAAGGAGCTGCTGCAAAAGCGATGCTGTGCTCGCTGCTGCTCCTCCTGAAGCTCTGGCTGCTAAATCTGAGGCTTTCCTTCCAATTTCAAGCTGCAAAGCACTTGCTGAATTGCAGGGAAAGTCCGGGAGGCATTTGCTGTGCTGGCACACTTTCTCCTTCCTAGACAGAGTGGAAAAGCTTTTCCCTGCCGTGTAGGCGACAAGAGACGCATTAGACGGGCATCCGGAGCTGTCCGAAGGTAAGCGCCTGTTGCCGGCCTCTTTCGGCACAAGCCCCCGCTCCGGAGCGCACCGCGGCCGGCCGGAGGCTCTCTGCCGGCGAAGGTGCCGCTTCTCCGGCAAGGAAGCCTCAGCCGCTTCTCCTGCACACGGAGAGCGTGCTAGCTGCTGAAACGTGAAGAAAGAAGCTGCAGAACACTGGCACTGAGCCTGCAGCTTTCCAGCGGAGAGAAAAAGCTACTTGAACACTCTGCAAGCCTTTCCACTCCCAAAAACATGCACATGGAAGGAGCTGCTGCAAAAGCGATGCTGTGCTCGCTGCTGCTCCTCCTGAAGCTCTGGCTGCTAAATCTGAGGCTTTCCTTCCAATTTCAAGCTGCAAAGCACTTGCTGAATTGCAGGGAAAGTCCGGGAGGCATTTGCTGTGCTGGCACACTTTCTCCTTCCTAGACAGAGTGGAAAAGCTTTTCCCTGCCGTGTAGGCGACAAGAGACGCATTAGACGGGCATCCGGAGCTGTCCGAAGGTAAGCGCCTGTTCCCGGCCTCTTTCGGCACAAGGCCCCGCTCCGGAGCGCACCGCGGCCGGCCGGAGGCTCTCTGCCGGCGAAGGTGCCGCTTCTCCGGCAAGGAAGCCTCAGCCGCTTCTCCTGCACACGGAGAGCGTGCTAGCTGCTGAAACGTGAAGAAAGAAGCTGCAGAACACTGGCACTGAGCGTGCAGCTTTCCAGCGGAGAGAAAAAGCTACTTGAACACTCTGCAAGCCTTTCCACTCCCAAAAACATGCACATGGAAGGAGCTGCTGCAAAAGCGATGCTGTGCTCGCTGCTGCTCCTCCTGAAGCTCTGGCTGCTAAATCTGAGGCTTTCCTTCCAATTTCAAGCTGCAAAGCACTTGCTGAATTGCAGGGAAAGTCCGGGAGGCATTTGCTGTGCTGGCACACTTTCTCCTTCCTAGACAGAGTGGAAAAGCTTTTCCCTGCCGTGTAGGCGACAAGAGACGCATTAGACGGGCATCCGGAGCTGTCCGAAGGTAAGCGCCTGTTGCCGGCCTCTTTCGGCACAAGCCCCCGCTCCGGAGCGCACCGCGGCCGGCCGGAGGCTCTCTGCCGGCGAAGGTGCCGCTTCTCCGGCAAGGAAGCCTCAGCCGCTTCTCCTGCACACGGAGAGCGTGCTAGCTGCTGAAACGTGAAGAAAGAAGCTGCAGAACACTGGCACTGAGCCTGCAGCTTTCCAGCGGAGAGAAAAAGCTACTTGAACACTCTGCAAGCCTTTCCACTCCCAAAAACATGCACATGGAAGGAGCTGCTGCAAAAGCGATGCTGTGCTCGCTGCTGCTCCTCCTGAAGCTCTGGCTGCTAAATCTGAGGCTTTCCTTCCAATTTCAAGCTGCAAAGCACTTGCTGAATTGCAGGGAAAGTCCGGGAGGCATTTGCTGTGCTGGCACACTTTCTCCTTCCTAGACAGAGTGGAAAAGCTTTTCCCTGCCGTGTAGGCGACAAGAGACGCATTAGACGGGCATCCGGAGCTGTCCGAAGGTAAGCGCCTGTTGCCGGCCTCTTTCGGCACAAGCCCCCGCTCCGGAGCGCACCGCGGCCGGCCGGAGGCTCTCTGCCGGCGAAGGTGCCGCTTCTCCGGCAAGGAAGCCTCAGCCGCTTCTCCTGCACACGGAGAGCGTGCTAGCTGCTGAAACGTGAAGAAAGAAGCTGCAGAACACTGGCACTGAGCGTGCAGCTTTCCAGCGGAGAGAAAAAGCTACTTGAACACTCTGCAAGCCTTTCCACTCCCAAAAACATGCACATGGAAGGAGCTGCTGCAAAAGCGATGCTGTGCTCGCTGCTGCTCCTCCTGAAGCTCTGGCTGCTAAATCTGAGGCTTTCCTTCCAATTTCAAGCTGCAAAGCACTTGCTGAATTGCAGGGAAAGTCCGGGAGGCATTTGCTGTGCTGGCACACTTTCTCCTTCCTAGACAGAGTGGAAAAGCTTTTCCCTGCCGTGTAGGCGACAAGAGACGCATTAGACGGGCATCCGGAGCTGTCCGAAGGTAAGCGCCTGTTGCCGGCCTCTTTCGGCACAAGCCCCCGCTCCGGAGCGCACCGCGGCCGGCCGGAGGCTCTCTGCCGGCGAAGGTGCCGCTTCTCCGGCAAGGAAGCCTCAGCCGCTTCTCCTGCACACGGAGAGCGTGCTAGCTGCTGAAACGTGAAGAAAGAAGCTGCAGAACACTGGCACTGAGCGTGCAGCTTTCCAGCGGAGAGAAAAAGCTACTTGAACACTCTGCAAGCCTTTCCACTGCCAAAAACATGCACATGGAAGGAGCTGCTGCAAAAGCGATGCTGTGCTCGCTGCTGCTCCTCCTGAAGCTCTGGCTGCTAAATCTGAGGCTTTCCTTCCAATTTCAAGCTGCAAAGCACTTGCTGAATTGCAGGGAAAGTCCGGGAGGCATTTGCTGTGCTGGCACACTTTCTCCTTCCTAGACAGAGTGGAAAAGCTTTTCCCTGCCGTGTAGGCGACAAGAGACGCATTAGACGGGCATCCGGAGCTGTCCGAAGGTAAGCGCCTGTTGCCGGCCTCTTTCGGCACAAGCCCCCGCTCCGGAGCGCACCGCGGCCGGCCGGAGGCTCTCTGCCGGCGAAGGTGCCGCTTCTCCGGCAAGGAAGCCTCAGCCGCTTCTCCTGCACACGGAGAGCGTGCTAGCTGCTGAAACGTGAAGAAAGAAGCTGCAGAACACTGGCACTGAGCCTGCAGCTTTCCAGCGGAGAGAAAAAGCTACTTGAACACTCTGCAAGCCTTTCCACTCCCAAAAACATGCACATGGAAGGAGCTGCTGCAAAAGCGATGCTGTGCTCGCTGCTGCTCCTCCTGAAGCTCTGGCTGCTAAATCTGAGGCTTTCCTTCCAATTTCAAGCTGCAAAGCACTTGCTGAATTGCAGGGAAAGTCCGGGAGGCATTTGCTGTGCTGGCACACTTTCTCCTTCCTAGACAGAGTGGAAAAGCTTTTCCCTGCCGTGTAGGCGACAAGAGACGCATTAGACGGGCATCCGGAGCTGTCCGAAGGTAAGCGCCTGTTGCCGGCCTCTTTCGGCACAAGCCCCCGCTCCGGAGCGCACCGCGGCCGGCCGGAGGCTCTCTGCCGGCGAAGGTGCCGCTTCTCCGGCAAGGAAGCCTCAGCCGCTTCTCCTGCACACGGAGAGCGTGCTAGCTGCTGAAACGTGAAGAAAGAAGCTGCAGAACACTGGCACTGAGCCTGCAGCTTTCCAGCGGAGAGAAAAAGCTACTTGAACACTCTGCAAGCCTTTCCACTCCCAAAAACATGCACATGGAAGGAGCTGCTGCAAAAGCGATGCTGTGCTCGCTGCTGCTCCTCCTGAAGCTCTGGCTGCTAAATCTGAGGCTTTCCTTCCAATTTCAAGCTGCAAAGCACTTGCTGAATTGCAGGGAAAGTCCGGGAGGCATTTGCTGTGCTGGCACACTTTCTCCTTCCTAGACAGAGTGGAAAAGCTTTTCCCTGCCGTGTAGGCGACAAGAGACGCATTAGACGGGCATCCGGAGCTGTCCGAAGGTAAGCGCCTGTTGCCGGCCTCTTTCGGCACAAGCCCCCGCTCCGGAGCGCACCGCGGCCGGCCGGAGGCTCTCTGCCGGCGAAGGTGCCGCTTCTCCGGCAAGGAAGCCTCAGCCGCTTCTCCTGCACACGGAGAGCGTGCTAGCTGCTGAAACGTGAAGAAAGAAGCTGCAGAACACTGGCACTGAGCGTGCAGCTTTCCAGCGGAGAGAAAAAGCTACTTGAACACTCTGCAAGCCTTTCCACTCCCAAAAACATGCACATGGAAGGAGCTGCTGCAAAAGCGATGCTGTGCTCGCTGCTGCTCCTCCTGAAGCTCTGGCTGCTAAATCTGAGGCTTTCCTTCCAATTTCAAGCTGCAAAGCACTTGCTGAATTGCAGGGAAAGTCCGGGAGGCATTTGCTGTGCTGGCACACTTTCTCCTTCCTAGACAGAGTGGAAAAGCTTTTCCCTGCCGTGTAGGCGACAAGAGACGCATTAGACGGGCATCCGGAGCTGTCCGAAGGTAAGCGTCTGTTCCCGGCCTCTTTCGGCACAAGCCCCCGCTCCGGAGCGCACCGCGGCCGGCCGGAGGCTCTCTGCCGGCGAAGGTGCCGCTTCTCCGGCAAGGAAGCCTCAGCCGCTTCTCCTGCACACGGAGAGCGTGCTAGCTGCTGAAACGTGAAGAAAGAAGCTGCAGAACACTGGCACTGAGCCTGCAGCTTTCCAGCGGAGAGAAAAAGCTACTTGAACACTCTGCAAGCCTTTCCACTCCCAAAAACATGCACATGGAAGGAGCTGCTGCAAAAGCGATGCTGTGCTCGCTGCTGCTCCTCCTGAAGCTCTGGCTGCTAAATCTGAGGCTTTCCTTCCAATTTCAAGCTGCAAAGCACTTGCTGAATTGCAGGGAAAGTCTGGGAGGCATTTGCTGTGCTGGCACACTTTCTCCTTCCTAGACAGAGTGGAAAAGCTTTTCCCTGCCGTGTAGGCGACAAGAGACGCATTAGACGGGCATCCGGAGCTGTCCGAAGGTAAGCGCCTGTTCCCGGCCTCTTTCGGCACAAGCCCCCGCTCCGGAGCGCACCGCGGCCGGCAGGATGCTCTCTGCCGGCGAAGGTGCCGCTTCTCCGGCAAGGAAGCCTCAGCCGCTTCTCCTGCACACGGAGAGCGTGCTAGCTGCTGAAACGTGAAGAAAGAAGCTGCAGAACACTGGCACTGAGCGTGCAGCTTTCCAGCGGAGAGAAAAAGCTACTTGAACACTCTGCAAGCCTTTCCACTCCCAAAAACATGCACATGGAAGGAGCTGCTGCAAAAGCGATGCTGTGCTCGCTGCTGCTCCTCCTGAAGCTCTGGCTGCTAAATCTGAGGCTTTCCTTCCAATTTCAAGCTGCAAAGCACTTGCTGAATTGCAGGGAAAGTCCGGGAGGCATTTGCTGTGCTGGCACACTTTCTCCTTCCTAGACAGAGTGGAAAAGCTTTTCCCTGCCGTGTAGGCGACAAGAGACGCATTAGACGGGCATCCGGAGCTGTCCGAAGGTAAGCGTCTGTTCCCGGCCTCTTTCGGCACAAGCCCCCGCTCCGGAGCGCACCGCGGCCGGCCGGAGGCTCTCTGCCGGCGAAGGTGCCGCTTCTCCGGCAAGGAAGCCTCAGCCGCTTCTCCTGCACACGGAGAGCGTGCTAGCTGCTGAAACGTGAAGAAAGAAGCTGCAGAACACTGGCACTGAGCCTGCAGCTTTCCAGCGGAGAGAAAAAGCTACTTGAACACTCTGCAAGCCTTTCCACTCCCAAAAACATGCACATGGAAGGAGCTGCTGCAAAAGCGATGCTGTGCTCGCTGCTGCTCCTCCTGAAGCTCTGGCTGCTAAATCTGAGGCTTTCCTTCCAATTTCAAGCTGCAAAGCACTTGCTGAATTGCAGGGAAAGTCCGGGAGGCATTTGCTGTGCTGGCACACTTTCTCCTTCCTAGACAGAGTGGAAAAGCTTTTCCCTGCCGTGTAGGCGACAAGAGACGCATTAGACGGGCATCCGGAGCTGTCCGAAGGTAAGCGTCTGTTCCCGGCCTCTTTCGGCACAAGCCCCCGCTCCGGAGCGCACCGCGGCCGGCAGGATGCTCTCTGCCGGCGAAGGTGCCGCTTCTCCGGCAAGGAAGCCTCAGCCGCTTCTCCTGCACACGGAGAGCGTGCTAGCTGCTGAAACGTGAAGAAAGAAGCTGCAGAACACTGGCACTGAGCGTGCAGCTTTCCAGCGGAGAGAAAAAGCTACTTGAACACTCTGCAAGCCTTTCCACTCCCAAAAACATGCACATGGAAGGAGCTGCTGCAAAAGCGATGCTGTGCTCGCTGCTGCTCCTCCTGAAGCTCTGGCTGCTAAATCTGAGGCTTTCCTTCCAATTTCAAGCTGCAAAGCACTTGCTGAATTGCAGGGAAAGTCCGGGAGGCATTTGCTGTGCTGGCACACTTTCTCCTTCCTAGACAGAGTGGAAAAGCTTTTCCCTGCCGTGTAGGCGACAAGAGACGCATTAGACGGGCATCCGGAGCTGTCCGAAGGTAAGCGTCTGTTCCCGGCCTCTTTCGGCACAAGCCCCCGCTCCGGAGCGCACCGCGGCTGGCAGGATGCTCTCTGCCGGCGAAGGTGCCGCTTCTCCGGCAAGGAAGCCTCAGCCGCTTCTCCTGCACACGGAGAGCGTGCTAGCTGCTGAAACGTGAAGAAAGAAGCTGCAGAACACTGGCACTGAGCCTGCAGCTTTCCAGCGGAGAGAAAAAGCTACTTGAACACTCTGCAAGCCTTTCCACTCCCAAAAACATGCACATGGAAGGAGCTGCTGCAAAAGCGATGCTGTGCTCGCTGCTGCTCCTCCTGAAGCTCTGGCTGCTAAATCTGAGGCTTTCCTTCCAATTTCAAGCTGCAAAGCACTTGCTGAATTGCAGGGAAAGTCCGGGAGGCATTTGCTGTGCTGGCACACTTTCTCCTTCCTAGACAGAGTGGAAAAGCTTTTCCCTGCCGTGTAGGCGACAAGAGACGCATTAGACGGGCATCCGGAGCTGTCCGAAGGTAAGCGCCTGTTCCCGGCCTCTTTCGGCACAAGCCCCCGCTCCGGAGCGCACCGCGGCCGGCAGGATGCTCTCTGCCGGCGAAGGTGCCGCTTCTCCGGCAAGGAAGCCTCAGCCGCTTCTCCTGCACACGGAGAGCGTGCTAGCTGCTGAAACGTGAAGAAAGAAGCTGCAGAACACTGGCACTGAGCCTGCAGCTTTCCAGCGGAGAGAAAAAGCTACTTGAACACTCTGCAAGCCTTTCCACTGCCAAAAACATGCACATGGAAGGAGCTGCTGCAAAAGCGATGCTGTGCTCGCTGCTGCTCCTCCTGAAGCTCTGGCTGCTAAATCTGAGGCTTTCCTTCCAATTTCAAGCTGCAAAGCACTTGCTGAATTGCAGGGAAAGTCCGGGAGGCATTTGCTGTGCTGGCACACTTTCTCCTTCCTAGACAGAGTGGAAAAGCTTTTCCCTGCCGTGTAGGCGACAAGAGACGCATTAGACGGGCATCCGGAGCTGTCCGAAGGTAAGCGCCTGTTGCCGGCCTCTTTCGGCACAAGCCCCCGCTCCGGAGCGCACCGCGGCTGGCAGGATGCTCTCTGCCGGCGAAGGTGCCGCTTCTCCGGCAAGGAAGCCTCAGCCGCTTCTCCTGCACACGGAGAGCGTGCTAGCTGCTGAAACGTGAAGAAAGAAGCTGCAGAACACTGGCACTGAGCGTGCAGCTTTCCAGCGGAGAGAAAAAGCTACTTGAACACTCTGCAAGCCTTTCCACTGCCAAAAACATGCACATGGAAGGAGCTGCTGCAAAAGCGATGCTGTGCTCGCTGCTGCTCCTCCTGAAGCTCTGGCTGCTAAATCTGAGGCTTTCCTTCCAATTTCAAGCTGCAAAGCACTTGCTGAATTGCAGGGAAAGTCCGGGAGGCATTTGCTGTGCTGGCACACTTTCTCCTTCCTAGACAGAGTGGAAAAGCTTTTCCCTGCCGTGTAGGCGACAAGAGACGCATTAGACGGGCATCCGGAGCTGTCCGAAGGTAAGCGTCTGTTCCCGGCCTCTTTCGGCACAAGCCCCCGCTCCGGAGCGCACCGCGGCTGGCAGGATGCTCTCTGCCGGCGAAGGTGCCGCTTCTCCGGCAAGGAAGCCTCAGCCGCTTCTCCTGCACACGGAGAGCGTGCTAGCTGCTGAAACGTGAAGAAAGAAGCTGCAGAACACTGGCACTGAGCCTGCAGCTTTCCAGCGGAGAGAAAAAGCTACTTGAACACTCTGCAAGCCTTCCAACTCCCAAAAACATGCACATGGAAGGAGCTGCTGCAAATGCGGTGCTGTGCTCGCTGCTGCTCCTCCTGAAGCTCTGGCTGCTAAATCTGAGGCTTTCCTTCCAATTTCAAGCTGCAAAGCACTTGCTGAATTGCAGGGAAAGTCCGGGAGGCATTTACTGTGCTGGCACACTTTCTCCTTCCTAGACAGAGTGGAAAAGCTTTTCCCTGCCGTGTAGGCGACAAGAGACGCATTAGACGGGCATCCGGAGCTGTCCGAAGGTAAGCGCCTGTTCCCGGCCTCTTTCGGCACAAGCCCCCGCTCCGGAGCGCACCGCGGCCGGCCGGAGGCTCTCTGCCGGCGAAGGTGCCGCTTCTCCGGCAAGGAAGCCTCAGCCGCTTCTCCTGCACACGGAGAGCGTGCTAGCTGCTGAAACGTGAAGAAAGAAGCTGCAGAACACTGGCACTGAGCGTGCAGCTTTCCAGCGGAGAGAAAAAGCTACTTGAACACTCTGCAAGCCTTTCCACTGCCAAAAACATGCACATGGAAGGAGCTGCTGCAAAAGCGATGCTGTGCTCGCTGCTGCTCCTCCTGAAGCTCTGGCTGCTAAATCTGAGGCTTTCCTTCCAATTTCAAGCTGCAAAGCACTTGCTGAATTGCAGGGAAAGTCCGGGAGGCATTTGCTGTGCTGGCACACTTTCTCCTTCCTAGACAGAGTGGAAAAGCTTTTCCCTGCCGTGTAGGCGACAAGAGACGCATTAGACGGGCATCCGGAGCTGTCCGAAGGTAAGCGCCTGTTCCCGGCCTCTTTCGGCACAAGCCCCCGCTCCGGAGCGCACCGCGGCCGGCAGGATGCTCTCTGCCGGCGAAGGTGCCGCTTCTCCGGCAAGGAAGCCTCAGCCGCTTCTCCTGCACACGGAGAGCGTGCTAGCTGCTGAAACGTGAAGAAAGAAGCTGCAGAACACTGGCACTGAGCGTGCAGCTTTCCAGCGGAGAGAAAAAGCTACTTGAACACTCTGCAAGCCTTTCCACTCCCAAAAACATGCACATGGAAGGAGCTGCTGCAAAAGCGATGCTGTGCTCGCTGCTGCTCCTCCTGAAGCTCTGGCTGCTAAATCTGAGGCTTTCCTTCCAATTTCAAGCTGCAAAGCACTTGCTGAATTGCAGGGAAAGTCCGGGAGGCATTTGCTGTGCTGGCACACTTTCTCCTTCCTAGACAGAGTGGAAAAGCTTTTCCCTGCCGTGTAGGCGACAAGAGACGCATTAGACGGGCATCCGGAGCTGTCCGAAGGTAAGCGCCTGTTGCCGGCCTCTTTCGGCACAAGCCCCCGCTCCGGAGCGCACCGCGGCCGGCCGGAGGCTCTCTGCCGGCGAAGGTGCCGCTTCTCCGGCAAGGAAGCCTCAGCCGCTTCTCCTGCACACGGAGAGCGTGCTAGCTGCTGAAACGTGAAGAAAGAAGCTGCAGAACACTGGCACTGAGCCTGCAGCTTTCCAGCGGAGAGAAAAAGCTACTTGAACACTCTGCAAGCCTTTCCACTCCCAAAAACATGCACATGGAAGGAGCTGCTGCAAAAGCGATGCTGTGCTCGCTGCTGCTCCTCCTGAAGCTCTGGCTGCTAAATCTGAGGCTTTCCTTCCAATTTCAAGCTGCAAAGCACTTGCTGAATTGCAGGGAAAGTCCGGGAGGCATTTGCTGTGCTGGCACACTTTCTCCTTCCTAGACAGAGTGGAAAAGCTTTTCCCTGCCGTGTAGGCGACAAGAGACGCATTAGACGGGCATCCGGAGCTGTCCGAAGGTAAGCGCCTGTTGCCGGCCTCTTTCGGCACAAGCCCCCGCTCCGGAGCGCACCGCGGCCGGCCGGAGGCTCTCTGCCGGCGAAGGTGCCGCTTCTCCGGCAAGGAAGCCTCAGCCGCTTCTCCTGCACACGGAGAGCGTGCTAGCTGCTGAAACGTGAAGAAAGAAGCTGCAGAACACTGGCACTGAGCGTGCAGCTTTCCAGCGGAGAGAAAAAGCTACTTGAACACTCTGCAAGCCTTTCCACTCCCAAAAACATGCACATGGAAGGAGCTGCTGCAAATGCGGTGCTGTGCTCGCTGCTGCTCCTCCTGAAGCTCTGGCTGCTAAATCTGAGGCTTTCCTTCCAATTTCAAGCTGCAAAGCACTTGCTGAATTGCAGGGAAAGTCCGGGAGGCATTTGCTGTGCTGGCACACTTTCTCCTTCCTAGACAGAGTGGAAAAGCTTTTCCCTGCCGTGTAGGCGACAAGAGACGCATTAGACGGGCATCCGGAGCTGTCCGAAGGTAAGCGCCTGTTGCCGGCCTCTTTCGGCACAAGCCCCCGCTCCGGAGCGCACCGCGGCCGGCCGGAGGCTCTCTGCCGGCGAAGGTGCCGCTTCTCCAGCAAGGAAGCCTCAGCCGCTTCTCCTGCACACGGAGAGCGTGCTAGCTGCTGAAACGTGAAGAAAGAAGCTGCAGAACACTGGCACTGAGCGTGCAGCTTTCCAGCGGAGAGAAAAAGCTACTTGAACACTCTGCAAGCCTTTCCACTCCCAAAAACATGCACATGGAAGGAGCTGCTGCAAAAGCGATGCTGTGCTCGCTGCTGCTCCTCCTGAAGCTCTGGCTGCTAAATCTGAGGCTTTCCTTCCAATTTCAAGCTGCAAAGCACTTGCTGAATTGCAGGGAAAGTCCGGGAGGCATTTGCTGTGCTGGCACACTTTCTCCTTCCTAGACAGAGTGGAAAAGCTTTTCCCTGCCGTGTAGGCGACAAGAGACGCATTAGACGGGCATCCGGAGCTGTCCGAAGGTAAGCGCCTGTTGCCGGCCTCTTTCGGCACAAGCCCCCGCTCCGGAGCGCACCGCGGCCGGCCGGAGGCTCTCTGCCGGCGAAGGTGCCGCTTCTCCGGCAAGGAAGCCTCAGCCGCTTCTCCTGCACACGGAGAGCGTGCTAGCTGCTGAAACGTGAAGAAAGAAGCTGCAGAACACTGGCACTGAGCGTGCAGCTTTCCAGCGGAGAGAAAAAGCTACTTGAACACTCTGCAAGCCTTTCCACTCCCAAAAACATGCACATGGAAGGAGCTGCTGCAAAAGCGATGCTGTGCTCGCTGCTGCTCCTCCTGAAGCTCTGGCTGCTAAATCTGAGGCTTTCCTTCCAATTTCAAGCTGCAAAGCACTTGCTGAATTGCAGGGAAAGTCCGGGAGGCATTTGCTGTGCTGGCACACTTTCTCCTTCCTAGACAGAGTGGAAAAGCTTTTCCCTGCCGTGTAGGCGACAAGAGACGCATTAGACGGGCATCCGGAGCTGTCCGAAGGTAAGCGCCTGTTGCCGGCCTCTTTCGGCACAAGCGCCCGCTCCGGAGTGCACCGCGGCCGGCCGGAGGCTCTCTGCCGGCGAAGGTGCCGCTTCTCCGGCAAGGAAGCCTCAGCCGCTTCTCCTGCACACGGAGAGCGTGCTAGCTGCTGAAACGTGAAGAAAGAAGCTGCAGAACACTGGCACTGAGCGTGCAGCTTTCCAGCGGAGAGAAAAAGCTACTTGAACACTCTGCAAGCCTTTCCACTCCCAAAAACATGCACATGGAAGGAGCTGCTGCAAAAGCGATGCTGTGCTCGCTGCTGCTCCTCCTGAAGCTCTGGCTGCTAAATCTGAGGCTTTCCTTCCAATTTCAAGCTGCAAAGCACTTGCTGAATTGCAGGGAAAGTCCGGGAGGCATTTGCTGTGCTGGCACACTTTCTCCTTCCTAGACAGAGTGGAAAAGCTTTTCCCTGCCGTGTAGGCGACAAGAGACGCATTAGACGGGCATCCGGAGCTGTCCGAAGGTAAGCGCCTGTTGCCGGCCTCTTTCGGCACAAGCCCCCGCTCCGGAGCGCACCGCGGCCGGCCGGAGGCTCTCTGCCGGCGAAGGTGCCGCTTCTCCGGCAAGGAAGCCTCAGCCGCTTCTCCTGCACACGGAGAGCGTGCTAGCTGCTGAAACGTGAAGAAAGAAGCTGCAGAACACTGGCACTGAGCCTGCAGCTTTCCAGCGGAGAGAAAAAGCTACTTGAACACTCTGCAAGCCTTTCCACTCCCAAAAACATGCACATGGAAGGAGCTGCTGCAAAAGCGATGCTGTGCTCGCTGCTGCTCCTCCTGAAGCTCTGGCTGCTAAATCTGAGGCTTTCCTTCCAATTTCAAGCTGCAAAGCACTTGCTGAATTGCAGGGAAAGTCCGGGAGGCATTTGCTGTGCTGGCACACTTTCTCCTTCCTAGACAGAGTGGAAAAGCTTTTCCCTGCCGTGTAGGCGACAAGAGACGCATTAGACGGGCATCCGGAGCTGTCCGAAGGTAAGCGCCTGTTGCCGGCCTCTTTCGGCACAAGGCCCCGCTCCGGAGCGCACCGCGGCCGGCCGGAGGCTCTCTGCCGGCGAAGGTGCCGCTTCTCCGGCAAGGAAGCCTCAGCCGCTTCTCCTGCACACGGAGAGCGTGCTAGCTGCTGAAACGTGAAGAAAGAAGCTGCAGAACACTGGCACTGAGCCTGCAGCTTTCCAGCGGAGAGAAAAAGCTACTTGAACACTCTGCAAGCCTTTCCACTCCCAAAAACATGCACATGGAAGGAGCTGCTGCAAAAGCGATGCTGTGCTCGCTGCTGCTCCTCCTGAAGCTCTGGCTGCTAAATCTGAGGCTTTCCTTCCAATTTCAAGCTGCAAAGCACTTGCTGAATTGCAGGGAAAGTCCGGGAGGCATTTGCTGTGCTGGCACACTTTCTCCTTCCTAGACAGAGTGGAAAAGCTTTTCCCTGCCGTGTAGGCGACAAGAGACGCATTAGACGGGCATCCGGAGCTGTCCGAAGGTAAGCGCCTGTTGCCGGCCTCTTTCGGCACAAGCCCCCGCTCCGGAGCGCACCGCGGCCGGCAGGATGCTCTCTGCCGGCGAAGGTGCCGCTTCTCCGGCAAGGAAGCCTCAGCCGCTTCTCTTGCACACGGAGAGCGTGCTAGCTGCTGAAACGTGAAGAAAGAAGCTGCAGAACACTGGCACTGAGCGTGCAGCTTTCCAGCGGAGAGAAAAAGCTACTTGAACACTCTGCAAGCCTTTCCACTCCCAAAAACATGCACATGGAAGGAGCTGCTGCAAAAGCGATGCTGTGCTCGCTGCTGCTCCTCCTGAAGCTCTGGCTGCTAAATCTGAGGCTTTCCTTCCAATTTCAAGCTGCAAAGCACTTGCTGAATTGCAGGGAAAGTCCGGGAGGCATTTGCTGTGCTGGCACACTTTCTCCTTCCTAGACAGAGTGGAAAAGCTTTTCCCTGCCGTGTAGGCGACAAGAGACGCATTAGACGGGCATCCGGAGCTGTCCGAAGGTAAGCGCCTGTTCCCGGCCTCTTTCGGCACAAGGCCCCGCTCCGGAGCGCACCGCGGCCGGCCGGAGGCTCTCTGCCGGCGAAGGTGCCGCTTCTCCGGCAAGGAAGCCTCAGCCGCTTCTCCTGCACACGGAGAGCGTGCTAGCTGCTGAAACGTGAAGAAAGAAGCTGCAGAACACTGGCACTGAGCCTGCAGCTTTCCAGCGGAGAGAAAAAGCTACTTGAACACTCTGCAAGCCTTTCCACTCCCAAAAACATGCACATGGAAGGAGCTGCTGCAAAAGCGATGCTGTGCTCGCTGCTGCTCCTCCTGAAGCTCTGGCTGCTAAATCTGAGGCTTTCCTTCCAATTTCAAGCTGCAAAGCACTTGCTGAATTGCAGGGAAAGTCCGGCAGGCATTTGCTGTGCTGGCACACTTTCTCCTTCCTAGACAGAGTGGAAAAGCTTTTCCCTGCCGTGTAGGCGACAAGAGACGCATTAGACGGGCATCCGGAGCTGTCCGAAGGTAAGCGCCTGTTCCCGGCCTCTTTCGGCACAAGGCCCCGCTCCGGAGCGCACCGCGGCCGGCCGGAGGCTCTCTGCCGGCGAAGGTGCCGCTTCTCCGGCAAGGAAGCCTCAGCCGCTTCTCCTGCACACGGAGAGCGTGCTAGCTGCTGAAACGTGAAGAAAGAAGCTGCAGAACACTGGCACTGAGCGTGCAGCTTTCCAGCGGAGAGAAAAAGCTACTTGAACACTCTGCAAGCCTTTCCACTCCCAAAAACATGCACATGGAAGGAGCTGCTGCAAAAGCGATGCTGTGCTCGCTGCTGCTCCTCCTGAAGCTCTGGCTGCTAAATCTGAGGCTTTCCTTCCAATTTCAAGCTGCAAAGCACTTGCTGAATTGCAGGGAAAGTCCGGGAGGCATTTGCTGTGCTGGCACACTTTCTCCTTCCTAGACAGAGTGGAAAAGCTTTTCCCTGCCGTGTAGGCGACAAGAGACGCATTAGACGGGCATCCGGAGCTGTCCGAAGGTAAGCGCCTGTTGCCGGCCTCTTTCGGCACAAGCCCCCGCTCCGGAGCGCACCGCGGCCGGCCGGAGGCTCTCTGCCGGCGAAGGTGCCGCTTCTCCGGCAAGGAAGCCTCAGCCGCTTCTCCTGCACACGGAGAGCGTGCTAGCTGCTGAAACGTGAAGAAAGAAGCTGCAGAACACTGGCACTGAGCGTGCAGCTTTCCAGCGGAGAGAAAAAGCTACTTGAACACTCTGCAAGCCTTTCCACTCCCAAAAACATGCACATGGAAGGAGCTGCTGCAAAAGCGATGCTGTGCTCGCTGCTGCTCCTCCTGAAGCTCTGGCTGCTAAATCTGAGGCTTTCCTTCCAATTTCAAGCTGCAAAGCACTTGCTGAATTGCAGGGAAAGTCCGGGAGGCATTTGCTGTGCTGGCACACTTTCTCCTTCCTAGACAGAGTGGAAAAGCTTTTTCCTGCCGTGTAGGCGACAAGAGACGCATTAGACGGGCATCCGGAGCTGTCCGAAGGTAAGCGCCTGTTGCCGGCCTCTTTCGGCACAAGCCCCCGCTCCGGAGCGCACCGCGGCCGGCCGGAGGCTCTCTGCCGGCGAAGGTGCCGCTTCTCCGGCAAGGAAGCCTCAGCCGCTTCTCCTGCACACGGAGAGCGTGCTAGCTGCTGAAACGTGAAGAAAGAAGCTGCAGAACACTGGCACTGAGCGTGCAGCTTTCCAGCGGAGAGAAAAAGCTACTTGAACACTCTGCAAGCCTTTCCACTCCCAAAAACATGCACATGGAAGGAGCTGCTGCAAAAGCGATGCTGTGCTCGCTGCTGCTCCTCCTGAAGCTCTGGCTGCTAAATCTGAGGCTTTCCTTCCAATTTCAAGCTGCAAAGCACTTGCTGAATTGCAGGGAAAGTCCGGGAGGCATTTGCTGTGCTGGCACACTTTCTCCTTCCTAGACAGAGTGGAAAAGCTTTTCCCTGCCGTGTAGGCGACAAGAGACGCATTAGACGGGCATCCGGAGCTGTCCGAAGGTAAGCGCCTGTTGCCGGCCTCTTTCGGCACAAGCCCCCGCTCCGGAGCGCACCGCGGCCGGCCGGAGGCTCTCTGCCGGCGAAGGTGCCGCTTCTCCGGCAAGGAAGCCTCAGCCGCTTCTCCTGCACACGGAGAGCGTGCTAGCTGCTGAAACGTGAAGAAAGAAGCTGCAGAACACTGGCACTGAGCGTGCAGCTTTCCAGCGGAGAGAAAAAGCTACTTGAACACTCTGCAAGCCTTTCCACTCCCAAAAACATGCACATGGAAGGAGCTGCTGCAAAAGCGATGCTGTGCTCGCTGCTGCTCCTCCTGAAGCTCTGGCTGCTAAATCTGCGGCTTTCCTTCCAATTTCAAGCTGCAAAGCACTTGCTGAATTGCAGGGAAAGTCCGGCAGTCATTTGCTGTGCTGGCACACTTTCTCCTTCCTAGACAGAGTGGAAAAGCTTTTCCCTGCCGTGTAGGCGACAAGAGACGCATTAGACGGGCATCCGGAGCTGTCCGAAGGTAAGCGCCTGTTCCCGGCCTCTTTCGGCACAAGCCCCCGCTCCGGAGCGCACCGCGGCCGGCCGGAGGCTCTCTGCCGGCGAAGGTGCCGCTTCTCCGGCAAGGAAGCCTCAGCCGCTTCTCCTGCACACGGAGAGCGTGCTAGCTGCTGAAACGTGAAGAAAGAAGCTGCAGAACACTGGCACTGAGCGTGCAGCTTTCCAGCGGAGAGAAAAAGCTACTTGAACACTCTGCAAGCCTTTCCACTCCCAAAAACATGCACATGGAAGGAGCTGCTGCAAAAGCGATGCTGTGCTCGCTGCTGCTCCTCCTGAAGCTCTGGCTGCTAAATCTGAGGCTTTCCTTCCAATTTCAAGCTGCAAAGCACTTGCTGAATTGCAGGGAAAGTCCGGGAGGCATTTGCTGTGCTGGCACACTTTCTCCTTCCTAGACAGAGTGGAAAAGCTTTTCCCTGCCGTGTAGGCGACAAGAGACGCATTAGACGGGCATCCGGAGCTGTCCGAAGGTAAGCGCCTGTTGCCGGCCTCTTTCGGCACAAGCCCCCGCTCCGGAGCGCACCGCGGCCGGCCGGAGGCTCTCTGCCGGCGAAGGTGCCGCTTCTCCGGCAAGGAAGCCTCAGCCGCTTCTCCTGCACACGGAGAGCGTGCTAGCTGCTGAAACGTGAAGAAAGAAGCTGCAGAACACTGGCACTGAGCGTGCAGCTTTCCAGCGGAGAGAAAAAGCTACTTGAACACTCTGCAAGCCTTTCCACTCCCAAAAACATGCACATGGAAGGAGCTGCTGCAAAAGCGATGCTGTGCTCGCTGCTGCTCCTCCTGAAGCTCTGGCTGCTAAATCTGAGGCTTTCCTTCCAATTTCAAGCTGCAAAGCACTTGCTGAATTGCAGGGAAAGTCCGGCAGGCATTTGCTGTGCTGGCACACTTTCTCCTTCCTAGACAGAGTGGAAAAGCTTTTCCCTGCCGTGTAGGCGACAAGAGACGCATTAGACGGGCATCCGGAGCTGTCCGAAGGTGAGCGCCTGTTCCCGGCCTCTTTCGGCACAAGCCCCCGCTCCGGAGCGCACCGCGGCCGGCCGGAGGCTCTCTGCCGGCGAAGGTGCCGCTTCTCCGGCAAGGAAGCCTCAGCCGCTTCTCCTGCACACGGAGAGCGTGCTAGCTGCTGAAACGTGAAGAAAGAAGCTGCAGAACACTGGCACTGAGCGTGCAGCTTTCCAGCGGAGAGAAAAAGCTACTTGAACACTCTGCAAGCCTTTCCACTCCCAAAAACATGCACATGGAAGGAGCTGCTGCAAAAGCGATGCTGTGCTCGCTGCTGCTCCTCCTGAAGCTCTGGCTGCTAAATCTGCGGCTTTCCTTCCAATTTCAAGCTGCAAAGCACTTGCTGAATTGCAGGGAAAGTCCGGCAGGCATTTGCTGTGCTGGCACACTTTCTCCTTCCTAGACAGAGTGGAAAAGCTTTTCCCTGCCGTGTAGGCGACAAGAGACGCATTAGACGGGCATCCGGAGCTGTCCGAAGGTAAGCGCCTGTTGCCGGCCTCTTTCGGCACAAGCCCCCGCTCCGGAGCGCACCGCGGCCGGCCGGAGGCTCTCTGCCGGCGAAGGTGCCGCTTCTCCGGCAAGGAAGCCTCAGCCGCTTCTCCTGCACACGGAGAGCGTGCTAGCTGCTGAAACGTGAAGAAAGAAGCTGCAGAACACTGGCACTGAGCCTGCAGCTTTCCAGCGGAGAGAAAAAGCTACTTGAACACTCTGCAAGCCTTTCCACTCCCAAAAACATGCACATGGAAGGAGCTGCTGCAAAAGCGATGCTGTGCTCGCTGCTGCTCCTCCTGAAGCTCTGGCTGCTAAATCTGAGGCTTTCCTTCCAATTTCAAGCTGCAAAGCACTTGCTGAATTGCAGGGAAAGTCCGGGAGGCATTTGCTGTGCTGGCACACTTTCTCCTTCCTAGACAGAGTGGAAAAGCTTTTCCCTGCCGTGTAGGCGACAAGAGACGCATTAGACGGGCATCCGGAGCTGTCCGAAGGTAAGCGCCTGTTGCCGGCCTCTTTCGGCACAAGCCCCCGCTCCGGAGCGCACCGCGGCCGGCCGGAGGCTCTCTGCCGGCGAAGGTGCCGCTTCTCCGGCAAGGAAGCCTCAGCCGCTTCTCCTGCACACGGAGAGCGTGCTAGCTGCTGAAACGTGAAGAAAGAAGCTGCAGAACACTGGCACTGAGCGTGCAGCTTTCCAGCGGAGAGAAAAAGCTACTTGAACACTCTGCAAGCCTTTCCACTCCCAAAAACATGCACATGGAAGGAGCTGCTGCAAAAGCGATGCTGTGCTCGCTGCTGCTCCTCCTGAAGCTCTGGCTGCTAAATCTGAGGCTTTCCTTCCAATTTCAAGCTGCAAAGCACTTGCTGAATTGCAGGGAAAGTCCGGGAGGCATTTGCTGTGCTGGCACACTTTCTCCTTGCTAGACAGAGTGGAAAAGCTTTTCCCTGCCGTGTAGGCGACAAGAGACGCATTAGACGGGCATCCGGAGCTGTCCGAAGGTAAGCGCCTGTTCCCGGCCTCTTTCGGCACAAGCCCCCGCTCCAGAGCGCACCGCGGCCGGCCGGAGGCTCTCTGCCGGCGAAGGTGCCGCTTCTCCGGCAAGGAAGCCTCAGCCGCTTCTCCTGCACACGGAGAGCGTGCTAGCTGCTGAAACGTGAAGAAAGAAGCTGCAGAACACTGGCACTGAGCGTGCAGCTTTCCAGCGGAGAGAAAAAGCTACTTGAACACTCTGCAAGCCTTTCCACTCCCAAAAACATGCACATGGAAGGAGCTGCTGCAAAAGCGATGCTGTGCTCGCTGCTGCTCCTCCTGAAGCTCTGGCTGCTAAATCTGAGGCTTTCCTTCCAATTTCAAGCTGCAAAGCACTTGCTGAATTGCAGGGAAAGTCCGGGAGGCATTTGCTGTGCTGGCACACTTTCTCCTTCCTAGACAGAGTGGAAAAGCTTTTCCCTGCCGTGTAGGCGACAAGAGACGCATTAGACGGGCATCCGGAGCTGTCCGAAGGTAAGCGCCTGTTGCCGGCCTCTTTCGGCACAAGCCCCCGCTCCGGAGCGCACCGCGGCCGGCAGGATGCTCTCTGCCGGCGAAGGTGCCGCTTCTCCGGCAAGGAAGCCTCAGCCGCTTCTCCTGCACACGGAGAGCGTGCTAGCTGCTGAAACGTGAAGAAAGAAGCTGCAGAACACTGGCACTGAGCCTGCAGCTTTCCAGCGGAGAGAAAAAGCTACTTGAACACTCTGCAAGCCTTTCCACTCCCAAAAACATGCACATGGAAGGAGCTGCTGCAAAAGCGATGCTGTGCTCGCTGCTGCTCCTCCTGAAGCTCTGGCTGCTAAATCTGAGGCTTTCCTTCCAATTTCAAGCTGCAAAGCACTTGCTGAATTGCAGGGAAAGTCCGGGAGGCATTTGCTGTGCTGGCACACTTTCTCCTTCCTAGACAGAGTGGAAAAGCTTTTCCCTGCCGTGTAGGCGACAAGAGACGCATTAGACGGGCATCCGGAGCTGTCCGAAGGTAAGCGCCTGTTGCCGGCCTCTTTCGGCACAAGCCCCCGCTCCGGAGCGCACCGCGGCCGGCCGGAGGCTCTCTGCCGGCGAAGGTGCCGCTTCTCCGGCAAGGAAGCCTCAGCCGCTTCTCCTGCACACGGAGAGCGTGCTAGCTGCTGAAACGTGAAGAAAGAAGCTGCAGAACACTGGCACTGAGCGTGCAGCTTTCCAGCGGAGAGAAAAAGCTACTTGAACACTCTGCAAGCCTTTCCACTCCCAAAAACATGCACATGGAAGGAGCTGCTGCAAAAGCGATGCTGTGCTCGCTGCTGCTCCTCCTGAAGCTCTGGCTGCTAAATCTGAGGCTTTCCTTCCAATTTCAAGCTGCAAAGCACTTGCTGAATTGCAGGGAAAGTCCGGGAGGCATTTGCTGTGCTGGCACACTTTCTCCTTCCTAGACAGAGTGGAAAAGCTTTTCCCTGCCGTGTAGGCGACAAGAGACGCATTAGACGGGCATCCGGAGCTGTCCGAAGGTAAGCGCCTGTTCCCGGCCTCTTTCGGCACAAGCCCCCGCTCCGGAGCGCACCGCGGCCGGCAGGATGCTCTCTGCCGGCGAAGGTGCCGCTTCTCCGGCAAGGAAGCCTCAGCCGCTTCTCCTGCACACGGAGAGCGTGCTAGCTGCTGAAACGTGAAGAAAGAAGCTGCAGAACACTGGCACTGAGCCTGCAGCTTTCCAGCGGAGAGAAAAAGCTACTTGAACACTCTGCAAGCCTTTCCACTCCCAAAAACATGCACATGGAAGGAGCTGCTGCAAAAGCGATGCTGTGCTCGCTGCTGCTCCTCCTGAAGCTCTGGCTGCTAAATCTGAGGCTTTCCTTCCAATTTCAAGCTGCAAAGCACTTGCTGAATTGCAGGGAAAGTCCGGGAGGCATTTGCTGTGCTGGCACACTTTCTCCTTCCTAGACAGAGTGGAAAAGCTTTTCCCTGCCGTGTAGGCGACAAGAGACGCATTAGACGGGCATCCGGAGCTGTCCGAAGGTAAGCGCCTGTTGCCGGCCTCTTTCGGCACAAGCCCCCGCTCCGGAGCGCACCGCGGCCGGCCGGAGGCTCTCTGCCGGCGAAGGTGCCGCTTCTCCGGCAAGGAAGCCTCAGCCGCTTCTCCTGCACACGGAGAGCGTGCTAGCTGCTGAAACGTGAAGAAAGAAGCTGCAGAACACTGGCACTGAGCGTGCAGCTTTCCAGCGGAGAGAAAAAGCTACTTGAACACTCTGCAAGCCTTTCCACTCCCAAAAACATGCACATGGAAGGAGCTGCTGCAAAAGCGATGCTGTGCTCGCTGCTGCTCCTCCTGAAGCTCTGGCTGCTAAATCTGAGGCTTTCCTTCCAATTTCAAGCTGCAAAGCACTTGCTGAATTGCAGGGAAAGTCCGGGAGGCATTTGCTGTGCTGGCACACTTTCTCCTTCCTAGACAGAGTGGAAAAGCTTTTCCCTGCCGTGTAGGCGACAAGAGACGCATTAGACGGGCATCCGGAGCTGTCCGAAGGTAAGCGCCTGTTGCCGGCCTCTTTCGGCACAAGCCCCCGCTCCGGAGCGCACCGCGGCCGGCCGGAGGCTCTCTGCCGGCGAAGGTGCCGCTTCTCCGGCAAGGAAGCCTCAGCCGCTTCTCCTGCACACGGAGAGCGTGCTAGCTGCTGAAACGTGAAGAAAGAAGCTGCAGAACACTGGCACTGAGCGTGCAGCTTTCCAGCGGAGAGAAAAAGCTACTTGAACACTCTGCAAGCCTTTCCACTCCCAAAAACATGCACATGGAAGGAGCTGCTGCAAAAGCGATGCTGTGCTCGCTGCTGCTCCTCCTGAAGCTCTGGCTGCTAAATCTGAGGCTTTCCTTCCAATTTCAAGCTGCAAAGCACTTGCTGAATTGCAGGGAAAGTCCGGCAGGCATTTGCTGTGCTGGCACACTTTCTCCTTCCTAGACAGAGTGGAAAAGCTTTTCCCTGCCGTGTAGGCGACAAGAGACGCATTAGACGGGCATCCGGAGCTGTCCGAAGGTAAGCGCCTGTTCCCGGCCTCTTTCGGCACAAGCCCCCGCTCCGGAGCGCACCGCGGCCGGCCGGAGGCTCTCTGCCGGCGAAGGTGCCGCTTCTCCGGCAAGGAAGCCTCAGCCGCTTCTCCTGCACACGGAGAGCGTGCTAGCTGCTGAAACGTGAAGAAAGAAGCTGCAGAACACTGGCACTGAGCCTGCAGCTTTCCAGCGGAGAGAAAAAGCTACTTGAACACTCTGCAAGCCTTTCCACTCCCAAAAACATGCACATGGAAGGAGCTGCTGCAAAAGCGATGCTGTGCTCGCTGCTGCTCCTCCTGAAGCTCTGGCTGCTAAATCTGCGGCTTTCCTTCCAATTTCAAGCTGCAAAGCACTTGCTGAATTGCAGGGAAAGTCCGGCAGGCATTTGCTGTGCTGGCACACTTTCTCCTTCCTAGACAGAGTGGAAAAGCTTTTCCCTGCCGTGTAGGCGACAAGAGACGCATTAGACGGGCATCCGGAGCTGTCCGAAGGTAAGCGCCTGTTGCCGGCCTCTTTCGGCACAAGCCCCCGCTCCGGAGCGCACCGCGGCCGGCCGGAGGCTCTCTGCCGGCGAAGGTGCCGCTTCTCCGGCAAGGAAGCCTCAGCCGCTTCTCCTGCACACGGAGAGCGTGCTAGCTGCTGAAACGTGAAGAAAGAAGCTGCAGAACACTGGCACTGAGCCTGCAGCTTTCCAGCGGAGAGAAAAAGCTACTTGAACACTCTGCAAGCCTTTCCACTCCCAAAAACATGCACATGGAAGGAGCTGCTGCAAAAGCGATGCTGTGCTCGCTGCTGCTCCTCCTGAAGCTCTGGCTGCTAAATCTGAGGCTTTCCTTCCAATTTCAAGCTGCAAAGCACTTGCTGAATTGCAGGGAAAGTCCGGGAGGCATTTGCTGTGCTGGCACACTTTCTCCTTCCTAGACAGAGTGGAAAAGCTTTTCCCTGCCGTGTAGGCGACAAGAGACGCATTAGACGGGCATCCGGAGCTGTCCGAAGGTAAGCGCCTGTTGCCGGCCTCTTTCGGCACAAGCCCCCGCTCCGGAGCGCACCGCGGCCGGCCGGAGGCTCTCTGCCGGCGAAGGTGCCGCTTCTCCGGCAAGGAAGCCTCAGCCGCTTCTCCTGCACACGGAGAGCGTGCTAGCTGCTGAAACGTGAAGAAAGAAGCTGCAGAACACTGGCACTGAGCGTGCAGCTTTCCAGCGGAGAGAAAAAGCTACTTGAACACTCTGCAAGCCTTTCCACTCCCAAAAACATGCACATGGAAGGAGCTGCTGCAAAAGCGATGCTGTGCTCGCTGCTGCTCCTCCTGAAGCTCTGGCTGCTAAATCTGAGGCTTTCCTTCCAATTTCAAGCTGCAAAGCACTTGCTGAATTGCAGGGAAAGTCCGGGAGGCATTTGCTGTGCTGGCACACTTTCTCCTTGCTAGACAGAGTGGAAAAGCTTTTCCCTGCCGTGTAGGCGACAAGAGACGCATTAGACGGGCATCCGGAGCTGTCCGAAGGTAAGCGCCTGTTCCCGGCCTCTTTCGGCACAAGCCCCCGCTCCAGAGCGCACCGCGGCCGGCCGGAGGCTCTCTGCCGGCGAAGGTGCCGCTTCTCCGGCAAGGAAGCCTCAGCCGCTTCTCCTGCACACGGAGAGCGTGCTAGCTGCTGAAACGTGAAGAAAGAAGCTGCAGAACACTGGCACTGAGCGTGCAGCTTTCCAGCGGAGAGAAAAAGCTACTTGAACACTCTGCAAGCCTTTCCACTCCCAAAAACATGCACATGGAAGGAGCTGCTGCAAAAGCGATGCTGTGCTCGCTGCTGCTCCTCCTGAAGCTCTGGCTGCTAAATCTGAGGCTTTCCTTCCAATTTCAAGCTGCAAAGCACTTGCTGAATTGCAGGGAAAGTCCGGGAGGCATTTGCTGTGCTGGCACACTTTCTCCTTCCTAGACAGAGTGGAAAAGCTTTTCCCTGCCGTGTAGGCGACAAGAGACGCATTAGACGGGCATCCGGAGCTGTCCGAAGGTAAGCGCCTGTTGCCGGCCTCTTTCGGCACAAGCCCCCGCTCCGGAGCGCACCGCGGCCGGCAGGATGCTCTCTGCCGGCGAAGGTGCCGCTTCTCCGGCAAGGAAGCCTCAGCCGCTTCTCCTGCACACGGAGAGCGTGCTAGCTGCTGAAACGTGAAGAAAGAAGCTGCAGAACACTGGCACTGAGCCTGCAGCTTTCCAGCGGAGAGAAAAAGCTACTTGAACACTCTGCAAGCCTTTCCACTCCCAAAAACATGCACATGGAAGGAGCTGCTGCAAAAGCGATGCTGTGCTCGCTGCTGCTCCTCCTGAAGCTCTGGCTGCTAAATCTGAGGCTTTCCTTCCAATTTCAAGCTGCAAAGCACTTGCTGAATTGCAGGGAAAGTCCGGGAGGCATTTGCTGTGCTGGCACACTTTCTCCTTCCTAGACAGAGTGGAAAAGCTTTTCCCTGCCGTGTAGGCGACAAGAGACGCATTAGACGGGCATCCGGAGCTGTCCGAAGGTAAGCGCCTGTTGCCGGCCTCTTTCGGCACAAGCCCCCGCTCCGGAGCGCACCGCGGCCGGCCGGAGGCTCTCTGCCGGCGAAGGTGCCGCTTCTCCGGCAAGGAAGCCTCAGCCGCTTCTCCTGCACACGGAGAGCGTGCTAGCTGCTGAAACGTGAAGAAAGAAGCTGCAGAACACTGGCACTGAGCGTGCAGCTTTCCAGCGGAGAGAAAAAGCTACTTGAACACTCTGCAAGCCTTTCCACTCCCAAAAACATGCACATGGAAGGAGCTGCTGCAAAAGCGATGCTGTGCTCGCTGCTGCTCCTCCTGAAGCTCTGGCTGCTAAATCTGAGGCTTTCCTTCCAATTTCAAGCTGCAAAGCACTTGCTGAATTGCAGGGAAAGTCCGGGAGGCATTTGCTGTGCTGGCACACTTTCTCCTTCCTAGACAGAGTGGAAAAGCTTTTCCCTGCCGTGTAGGCGACAAGAGACGCATTAGACGGGCATCCGGAGCTGTCCGAAGGTAAGCGCCTGTTCCCGGCCTCTTTCGGCACAAGCCCCCGCTCCGGAGCGCACCGCGGCCGGCAGGATGCTCTCTGCCGGCGAAGGTGCCGCTTCTCCGGCAAGGAAGCCTCAGCCGCTTCTCCTGCACACGGAGAGCGTGCTAGCTGCTGAAACGTGAAGAAAGAAGCTGCAGAACACTGGCACTGAGCCTGCAGCTTTCCAGCGGAGAGAAAAAGCTACTTGAACACTCTGCAAGCCTTTCCACTCCCAAAAACATGCACATGGAAGGAGCTGCTGCAAAAGCGATGCTGTGCTCGCTGCTGCTCCTCCTGAAGCTCTGGCTGCTAAATCTGAGGCTTTCCTTCCAATTTCAAGCTGCAAAGCACTTGCTGAATTGCAGGGAAAGTCCGGGAGGCATTTGCTGTGCTGGCACACTTTCTCCTTCCTAGACAGAGTGGAAAAGCTTTTCCCTGCCGTGTAGGCGACAAGAGACGCATTAGACGGGCATCCGGAGCTGTCCGAAGGTAAGCGCCTGTTGCCGGCCTCTTTCGGCACAAGCCCCCGCTCCGGAGCGCACCGCGGCCGGCCGGAGGCTCTCTGCCGGCGAAGGTGCCGCTTCTCCGGCAAGGAAGCCTCAGCCGCTTCTCCTGCACACGGAGAGCGTGCTAGCTGCTGAAACGTGAAGAAAGAAGCTGCAGAACACTGGCACTGAGCGTGCAGCTTTCCAGCGGAGAGAAAAAGCTACTTGAACACTCTGCAAGCCTTTCCACTCCCAAAAACATGCACATGGAAGGAGCTGCTGCAAAAGCGATGCTGTGCTCGCTGCTGCTCCTCCTGAAGCTCTGGCTGCTAAATCTGAGGCTTTCCTTCCAATTTCAAGCTGCAAAGCACTTGCTGAATTGCAGGGAAAGTCCGGGAGGCATTTGCTGTGCTGGCACACTTTCTCCTTCCTAGACAGAGTGGAAAAGCTTTTCCCTGCCGTGTAGGCGACAAGAGACGCATTAGACGGGCATCCGGAGCTGTCCGAAGGTAAGCGCCTGTTCCCGGCCTCTTTCGGCACAAGCCCCCGCTCCGGAGCGCACCGCGGCCGGCAGGATGCTCTCTGCCGGCGAAGGTGCCGCTTCTCCGGCAAGGAAGCCTCAGCCGCTTCTCCTGCACACGGAGAGCGTGCTAGCTGCTGAAACGTGAAGAAAGAAGCTGCAGAACACTGGCACTGAGCCTGCAGCTTTCCAGCGGAGAGAAAAAGCTACGTGAACACTCTGCAAGCCTTTTCACTCCCAAAAACATGCACATGGAAGGAGCTGCTGCAAAAGCGATGCTGTGCTCGCTGCTGCTCCTCCTGAAGCTCTGGCTGCTAAATCTGAGGCTTTCCTTCCAATTTCAAGCTGCAAAGCACTTGCTGAATTGCAGGGAAAGTCCGGGAGGCATTTGCTGTGCTGGCACACTTTCTCCTTCCTAGACAGAGTGGAAAAGCTTTTCCCTGCCGTGTAGGCGACAAGAGACGCATTAGACGGGCATCCGGAGCTGTCCGAAGGTAAGCGCCTGTTCCCGGCCTCTTTCGGCACAAGCCCCCGCTCCGGAGCGCACCGCGGCCGGCCGGAGGCTCTCTGCCGGCGAAGGTGCCGCTTCTCCGGCAAGGAAGCCTCAGCCGCTTCTCCTGCACACGGAGAGCGTGCTAGCTGCTGAAACGTGAAGAAAGAAGCTGCAGAACACTGGCACTGAGCGTGCAGCTTTCCAGCGGAGAGAAAAAGCTACTTGAACACTCTGCAAGCCTTTCCACTCCCAAAAACATGCACATGGAAGGAGCTGCTGCAAAAGCGATGCTGTGCTCGCTGCTGCTCCTCCTGAAGCTCTGGCTGCTAAATCTGCGGCTTTCCTTCCAATTTCAAGCTGCAAAGCACTTGCTGAATTGCAGGGAAAGTCCGGGAGGCATTTGCTGTGCTGGCACACTTTCTCCTTCCTAGACAGAGTGGAAAAGCTTTTCCCTGCCGTGTAGGCGACAAGAGACGCATTAGACGGGCATCCGGAGCTGTCCGAAGGTAAGCGCCTGTTCCCGGCCTCTTTCGGCACAAGCCCCCGCTCCGGAGCGCACCGCGGCCGGCCGGAGGCTCTCTGCCGGCGAAGGTGCCGCTTCTCCGGCAAGGAAGCCTCAGCCGCTTCTCCTGCACACGGAGAGCGTGCTAGCTGCTGAAACGTGAAGAAAGAAGCTGCAGAACACTGGCACTGAGCGTGCAGCTTTCCAGCGGAGAGAAAAAGCTACTTGAACACTCTGCAAGCCTTCCAACTCCCAAAAACATGCACATGGAAGGAGCTGCTGCAAAAGCGATGCTGTGCTCGCTGCTGCTCCTCCTGAAGCTCTGGCTGCTAAATCTGCGGCTTTCCTTCCAATTTCAAGCTGCAAAGCACTTGCTGAATTGCAGGGAAAGTCCGGGAGGCATTTGCTGTGCTGGCACACTTTCTCCTTCCTAGACAGAGTGGAAAAGCTTTTCCCTGCCGTGTAGGCGACAAGAGACGCATTAGACGGGCATCCGGAGCTGTCCGAAGGTAAGCGCCTGTTCCCGGCCTCTTTCGGCACAAGCCCCCGCTCCGGAGCGCACCGCGGCCGGCCGGAGGCTCTCTGCCGGCGAAGGTGCCGCTTCTCCGGCAAGGAAGCCTCAGCCGCTTCTCCTGCACACGGAGAGCGTGCTAGCTGCTGAAACGTGAAGAAAGAAGCTGCAGAACACTGGCACTGAGCGTGCAGCTTTCCAGCGGAGAGAAAAAGCTACTTGAACACTCTGCAAGCCTTTCCACTCCCAAAAACATGCACATGGAAGGAGCTGCTGCAAAAGCGATGCTGTGCTCGCTGCTGCTCCTCCTGAAGCTCTGGCTGCTAAATCTGCGGCTTTCCTTCCAATTTCAAGCTGCAAAGCACTTGCTGAATTGCAGGGAAAGTCCGGGAGGCATTTGCTGTGCTGGCACACTTTCTCCTTCCTAGACAGAGTGGAAAAGCTTTTCCCTGCCGTGTAGGCGACAAGAGACGCATTAGACGGGCATCCGGAGCTGTCCGAAGGTAAGCGCCTGTTGCCGGCCTCTTTCGGCACAAGCCCCCGCTCCGGAGCGCACCGCGGCCGGCCGGAGGCTCTCTGCCGGCGAAGGTGCCGCTTCTCCGGCAAGGAAGCCTCAGCCGCTTCTCCTGCACACGGAGAGCGTGCTAGCTGCTGAAACGTGAAGAAAGAAGCTGCAGAACACTGGCACTGAGCGTGCAGCTTTCCAGCGGAGAGAAAAAGCTACTTGAACACTCTGCAAGCCTTTCCACTCCCAAAAACATGCACATGGAAGGAGCTGCTGCAAAAGCGATGCTGTGCTCGCTGCTGCTCCTCCTGAAGCTCTGGCTGCTAAATCTGAGGCTTTCCTTCCAATTTCAAGCTGCAAAGCACTTGCTGAATTGCAGGGAAAGTCCGGGAGGCATTTGCTGTGCTGGCACACTTTCTCCTTCCTAGACAGAGTGGAAAAGCTTTTCCCTGCCGTGTAGGCGACAAGAGACGCATTAGACGGGCATCCGGAGCTGTCCGAAGGTAAGCGCCTGTTGCCGGCCTCTTTCGGCACAAGCCCCCGCTCCGGAGCGCACCGCGGCCGGCAGGATGCTCTCTGCCGGCGAAGGTGCCGCTTCTCCGGCAAGGAAGCCTCAGCCGCTTCTCCTGCACACGGAGAGCGTGCTAGCTGCTGAAACGTGAAGAAAGAAGCTGCAGAACACTGGCACTGAGCGTGCAGCTTTCCAGCGGAGAGAAAAAGCTACTTGAACACTCTGCAAGCCTTTCCACTCCCAAAAACATGCACATGGAAGGAGCTGCTGCAAAAGCGATGCTGTGCTCGCTGCTGCTCCTCCTGAAGCTCTGGCTGCTAAATCTGAGGCTTTCCTTCCAATTTCAAGCTGCAAAGCACTTGCTGAATTGCAGGGAAAGTCCGGGAGGCATTTGCTGTGCTGGCACACTTTCTCCTTCCTAGACAGAGTGGAAAAGCTTTTCCCTGCCGTGTAGGCGACAAGAGACGCATTAGACGGGCATCCGGAGCTGTCCGAAGGTAAGCGCCTGTTGCCGGCCTCTTTCGGCACAAGCCCCCGCTCCGGAGCGCACCGCGGCCGGCAGGATGCTCTCTGCCGGCGAAGGTGCCGCTTCTCCGGCAAGGAAGCCTCAGCCGCTTCTCCTGCACACGGAGAGCGTGCTAGCTGCTGAAACGTGAAGAAAGAAGCTGCAGAACACTGGCACTGAGCCTGCAGCTTTCCAGCGGAGAGAAAAAGCTACTTGAACACTCTGCAAGCCTTTCCACTCCCAAAAACATGCACATGGAAGGAGCTGCTGCAAAAGCGATGCTGTGCTCGCTGCTGCTCCTCCTGAAGCTCTGGCTGCTAAATCTGAGGCTTTCCTTCCAATTTCAAGCTGCAAAGCACTTGCTGAATTGCAGGGAAAGTCCGGGAGGCATTTGCTGTGCTGGCACACTTTCTCCTTCCTAGACAGAGTGGAAAAGCTTTTCCCTGCCGTGTAGGCGACAAGAGACGCATTAGACGGGCATCCAGAGCTGTCCGAAGGTAAGCGCCTGTTCCCGGCCTCTTTCGGCACAAGCCCCCGCTCCGGAGCGCACCGCGGCCGGCCGGAGGCTCTCTGCCGGCGAAGGTGCCGCTTCTCCGGCAAGGAAGCCTCAGCCGCTTCTCCTGCACACGGAGAGCGTGCTAGATGCTGAAACGTGAAGAAAGAAGCTGCAGAACACTGGCACTGAGCCTGCAGCTTTCCAGCGGAGAGAAAAAGCTACTTGAACACTCTGCAAGCCTTTCCACTCCCAAAAACATGCACATGGAAGGAGCTGCTGCAAAAGCGATGCTGTGCTCGCTGCTGCTCCTCCTGAAGCTCTGGCTGCTAAATCTGAGGCTTTCCTTCCAATTTCAAGCTGCAAAGCACTTGCTGAATTGCAGGGAAAGTCCGGGAGGCATTTGCTGTGCTGGCACACTTTCTCCTTCCTAGACAGAGTGGAAAAGCTTTTCCCTGCCGTGTAGGCGACAAGAGACGCATTAGACGGGCATCCGGAGCTGTCCGAAGGTAAGCGCCTGTTCCCGGCCTCTTTCGGCACAAGCCCCCGCTCCGGAGCGCACCGCGGCCGGCAGGATGCTCTCTGCCGGCGAAGGTGCCGCTTCTCCGGCAAGGAAGCCTCAGCCGCTTCTCCTGCACACGGAGAGCGTGCTAGCTGCTGAAACGTGAAGAAAGAAGCTGCAGAACACTGGCACTGAGCCTGCAGCTTTCCAGCGGAGAGAAAAAGCTACTTGAACACTCTGCAAGCCTTTCCACTCCCAAAAACATGCACATGGAAGGAGCTGCTGCAAAAGCGATGCTGTGCTCGCTGCTGCTCCTCCTGAAGCTCTGGCTGCTAAATCTGAGGCTTTCCTTCCAATTTCAAGCTGCAAAGCACTTGCTGAATTGCAGGGAAAGTCCGGGAGGCATTTGCTGTGCTGGCACACTTTCTCCTTCCTAGACAGAGTGGAAAAGCTTTTCCCTGCCGTGTAGGCGACAAGAGACGCATTAGACGGGCATCCGGAGCTGCCCGAAGGTAAGCGCCTGTTCCCGGCCTCTTTCGGCACAAGCCCCCGCTCCGGAGCGCACCGCGGCCGGCAGGATGCTCTCTGCCGGCGAAGGTGCCGCTTCTCCGGCAAGGAAGCCTCAGCCGCTTCTCCTGCACACGGAGAGCGTGCTAGCTGCTGAAACGTGAAGAAAGAAGCTGCAGAACACTGGCACTGAGCGTGCAGCTTTCCAGCGGAGAGAAAAAGCTACTTGAACACTCTGCAAGCCTTTCCACTCCCAAAAACATGCACATGGAAGGAGCTGCTGCAAAAGCGATGCTGTGCTCGCTGCTGCTCCTCCTGAAGCTCTGGCTGCTAAATCTGCGGCTTTCCTTCCAATTTCAAGCTGCAAAGCACTTGCTGAATTGCAGGGAAAGTCCGGGAGGCATTTGCTGTGCTGGCACACTTTCTCCTTCCTAGACAGAGTGGAAAAGCTTTTCCCTGCCGTGTAGGCGACAAGAGACGCATTAGACGGGCATCCGGAGCTGTCCGAAGGTAAGCGCCTGTTGCCGGCCTCTTTCGGCACAAGCCCCCGCTCCGGAGCGCACCGCGGCCGGCCGGAGGCTCTCTGCCGGCGAAGGTGCCGCTTCTCCGGCAAGGAAGCCTCAGCCGCTTCTCCTGCACACGGAGAGCGTGCTAGCTGCTGAAACGTGAAGAAAGAAGCTGCAGAACACTGGCACTGAGCGTGCAGCTTTCCAGCGGAGAGAAAAAGCTACTTGAACACTCTGCAAGCCTTTCCAGTCCCAAAAACATGCACATGGAAGGAGCTGCTGCAAAAGCGATGCTGTGCTCGCTGCTGCTCCTCCTGAAGCTCTGGCTGCTAAATCTGAGGCTTTCCTTCCAATTTCAAGCTGCAAAGCACTTGCTGAATTGCAGGGAAAGTCCGGGAGGCATTTGCTGTGCTGGCACACTTTCTCCTTCCTAGACAGAGTGGAAAAGCTTTTCCCTGCCGTGTAGGCGACAAGAGACGCATTAGACGGGCATCCGGAGCTGTCCGAAGGTAAGCGCCTGTTGCCGGCCTCTTTCGGCACAAGCCCCCGCTCCGGAGCGCACCGCGGCCGGCAGGATGCTCTCTGCCGGCGAAGGTGCCGCTTCTCCGGCAAGGAAGCCTCAGCCGCTTCTCCTGCACACGGAGAGCGTGCTAGCTGCTGAAACGTGAAGAAAGAAGCTGCAGAACACTGGCACTGAGCGTGCAGCTTTCCAGCGGAGAGAAAAAGCTACTTGAACACTCTGCAAGCCTTTCCACTCCCAAAAACATGCACATGGAAGGAGCTGCTGCAAAAGCGGTGCTGTGCTCGCTGCTGCTCCTCCTGAAGCTCTGGCTGCTAAATCTGAGGCTTTCCTTCCAATTTCAAGCTGCAAAGCACTTGCTGAATTGCAGGGAAAGTCCGGGAGGCATTTGCTGTGCTGGCACACTTTCTCCTTCCTAGACAGAGTGGAAAAGCTTTTCCCTGCCGTGTAGGCGACAAGAGACGCATTAGACGGGCATCCGGAGCTGTCCGAAGGTAAGCGCCTGTTGCCGGCCTCTTTCGGCACAAGCCCCCGCTCCGGAGCGCACCGCGGCCGGCCGGAGGCTCTCTGCCGGCGAAGGTGCCGCTTCTCCGGCAAGGAAGCCTCAGCCGCTTCTCCTGCACACGGAGAGCGTGCTAGCTGCTGAAACGTGAAGAAAGAAGCTGCAGAACACTGGCACTGAGCCTGCAGCTTTCCAGCGGAGAGAAAAAGCTACTTGAACACTCTGCAAGCCTTCCAACTCCCAAAAACATGCACATGGAAGGAGCTGCTGCAAAAGCGATGCTGTGCTCGCTGCTGCTCCTCCTGAAGCTCTGGCTGCTAAATCTGAGGCTTTCCTTCCAATTTCAAGCTGCAAAGCACTTGCTGAATTGCAGGGAAAGTCCGGGAGGCATTTGCTGTGCTGGCACACTTTCTCCTTCCTAGACAGAGTGGAAAAGCTTTTCCCTGCCGTGTAGGCGACAAGAGACGCATTAGACGGGCATCCGGAGCTGTCCGAAGGTAAGCGCCTGTTGCCGGCCTCTTTCGGCACAAGCCCCCGCTCCGGAGCGCACCGCGGCCGGCAGGATGCTCTCTGCCGGCGAAGGTGCCGCTTCTCCGGCAAGGAAGCCTCAGCCGCTTCTCCTGCACACGGAGAGCGTGCTAGCTGCTGAAACGTGAAGAAAGAAGCTGCAGAACACTGGCACTGAGCGTGCAGCTTTCCAGCGGAGAGAAAAAGCTACTTGAACACTCTGCAAGCCTTTCCACTCCCAAAAACATGCACATGGAAGGAGCTGCTGCAAAAGCGATGCTGTGCTCGCTGCTGCTCCTCCTGAAGCTCTGGCTGCTAAATCTGAGGCTTTCCTTCCAATTTCAAGCTGCAAAGCACTTGCTGAATTGCAGGGAAAGTCCGGGAGGCATTTGCTGTGCTGGCACACTTTCTCCTTCCTAGACAGAGTGGAAAAGCTTTTCCCTGCCGTGTAGGCGACAAGAGACGCATTAGACGGGCATCCGGAGCTGTCCGAAGGTAAGCGTCTGTTCCCGGCCTCTTTCGGCACAAGCCCCCGCTCCGGAGCGCACCGCGGCCGGCCGGAGGCTCTCTGCCGGCGAAGGTGCCGCTTCTCCGGCAAGGAAGCCTCAGCCGCTTCTCCTGCACACGGAGAGCGTGCTAGCTGCTGAAACGTGAAGAAAGAAGCTGCAGAACACTGGCACTGAGCGTGCAGCTTTCCAGCGGAGAGAAAAAGCTACTTGAACACTCTGCAAGTTTTTCCACTCCCAAAAACATGCACATGGAAGGAGCTGCTGCAAAGCGATGCTGTGCTCGCTGCTGCTCCTCCTGAAGCTCTGGCTGCTAAATCTGAGGCTTTCCTTCCAATTTCAAGCTGCAAAGCACTTGCTGAATTGCAGGGAAAGTCCGGGAGGCATTTGCTGTGCTGGCACACTTTCTCCTTCCTAGACAGAGTGGAAAAGCTTTTCCCTGCCGTGTAGGCGACAAGAGACGCATTAGACGGGCATCCGGAGCTGTCCGAAGGTACGCGCCTGTTCCCGGCCTCTTTCGGCACAAGCCCCCGCTCCGGAGCGCACCGCGGCCGGCAGGATGCTCTCTGCCGGCGAAGGTGCCGCTTCTCCGGCAAGGAAGCCTCAGCCGCTTCTCCTGCACACGGAGAGCGTGCTAGCTGCTGAAACGTGAAGAAAGAAGCTGCAGAACACTGGCACTGAGCGTGCAGCTTTCCAGCGGAGAGAAAAAGCTACGTGAACACTCTGCAAGCCTTTCCACTCCCAAAAACATGCACATGGAAGGAGCTGCTGCAAAAGCGGTGCTGTGCTCGCTGCTGCTCCTCCTGAAGCTCTGGCTGCTAAATCTGAGGCTTTCCTTCCAATTTCAAGCTGCAAAGCACTTGCTGAATTGCAGGGAAAGTCCGGGAGGCATTTGCTGTGCTGGCACACTTTCTCCTTGCTAGACAGAATGGAAAAGCTTTTCCCTGCCGTGTAGGCGACAAGAGACGCATTAGACGGGCATCCGGAGCTGTCCGAAGGTAAGCGCCTGTTGCCGGCCTCTTTCGGCACAAGCCCCCGCTCCGGAGCGCACCGCGGCCGGCCGGAGGCTCTCTGCCGGCGAAGGTGCCGCTTCTCCGGCAAGGAAGCCTCAGCCGCTTCTCCTGCACACGGAGAGCGTGCTAGCTGCTGAAACGTGAAGAAAGAAGCTGCAGAACACTGGCACTGAGCCTGCAGCTTTCCAGCGGAGAGAAAAAGCTACTTGAACACTCTGCAAGCCTTTCCAGTCCCAAAAACATGCACATGGAAGGAGCTGCTGCAAAAGCGATGCTGTGCTCGCTGCTGCTCCTCCTGAAGCTCTGGCTGCTAAATCTGCGGCTTTCCTTCCAATTTCAAGCTGCAAAGCACTTGCTGAATTGCAGGGAAAGTCCGGGAGGCATTTGCTGTGCTGGCACACTTTCTCCTTCCTAGACAGAGTGGAAAAGCTTTTCCCTGCCGTGTAGGCGACAAGAGACGCATTAGACGGGCATCCGGAGCTGTCCGAAGGTAAGCGCCTGTTCCCGGCCTCTTTCGGCACAAGCCCCCGCTCCGGAGCGCACCGCGGCCGGCCGGAGGCTCTCTGCCGGCGAAGGTGCCGCTTCTCCGGCAAGGAAGCCTCAGCCGCTTCTCCTGCACACGGAGAGCGTGCTAGCTGCTGAAACGTGAAGAAAGAAGCTGCAGAACACTGGCACTGAGCGTGCAGCTTTCCAGCGGAGAGAAAAAGCTACTTGAACACTCTGCAAGCCTTTCCACTCCCAAAAACATGCACATGGAAGGAGCTGCTGCAAAAGCGATGCTGTGCTCGCTGCTGCTCCTCCTGAAGCTCTGGCTGCTAAATCTGCGGCTTTCCTTCCAATTTCAAGCTGCAAAGCACTTGCTGAATTGCAGGGAAAGTCCGGGAGGCATTTGCTGTGCTGGCACACTTTCTCCTTCCTAGACAGAGTGGAAAAGCTTTTCCCTGCCGTGTAGGCGACAAGAGACGCATTAGACGGGCATCCGGAGCTGTCCGAAGGTAAGCGCCTGTTGCCGGCCTCTTTCGGCACAAGCCCCCGCTCCGGAGCGCACCGCGGCCGGCCGGAGGCTCTCTGCCGGCGAAGGTGCCGCTTCTCCGGCAAGGAAGCCTCAGCCGCTTCTCCTGCACACGGAGAGCGTGCTAGCTGCTGAAACGTGAAGAAAGAAGCTGCAGAACACTGGCACTGAGCGTGCAGCTTTCCAGCGGAGAGAAAAAGCTACTTGAACACTCTGCAAGCCTTTCCACTCCCAAAAACATGCACATGGAAGGAGCTGCTGCAAAAGCGATGCTGTGCTCGCTGCTGCTCCTCCTGAAGCTCTGGCTGCTAAATCTGAGGCTTTCCTTCCAATTTCAAGCTGCAAAGCACTTGCTGAATTGCAGGGAAAGTCCGGGAGGCATTTGCTGTGCTGGCACACTTTCTCCTTCCTAGACAGAGTGGAAAAGCTTTTCCCTGCCGTGTAGGCGACAAGAGACGCATTAGACGGGCATCCGGAGCTGTCCGAAGGTAAGCGCCTGTTCCCGGCCTCTTTCGGCACAAGCCCCCGCTCCGGAGCGCACCGCGGCCGGCAGGATGCTCTCTGCCGGCGAAGGTGCCGCTTCTCCGGCAAGGAAGCCTCAGCCGCTTCTCCTGCACACGGAGAGCGTGCTAGCTGCTGAAACGTGAAGAAAGAAGCTGCAGAACACTGGCACTGAGCCTGCAGCTTTCCAGCGGAGAGAAAAAGCTACTTGAACACTCTGCAAGCCTTTCCACTCCCAAAAACATGCACATGGAAGGAGCTGCTGCAAAAGCGATGCTGTGCTCGCTGCTGCTCCTCCTGAAGCTCTGGCTGCTAAATCTGAGGCTTTCCTTCCAATTTCAAGCTGCAAAGCACTTGCTGAATTGCAGGGAAAGTCCGGGAGGCATTTGCTGTGCTGGCACACTTTCTCCTTCCTAGACAGAGTGGAAAAGCTTTTCCCTGCCGTGTAGGCGACAAGAGACGCATTAGACGGGCATCCGGAGCTGTCCGAAGGTAAGCGTCTGTTCCCGGCCTCTTTCGGCACAAGCCCCCGCTCCGGAGCGCACCGCGGCCGGCCGGAGGCTCTCTGCCGGCGAAGGTGCCGCTTCTCCGGCAAGGAAGCCTCAGCCGCTTCTCCTGCACACGGAGAGCGTGCTAGCTGCTGAAACGTGAAGAAAGAAGCTGCAGAACACTGGCACTGAGCGTGCAGCTTTCCAGCGGAGAGAAAAAGCTACGTGAACACTCTGCAAGCCTTTCCACTCCCAAAAACATGCACATGGAAGGAGCTGCTGCAAAAGCGATGCTGTGCTCGCTGCTGCTCCTCCTGAAGCTCTGGCTGCTAAATCTGAGGCTTTCCTTCCAATTTCAAGCTGCAAAGCACTTGCTGAATTGCAGGGAAAGTCCGGGAGGCATTTGCTGTGCTGGCACACTTTCTCCTTCCTAGACAGAGTGGAAAAGCTTTTCCCTGCCGTGTAGGCGACAAGAGACGCATTAGACGGGCATCCGGAGCTGTCCGAAGGTAAGCGCCTGTTGCCGGCCTCTTTCGGCACAAGCCCCCGCTCCGGAGCGCACCGCGGCCGGCCGGAGGCTCTCTGCCGGCGAAGGTGCCGCTTCTCCGGCAAGGAAGCCTCAGCCGCTTCTCCTGCACACGGAGAGCGTGCTAGCTGCTGAAACGTGAAGAAAGAAGCTGCAGAACACTGGCACTGAGCCTGCAGCTTTCCAGCGGAGAGAAAAAGCTACTTGAACACTCTGCAAGCCTTTCCACTCCCAGAA
This sequence comes from Fringilla coelebs, assembly GCF_963513975.1. Taxonomy (NCBI): domain Eukaryota; kingdom Metazoa; phylum Chordata; class Aves; order Passeriformes; family Fringillidae; genus Fringilla; species Fringilla coelebs. Next base: position 323,338 of record NW_028167539.1, read on the forward strand.
ACATGCACATGGAAGGAGCTGCTGCAAAAGCGATGCTGTGCTCGCTGCTGCTCCTCCTGAAGCTCTGGCTGCTAAATCTGAGGCTTTCCTTCCAATTTCAAGCTGCAAAGCACTTGCTGAATTGCAGGGAAAGTCCGGGAGGCATTTGCTGTGCTGGCACACTTTCTCCTTCCTAGACAGAGTGGAAAAGCTTTTCCCTGCCGTGTAGGCGACAAGAGACGCATTAGACGGGCATCCGGAGCTGTCCGAAGGTAAGCGCCTGTTGCCGGCCTCTTTCGGCACAAGCCCCCGCTCCGGAGCGCACCGCGGCCGGCCGGAGGCTCTCTGCCGGCGAAGGTGCCGCTTCTCCGGCAAGGAAGCCTCAGCCGCTTCTCCTGCACACGGAGAGCGTGCTAGCTGCTGAAACGTGAAGAAAGAAGCTGCAGAACACTGGCACTGAGCGTGCAGCTTTCCAGCGGAGAGAAAAAGCTACTTGAACACTCTGCAAGCCTTTCCACTCCCAGAAACCTGCACATGGAAGGAGCTGCTGCAAAAGCGATGCTGTGCTCGCTGCTGCTCCTCCTGAAGCTCTGGCTGCTAAATCTGAGGCTTTCCTTCCAATTTCAAGCTGCAAAGCACTTGCTGAATTGCAGGGAAAGTCCGGGAGGCATTTGCTGTGCTGGCACACTTTCTCCTTCCTAGACAGAGTGGAAAAGCTTTTCCCTGCCGTGTAGGCGACAAGAGACGCATTAGACGGGCATCCGGAGCTGTCCGAAGGTAAGCGCCTGTTCCCGGCCTCTTTCGGCACAAGCCCCCGCTCCGGAGCGCACCGCGGCCGGCCGGAGGCTCTCTGCCGGCGAAGGTGCCGCTTCTCCGGCAAGGAAGCCTCAGCCGCTTCTCCTGCACACGGAGAGCGTGCTAGCTGCTGAAACGTGAAGAAAGAAGCTGCAGAACACTGGCACTGAGCCTGCAGCTTTCCAGCGGAGAGAAAAAGCTACTTGAACACTCTGCAAGCCTTCCAACTCCCAAAAACATGCACATGGAAGGAGCTGCTGCAAAAGCGATGCTGTGCTCGCTGCTGCTCCTCCTGAAGCTCTGGCTGCTAAATCTGAGGCTTTCCTTCCAATTTCAAGCTGCAAAGCACTTGCTGAATTGCAGGGAAAGTCCGGGAGGCATTTGCTGTGCTGGCACACTTTCTCCTTCCTAGACAGAGTGGAAAAGCTTTTCCCTGCCGTGTAGGCGTCAAGAGACGCATTAGACGGGCATCCGGAGCTGTCCGAAGGTAAGGGCCTGTTGCCGGCCTCTTTCGGCACAAGCCCCCGCTCCGGAGCGCACCGCGGCCGGCCGGAGGCTCTCTGCCGGCGAAGGTGCCGCTTCTCCGGCAAGGAAGCCTCAGCCGCTTCTCCTGCACACGGAGAGCGTGCTAGCTGCTGAAACGTGAAGAAAGAAGCTGCAGAACACTGGCACTGAGCCTGCAGCTTTCCAGCGGAGAGAAAAAGCTACTTGAACACTCTGCAAGCCTTTCCAGTCCCAAAAACATGCACATGGAAGGAGCTGCTGCAAAAGCGATGCTGTGCTCGCTGCTGCTCCTCCTGAAGCTCTGGCTGCTAAATCTGCGGCTTTCCTTCCAATTTCAAGCTGCAAAGCACTTGCTGAATTGCAGGGAAAGTCCGGGAGGCATTTGCTGTGCTGGCACACTTTCTCCTTCCTAGACAGAGTGGAAAAGCTTTTCCCTGCCGTGTAGGCGACAAGAGACGCATTAGACGGGCATCCGGAGCTGTCCGAAGGTAAGCGCCTGTTCCCGGCCTCTTTCGGCACAAGCCCCCGCTCCGGAGCGCACCGCGGCCGGCCGGAGGCTCTCTGCCGGCGAAGGTGCCGCTTCTCCGGCAAGGAAGCCTCAGCCGCTTCTCCTGCACACGGAGAGCGTGCTAGCTGCTGAAACGTGAAGAAAGAAGCTGCAGAACACTGGCACTGAGCGTGCAGCTTTCCAGCGGAGAGAAAAAGCTACTTGAACACTCTGCAAGCCTTTCCACTCCCAAAAACATGCACATGGAAGGAGCTGCTGCAAAAGCGATGCTGTGCTCGCTGCTGCTCCTCCTGAAGCTCTGGCTGCTAAATCTGCGGCTTTCCTTCCAATTTCAAGCTGCAAAGCACTTGCTGAATTGCAGGGAAAGTCCGGGAGGCATTTGCTGTGCTGGCACACTTTCTCCTTCCTAGACAGAGTGGAAAAGCTTTTCCCTGCCGTGTAGGCGACAAGAGACGCATTAGACGGGCATCCGGAGCTGTCCGAAGGTAAGCGCCTGTTGCCGGCCTCTTTCGGCACAAGCCCCCGCTCCGGAGCGCACCGCGGCCGGCCGGAGGCTCTCTGCCGGCGAAGGTGCCGCTTCTCCGGCAAGGAAGCCTCAGCCGCTTCTCCTGCACACGGAGAGCGTGCTAGCTGCTGAAACGTGAAGAAAGAAGCTGCAGAACACTGGCACTGAGCGTGCAGCTTTCCAGCGGAGAGAAAAAGCTACTTGAACACTCTGCAAGCCTTTCCACTCCCAAAAACATGCACATGGAAGGAGCTGCTGCAAAAGCGATGCTGTGCTCGCTGCTGCTCCTCCTGAAGCTCTGGCTGCTAAATCTGAGGCTTTCCTTCCAATTTCAAGCTGCAAAGCACTTGCTGAATTGCAGGGAAAGTCCGGGAGGCATTTGCTGTGCTGGCACACTTTCTCCTTCCTAGACAGAGTGGAAAAGCTTTTCCCTGCCGTGTAGGCGACAAGAGACGCATTAGACGGGCATCCGGAGCTGTCCGAAGGTAAGCGCCTGTTGCCGGCCTCTTTCGGCACAAGCCCCCGCTCCGGAGCGCACCGCGGCCGGCCGGAGGCTCTCTGCCGGCGAAGGTGCCGCTTCTCCGGCAAGGAAGCCTCAGCCGCTTCTCCTGCACACGGAGAGCGTGCTAGCTGCTGAAACGTGAAGAAAGAAGCTGCAGAACACTGGCACTGAGCGTGCAGCTTTCCAGCGGAGAGAAAAAGCTACTTGAACACTCTGCAAGCCTTTCCACTCCCAGAAACCTGCACATGGAAGGAGCTGCTGCAAAAGCGATGCTGTGCTCGCTGCTGCTCCTCCTGAAGCTCTGGCTGCTAAATCTGAGGCTTTCCTTCCAATTTCAAGCTGCAAAGCACTTGCTGAATTGCAGGGAAAGTCCGGGAGGCATTTGCTGTGCTGGCACACTTTCTCCTTCCTAGACAGAGTGGAAAAGCTTTTCCCTGCCGTGTAGGCGACAAGAGACGCATTAGACGGGCATCCGGAGCTGTCCGAAGGTAAGCGCCTGTTCCCGGCCTCTTTCGGCACAAGCCCCCGCTCCGGAGCGCACCGCGGCCGGCCGGAGGCTCTCTGCCGGCGAAGGTGCCGCTTCTCCGGCAAGGAAGCCTCAGCCGCTTCTCCTGCACACGGAGAGCGTGCTAGCTGCTGAAACGTGAAGAAAGAAGCTGCAGAACACTGGCACTGAGCCTGCAGCTTTCCAGCGGAGAGAAAAAGCTACTTGAACACTCTGCAAGCCTTCCAACTCCCAAAAACATGCACATGGAAGGAGCTGCTGCAAAAGCGATGCTGTGCTCGCTGCTGCTCCTCCTGAAGCTCTGGCTGCTAAATCTGAGGCTTTCCTTCCAATTTCAAGCTGCAAAGCACTTGCTGAATTGCAGGGAAAGTCCGGGAGGCATTTGCTGTGCTGGCACACTTTCTCCTTCCTAGACAGAGTGGAAAAGCTTTTCCCTGCCGTGTAGGCGTCAAGAGACGCATTAGACGGGCATCCGGAGCTGTCCGAAGGTAAGGGCCTGTTGCCGGCCTCTTTCGGCACAAGCCCCCGCTCCGGAGCGCACCGCGGCCGGCCGGAGGCTCTCTGCCGGCGAAGGTGCCGCTTCTCCGGCAAGGAAGCCTCAGCCGCTTCTCCTGCACACGGAGAGCGTGCTAGCTGCTGAAACGTGAAGAAAGAAGCTGCAGAACACTGGCACTGAGCCTGCAGCTTTCCAGCGGAGAGAAAAAGCTACTTGAACACTCTGCAAGCCTTTCCAGTCCCAAAAACATGCACATGGAAGGAGCTGCTGCAAAAGCGATGCTGTGCTCGCTGCTGCTCCTCCTGAAGCTCTGGCTGCTAAATCTGCGGCTTTCCTTCCAATTTCAAGCTGCAAAGCACTTGCTGAATTGCAGGGAAAGTCCGGGAGGCATTTGCTGTGCTGGCACACTTTCTCCTTCCTAGACAGAGTGGAAAAGCTTTTCCCTGCCGTGTAGGCGACAAGAGACGCATTAGACGGGCATCCGGAGCTGTCCGAAGGTAAGCGCCTGTTCCCGGCCTCTTTCGGCACAAGCCCCCGCTCCGGAGCGCACCGCGGCCGGCCGGAGGCTCTCTGCCGGCGAAGGTGCCGCTTCTCCGGCAAGGAAGCCTCAGCCGCTTCTCCTGCACACGGAGAGCGTGCTAGCTGCTGAAACGTGAAGAAAGAAGCTGCAGAACACTGGCACTGAGCGTGCAGCTTTCCAGCGGAGAGAAAAAGCTACTTGAACACTCTGCAAGCCTTTCCACTCCCAAAAACATGCACATGGAAGGAGCTGCTGCAAAAGCGATGCTGTGCTCGCTGCTGCTCCTCCTGAAGCTCTGGCTGCTAAATCTGCGGCTTTCCTTCCAATTTCAAGCTGCAAAGCACTTGCTGAATTGCAGGGAAAGTCCGGGAGGCATTTGCTGTGCTGGCACACTTTCTCCTTCCTAGACAGAGTGGAAAAGCTTTTCCCTGCCGTGTAGGCGACAAGAGACGCATTAGACGGGCATCCGGAGCTGTCCGAAGGTAAGCGCCTGTTGCCGGCCTCTTTCGGCACAAGCCCCCGCTCCGGAGCGCACCGCGGCCGGCCGGAGGCTCTCTGCCGGCGAAGGTGCCGCTTCTCCGGCAAGGAAGCCTCAGCCGCTTCTCCTGCACACGGAGAGCGTGCTAGCTGCTGAAACGTGAAGAAAGAAGCTGCAGAACACTGGCACTGAGCGTGCAGCTTTCCAGCGGAGAGAAAAAGCTACTTGAACACTCTGCAAGCCTTTCCACTCCCAAAAACATGCACATGGAAGGAGCTGCTGCAAAAGCGATGCTGTGCTCGCTGCTGCTCCTCCTGAAGCTCTGGCTGCTAAATCTGAGGCTTTCCTTCCAATTTCAAGCTGCAAAGCACTTGCTGAATTGCAGGGAAAGTCCGGGAGGCATTTGCTGTGCTGGCACACTTTCTCCTTCCTAGACAGAGTGGAAAAGCTTTTCCCTGCCGTGTAGGCGACAAGAGACGCATTAGACGGGCATCCGGAGCTGTCCGAAGGTAAGCGCCTGTTCCCGGCCTCTTTCGGCACAAGCCCCCGCTCCGGAGCGCACCGCGGCCGGCAGGATGCTCTCTGCCGGCGAAGGTGCCGCTTCTCCGGCAAGGAAGCCTCAGCCGCTTCTCCTGCACACGGAGAGCGTGCTAGCTGCTGAAACGTGAAGAAAGAAGCTGCAGAACACTGGCACTGAGCGTGCAGCTTTCCAGCGGAGAGAAAAAGCTACTTGAACACTCTGCAAGCCTTTCCACTCCCAAAAACATGCACATGGAAGGAGCTGCTGCAAAAGCGATGCTGTGCTCGCTGCTGCTCCTCCTGAAGCTCTGGCTGCTAAATCTGAGGCTTTCCTTCCAATTTCAAGCTGCAAAGCACTTGCTGAATTGCAGGGAAAGTCCGGGAGGCATTTGCTGTGCTGGCACACTTTCTCCTTCCTAGACAGAGTGGAAAAGCTTTTCCCTGCCGTGTAGGCGACAAGAGACGCATTAGACGGGCATCCGGAGCTGTCCGAAGGTACGCGCCTGTTCCCGGCCTCTTTCGGCACAAGCCCCCGCTCCGGAGCGCACCGCGGCCGGCCGGAGGCTCTCTGCCGGCGAAGGTGCCGCTTCTCCGGCAAGGAAGCCTCAGCCGCTTCTCCTGCACACGGAGAGCGTGCTAGCTGCTGAAACGTGAAGAAAGAAGCTGCAGAACACTGGCACTGAGCGTGCAGCTTTCCAGCGGAGAGAAAAAGCTACGTGAACACTCTGCAAGCCTTTCCACTCCCAAAAACATGCACATGGAAGGAGCTGCTGCAAAAGCGATGCTGTGCTCGCTGCTGCTCCTCCTGAAGCTCTGGCTGCTAAATCTGAGGCTTTCCTTCCAATTTCAAGCTGCAAAGCACTTGCTGAATTGCAGGGAAAGTCCGGGAGGCATTTGCTGTGCTGGCACACTTTCTCCTTCCTAGACAGAGTGGAAAAGCTTTTCCCTGCCGTGTAGGCGACAAGAGACGCATTAGACGGGCATCCGGAGCTGTCCGAAGGTAAGCGCCTGTTGCCGGCCTCTTTCGGCACAAGCCCCCGCTCCGGAGCGCACCGCGGCCGGCCGGAGGCTCTCTGCCGGCGAAGGTGCCGCTTCTCCGGCAAGGAAGCCTCAGCCGCTTCTCCTGCACACGGAGAGCGTGCTAGCTGCTGAAACGTGAAGAAAGAAGCTGCAGAACACTGGCACTGAGCCTGCAGCTTTCCAGCGGAGAGAAAAAGCTACTTGAACACTCTGCAAGCCTTTCCACTCCCAGAAACATGCACATGGAAGGAGCTGCTGCAAAAGCGATGCTGTGCTCGCTGCTGCTCCTCCTGAAGCTCTGGCTGCTAAATCTGAGGCTTTCCTTCCAATTTCAAGCTGCAAAGCACTTGCTGAATTGCAGGGAAAGTCCGGGAGGCATTTGCTGTGCTGGCACACTTTCTCCTTCCTAGACAGAGTGGAAAAGCTTTTCCCTGCCGTGTAGGCGACAAGAGACGCATTAGACGGGCATCCGGAGCTGTCCGAAGGTAAGCGCCTGTTGCCGGCCTCTTTCGGCACAAGCCCCCGCTCCGGAGCGCACCGCGGCCGGCCGGAGGCTCTCTGCCGGCGAAGGTGCCGCTTCTCCGGCAAGGAAGCCTCAGCCGCTTCTCCTGCACACGGAGAGCGTGCTAGCTGCTGAAACGTGAAGAAAGAAGCTGCAGAACACTGGCACTGAGCCTGCAGCTTTCCAGCGGAGAGAAAAAGCTACTTGAACACTCTGCAAGCCTTCCAACTCCCAAAAACATGCACATGGAAGGAGCTGCTGCAAAAGCGATGCTGTGCTCGCTGCTGCTCCTCCTGAAGCTCTGGCTGCTAAATCTGAGGCTTTCCTTCCAATTTCAAGCTGCAAAGCACTTGCTGAATTGCAGGGAAAGTCCGGGAGGCATTTGCTGTGCTGGCACACTTTCTCCTTCCTAGACAGAGTGGAAAAGCTTTTCCCTGCCGTGTAGGCGTCAAGAGACGCATTAGACGGGCATCCGGAGCTGTCCGAAGGTAAGGGCCTGTTCCCGGCCTCTTTCGGCACAAGCCCCCACTCCGGAGCGCACCACTGTTCTGGGTATCAGTTTTGAAGACCCACTTTGCAATCTCAAACCCGTCCAAGTTAGCAGTGGTGCTGTTTAGTGTCTGGGAAACATCCTGCGAGAGGCGGAATTCCAGAAGGCCCCCGATAATTTTAGGCCGCAGGACCCTGAACCATTGTACAGGCTTTTTCCATGGGAAACAAAACTCAGAAGCGACTGCTCTGGGTGACAGTTAGCTGGACCCACTTGGCATTTTCAATCCAGACCAAGTTTACACTGGTGCCGCTAAGCGTCTGGGGGACATCCTGCGAGAGGCGGATCTCCAGGAGGGACCCTGAAATTTAAGGCCTCAGGATCGAGAAGAACTGTACAGGCTTTTTCCCTGGGAAACAAAATTCAGAAGCCACTGTTCTGGGTGTCAGTTTGCAGGACCCACTAGGTACTCTAAAATTAGACCAAGTTGGCATTGGTGCCAGCAGGCTTCAGAAAGGCATCCTGCGAGAGGCGGCGTTCCAGGAGGCAGCAGGCCTTTGAAGGACTCAGGACCATGAACCACTGTACAGGGCTTTTTCCCTGGGAAACAAAACTCAGAAGCCACTGTTCTGGATGTCAGTTTTCAGGATGCAGTTGGCACTCTCAAACCAGACTAAGTGGGCACCGGTGCCGGTTAGCGTCTGGGAAACATCCGGCAAGAGGGAGATCTCCAGGTGGTTCCCGGCAATTTACGGCCTCAGGACCCTGAACCACTCTACAGGCTTTTTCCCTGGGAAACAAAACTCACAAGCCACTGTTCTGGGTGTCAGTTTGCAGGACCCACTAGGCACTCTCAAACCAGACCAAGTTGGCACTATTGAAACCTTGCGTCTGGAGGCATCCTGAGAGAGGCGGAATCCCACGAGGCACCTGGCCATTTATGGCCTCAGGACCCTGAACCACTCAACAGGCTTTTTCCCTGGGAAACAAAACTCCGAAGCCACTGTTCAGGGTGTCAGTTTTCAGGACCCACTTGGCACTCTAAAACTAGACTAGTTTGGCACTGGTGCCACCTTGCGTCTGGGAGGCATCTTCCGAGAGGTGGAATTCCAGGAGGCACCTGGCCATTTAAGGCCTCAGGAAGCTGAGCCAATCTATAGGGTATTTCCCTGGAAACAAAAGTCAGAACCCACTGTTCTTAGTGTCAGTTTTCAGGACCCACTTGGCACTCTCAAACCAGAGTAAGTGGGCACCGGTGCCGCTAAACGTCTGGGAAACATCCTGCAAGAGGGAGATCTCCAGGAGGCTCCCGGCAATTTAAGGCCTCAGGTCCCTGAACCACTCTACAGGGTATTTCCCTGGGAAACAAAACTCAAAAGCCACTGTTCTTGGTGACAGTTTTCAGGACCCACTTGGCACTCTCAAACCAATCCAAGTTGGCACTGGTGCCACTTTGTGTCTGGGAGGCATCCTGCGAGAGGCACAATCCCAGGAGGCACCTGGCGATTTAAGGCCTCAGGCCCCTGAACCCCTGTATAGGCTTTTTCCCTGGGAAACAAAACTCAGAAGCCACTGTTCTGGGTGTCAGTTTTCAGGACCCACTAGGCACTCTCAAACCAGCCCAAGTTGGCACCACGGACTCCTTGCGTCTGATAGGCATCCTGCGAGAGGCCGAATTCCAGGAGGAACCTGGCCATTTTAGGCCTCAGGACCCTGGACCATTGTACAGGCTTTTTCCCAGTTAAACAAAACTCAGAAGCCGCTGCTCTGGGTGTGAGTTTGCAGGACCCACTTTGCACTCTCAAAGAAGACGACGTGGGCATATGTGCAACCTAACGTATGGAAAAAAATCTTCCAAGAGGCGGATCCCCAGGAGGCATCCGGCAATTTCAGGCCGCAGGACCCTGAACCATTATACAGGCCTTTTCCCTGGGAAACAAAACTCAGAAGCCACTGTTCTGGGTGTCAGTTTGCAGGACCCACTTGGCACTCACAAACCAGACCAAGTTTGCACTGGTGCCGCTAAGCATCTGGGGAACATCCTGCGAGAGGCGGATCTCCAGGAGGGACCCTGAAATTTAAGACCGCAGGACCCTGAACCACTCTAAAGGGTATTTCCCTGGGAAACAAAACTGACAAGCCACTGTTCTGGGTGTCAGTTTTCAGGACCCACTAGGAACTCTCAAACCAGACCAAGTTGGCACTGGTGCCACCTTGCATCTGGGAGGCATCCTGTGTGAGGCAGAATTCTAGGAGGCACCCTGAAATTTAACGTGGCAGGACCCTGAACGACTGTACAGTGTTTTTCCCTGGGAAACAAAACTCAGAAGCCACTGTTCTGGGTATCAGTTTGGAGACCCACTTGGCACTCTCAAATCAGACCAAGTTGGCACTGGTGCCACTTTGCGTCTGGGAGGCATCCTGCGAGAGGCCGAATTCCAGAAGGCACCTGGCCATTTAAGGCCTCAGGACCCTGAACCACTCTACAGGTTTTTTCCCTGGGAATCAAAACTCAGAAGCCACTGTTCTGGGTGTCAGTTTTCAGGACCCACTAGGCACTCTCAAACCCTACCAAGTTGGCACTGGTGCCACCTTGCATCTGGGAGGCATCCTGTGTGAGGCAGATTTCTAGGAGGCACCCGGCTATTTAAGGCCGCAGGACCCTGAACCATTGTACAGGCTTTTTCCCTGGGAAACAAAACTCACAAGCCACTGTTCTGGGTGTCAGTTTTCAGAACCCACTTGGCATTCTCCAACGAGATGAAGTTTGCACTGGTGCCACTATGTGTCTGGGAGGCATCCTGCGAGAGGCCGAATTCCAGGAGGAACCTGGCCATTTAAGGCCTCAAACCCCTGAACCACTTTACAGGCTTTTTCCCTGGGAAACAAAACTCAGAAGACAATGTTCTTGGTGTCAGTTTTCAGGACCCACTTGACACTCTCAAACCAGACTAAATGGGCAATGGTGCCGCATAGCATCTGCGAAAAATCCTGCAAGAAACGGATCTGCAGGAGGCACCCGGCAATTTAAGGCCGCAGGACTCCGAACCATTGTACAGGCTTTTTCCCTGGGAGCCAAAACTCACAAACCACTGTTCTGGGTGTCAGTTTTCAGGACCCACTAGGCACTCTCAAACCAGACCATGTTGGCACTGGAGCCACCCTTCGTCTGAAACGCATCCTGCGAGAGGCCGAATTCCAGGAGGCACCTGGCCATCTAACGCCTCAGGACCCTGAACCATTGTACAGGCTTTTTCCCTGGGAAACAAATCTCAGAAGCCACTGTTCTTGGTGTCAGTTTGCAGGACCCACTAGGCACTCTCAAACCAGACCAAGTTCGCACTGGTGCCGATAAGCGTCTGGGGAACATCCTGCGAGAGTCGGATCTCCAGGAGGGACCCTGAAATTTAAGGCCCCAGGACCCTGAACCACTGTACAGGCTATTGCCCAGGGAAAAAAAACTCACAAGCCACTGTTCTGGGTGTCAGTTTGCAGGACCCGCTTGCACTCTTAAACGAGACCAAGTTGGCATGGGTGACACTTTGCGTCTGGGAGGCATCCTGCTAGGGGCCGAATTCCAAGAGGGACCCGGCAATTTAAGGCGGCAGGACCCTGAACCACTCTACAGGCCTTTTCCCTGGGAAACAAAACTCACAAGCCACTGTTCTGGGTGTCATTTTTCAGGACCCACTAGGAACTCTCAAACCAGACCAAGTTGGCACTGGTGCCACCTTGCATCTAGGGGGCATCCTGTGTGAGGCCAAATTCTAGGAGGCACCCGGCAATTTAAGGCCGCAGGACCCTGAACCACTCTACAGGGTATTTCCCTGCGAAACAAAACTCACAAGCCACTGTTCTGGATGTCAGTTTTCAGGACCCACTAGGCACTCTCAAACGAGACCATGTTGGCACTTGTGACAGCTTGCGTCTGGGAGGCATCCTGCGAGAGGCCGAATTCCAGGAGGCACCCTGAAATTTAACGCGGCAGGACCCTGAACCACTCTACAGGGTATTCCCCTGGGAAACAAAACTCAGAAGCCACTGTTCTGGGTATCAGTTTGGAGACCCACTTGGCACTCTCAAATCAGACCAAGTTGGCACTGGTGCCACTTTGCGTCTGGGAGGCATCCTGCAAGAGTCGGAATTCACCTAGGCACCCTGAAATTTAAGGCGTCAGGATCCTGAACCACAGTACAGGCTTTTTCCCTGGGAAACAAAACTCAGAAGCCACTGTTCTGGGTGTCAGTTTTCAGCTCCCACTTGGCACTCTCAAACCAGACTAAGTGGGCACCGGTGCCGCTAAGCGTCTGGGAAACATCCTGCGAGAGGTGGATCTCCAGGAGGGACCCTGAAATTTAAGGCCTCAGGACCCTGAACCACTGTACAGGCAATTTTCCAGGGAGAAAAAACTCAGAAGCCACTGTTCTGGGTTTCAGTTTTCAGGACCCGCTTGGCACTCTCAAACCAGACCAAGTTGGCACGGGTGCCACTTTGCGTCTGGGAGGCATCCTGCTAGGGGCCGAATTCCAAGAGGCACCCGGCAATTTAAGGCCTCAGGCCCCTGAACCACTCTACAGGCCTTTTCCTTGGGAAAGAAAACTCACAAGCCACTGTTCTGGGTGTCAGTTTGCAGGACCCACTAGGCACTCTCAAACCAGACCAAGTTGGCACTGGTGCCACCTTGCATCTGGGAGGCATCCTGTGTGAGGCGGAATTCTAGGAGGCACCCGGCAATTTAATGCCGCAGGACCCTGAACCATTGTACAGGCTTTTTCCCTGGGAAACAAAACTCAGAAGCCACTGTTCTTGGTGTCAGTTTGCAGGACCCACTTGGCATTCTCAAACCAGACGAAGTTGGCACTGGTGCGACTTAGTGTCTGGGAGGCATCCTTCGAGAGGCCGAATTCCAGGAGGAACTTGGCCATTTAAGGCCTCAGGCCCCTGAACCACTTTACAGGCTTTTTCCCTAGGAAACAAAACTCAGAAGACAATGTGCTTGGTGTCAGTTTTCAGGACCCACTTGACACTCTCAAACCAGACTAAGTGGGCAATGGTGCCGCATAGCGTCTGGGAAAAATACTGCAAGAGGCGGATCTGCAGGAGGCACCCGGCAATTTAAGGCCTCAGGACCCTGAACCACTCTACAGGCTATTTCCCTTGGAAACAAAACTCACAAACCACTGTTCTGGGTGTCAGTTTTCAGGACCCACTTGACACTCCCAAACCAGACCAAGTTGGCACTTGTGCCACATTGCGTCTGGGAGGCATCCAGCGAGAGGCGGAATTCCAGGAGGCACCCTGAAATTTAAGGCCTCAGGACCCTGAACCACTGTACAGGCTTTTTCCCTGGGAGCCAAAACTCAGTAGCCACAGTTCTGGGTGTCAGTTTGCAGAACCCACTTGGCACTCTCAAACCAGCCCAAGTTGGCACTGCAGCCACCTTGCGTCTGAGAGGCATCCTTCGAGAGGCGGAATTCCAGGAATCACCCGGCCATTTAAGGCCTCAGGCCCCTGAAACATTCTAGAGGCTTTTTCCCTGAGAGACAAAACTCACAAGCCACTGTTCTGGGTGTCAATTTTCAGGACCCACTTGGCACTCTCAAACAAGACCAAGTTGGCACTGCTGCAACCCTTCCTCTGAAACGCATCCTGCGAGACGCGGAATTCCAGGAGGCACCTGGCCATTTAAGGCCTCAGGACCCTGAACCATTGTACAGGCTTTTTCCCTGGGAAACAAATCTCAGCAGCCACTGTTCTTGGTGTCAGTTTGCAGGACCCACTTGGCACTCTCAAACCAGACCAAGTTGGCACTGGTGCCGCTAAGCGTCTGGGGAACATCCTGCGAGAGGTGGATCTCCAGGAGGGACCCTGAAATTTAAGGCCTCAGGACCCTGAACCACTGTACAGGCTATTGCCCAGAGAAAGAAAACTCACAAGCCACTGTTCTGGGTGTCAGTTTGCAGGACCCGCTTGCACTCTTAAACCAGACCAAGTTGGCACGGGTGCCACTTTGCGTCTGGGAGGCATCCTTCTAGGGGCCGAATTCCAAGAGGGACCCGGCAATTTAAGGCCGCAGGACCCTGAACCACTCTAAAGGGTATTTCCCTGGGAAACAAAACTCACAAGCCACTGTTCTGGGTGTCATTTTTCAGGACCCACTAGGAACTCTCAAACCAGACCAAGTTGGCACTGGTGCCACCTTGCATCTAGGGGGCATCCTGTGTGAGGCGAAATTCTAGGAGGCACCCGGCAATTTAAGGCCGCAGGACCCTGAACCACTCTACAGTGTTTTTCCCTGGGAAACAAAACTCAGAAGCCACTGTTCTGGGTTTCAGTTTTCAGGACCCACTTGGCACTCTCAAACGAGACCATGTTGGCACTTGTGACAGCTTGCGTCTGCGAGGCATCCTGCGAGAGGCCGAATTCCAGGAGGAACCCTGAAATTTAACACGGCAGGACCCTGAACCACTCTACAGGGTATTTCCCTGGGAAACAAAACTCAGAAGCCACTGTTCTGGGTATCAGTTTGGAGACCCACTTGGCACTCTCAAATCATACCAAGTTGGCACTGGTGCCACTTTGCGTCTGGGAGGCATCCTGCAAGAGTTGGAATTCACCTAGGCACCCTGAAATTTAAGGCCTCAGGATCCTGAACCACTCTACAGGCCTTTTCCCTGGGAAACAAAACTCAGAAGCCACTGTTCTGGGTGTCAGTTTTCAGCACCCACTTGGCACTCTCAAACCAGACTAAGTGGGCACCGGTGCCGCATAGCATCTGGGAAAAATCCTGCAAGAGGCGGATCTCCAGGAGGGACCCTGAAATTTAAGGCCTCAGGACCCTGAACCACTGTACAGGCTATTTTCCAGGTAGCAAAAATCTCAGAAGCCACTGTTCTGGGTTTCAGTTTTCAGGACCCGCTTGGCACTCTCAAACCAGACCAAGTTGGCACGGGTGACACTTTGCGTCTGGGAGGCATCCTGCTAGGGGCCGAATTCCAAGAGGCACCCGGCAATTTAAGGCCTCAGGACCCTGAACCACTTTACAGGCTTTTTCCCTAGGAAACAAAACTCAGAAGACAATGTGCTTGGTGTCAGTTTTCAGGACCCACTTGACACTCTCAAACCAGACTAAGTGGGCAATGGTGCCGCATAGCGTCTGGGAAAAATACTGCAAGAGGCGGATCTGCAGGAGGCACCCGGCAATTTAAGGCCTCAGGACCCTGAACCACTCTACAGGCTATTTCCCTTGGAAACAAAACTCACAAACCACTGTTCTGGGTGTCAGTTTTCAGGACCCACTTGACACTCCCAAACCAGACCAAGTTGGCACTTGTGCCACATTGCGTCTGGGAGGCATCCAGCGAGAGGCGGAATTCCAGGAGGCACCCTGAAATTTAAGGCCTCAGGACCCTGAACCACTGTACAGGCTTTTTCCCTGGGAGCCAAAACTCAGTAGCCACAGTTCTGGGTGTCAGTTTGCAGAACCCACTTGGCACTCTCAAACCAGCCCAAGTTGGCACTGCAGCCACCTTGCGTCTGAGAGGCATCCTTCGAGAGGCGGAATTCCAGGAATCACCCGGCCATTTAAGGCCTCAGGCCCCTGAAACATTCTAGAGGCTTTTTCCCTGAGAGACAAAACTCACAAGCCACTGTTCTGGGTGTCAATTTTCAGGACCCACTTGGCACTCTCAAACAAGACCAAGTTGGCACTGCTGCAACCCTTCCTCTGAAACGCATCCTGCGAGACGCGGAATTCCAGGAGGCACCTGGCCATTTAAGGCCTCAGGACCCTGAACCATTGTACAGGCTTTTTCCCTGGGAAACAAATCTCAGCAGCCACTGTTCTTGGTGTCAGTTTGCAGGACCCACTTGGCACTCTCAAACCAGACCAAGTTGGCACTGGTGCCGCTAAGCGTCTGGGGAACATCCTGCGAGAGGTGGATCTCCAGGAGGGACCCTGAAATTTAAGGCCTCAGGACCCTGAACCACTGTACAGGCTATTGCCCAGAGAAAGAAAACTCACAAGCCACTGTTCTGGGTGTCAGTTTGCAGGACCCGCTTGCACTCTTAAACCAGACCAAGTTGGCACGGGTGCCACTTTGCGTCTGGGAGGCATCCTTCTAGGGGCCGAATTCCAAGAGGGACCCGGCAATTTAAGGCCGCAGGACCCTGAACCACTCTAAAGGGTATTTCCCTGGGAAACAAAACTCACAAGCCACTGTTCTGGGTGTCATTTTTCAGGACCCACTAGGAACTCTCAAACCAGACCAAGTTGGCACTGGTGCCACCTTGCATCTAGGGGGCATCCTGTGTGAGGCGAAATTCTAGGAGGCACCCGGCAATTTAAGGCCGCAGGACCCTGAACCACTCTACAGTGTTTTTCCCTGGGAAACAAAACTCAGAAGCCACTGTTCTGGGTTTCAGTTTTCAGGACCCACTTGGCACTCTCAAACGAGACCATGTTGGCACTTGTGACAGCTTGCGTCTGCGAGGCATCCTGCGAGAGGCCGAATTCCAGGAGGAACCCTGAAATTTAACACGGCAGGACCCTGAACCACTCTACAGGGTATTTCCCTGGGAAACAAAACTCAGAAGCCACTGTTCTGGGTATCAGTTTGGAGACCCACTTGGCACTCTCAAATCATACCAAGTTGGCACTGGTGCCACTTTGCGTCTGGGAGGCATCCTGCAAGAGTTGGAATTCACCTAGGCACCCTGAAATTTAAGGCCTCAGGATCCTGAACCACTCTACAGGCCTTTTCCCTGGGAAACAAAACTCAGAAGCCACTGTTCTGGGTGTCAGTTTTCAGCACCCACTTGGCACTCTCAAACCAGACTAAGTGGGCACCGGTGCCGCATAGCATCTGGGAAAAATCCTGCAAGAGGCGGATCTCCAGGAGGGACCCTGAAATTTAAGGCCTCAGGACCCTGAACCACTGTACAGGCTATTTTCCAGGGAGAAAAATCTCAGAAGCCACTGTTCTGGGTTTCAGTTTTCAGGACCCGCTTGGCACTCTCAAACCAGACCAAGTTGGCACGGGTGACACTTTGCGTCTGGGAGGCATCCTGCTAGGGGCCGAATTCCAAGAGGCACCCGGCAATTTAAGGCCTCAGGACCCTGAACCACTCTACAGGCCTTTTCCTTGGGAAAGAAAACTCACAAGCCACTGTTCTGGGTGTCAGTTTTCAGGACCCACTAGGCACTCTCAAACCAGACCAAATTGGCACTGGTGCCACCTTGCATCTGGGAGGCATCCTGTGTGAGGCGGAATTCTAGGAGGCACCCGGCAATTTAACGCCGCAGGACCCTGAACCATTGTACAGGCTTTTTCCCTGGGAAACAAAACTCAGAAGCCACTGTTCTTGGTGTCAGTTTGCAGGACCCACTTGGCATTCTCAAACCAGACGAAGTTGGCACTGGTGCCACTATGTGTCTGGGAGGCATCCTTCGAGAGGCCGAATTCCAGGAGGAACCTGGACATTTAAGGCCTCAGGACCCTGAACCACTTTACAGGCTTTTTCCCTGGGAAACAAAACTCAGAAGACAATGTTCTTGGTGTCAGTTTTCAGGACCCACTTGACACTCTCAAACCAGACTAAATGGGCAATGGTGCCGCATAGCGTCTGGGAAAAATCCTGCAAGAGGCGGATCTCCAGGAAGCACACGGCAATTTAAGGCCTCAGGACCCCGAACCATTGTACAGGCTTTTTCCCTGGGATACAAAACTCACAAACCACTGTTCTGGGTGTCAGTTTTCAGGACCCACTAGGCACTCTCAAACCAGACCAAGTTGGCACTGGTGTCACATTGCGTCTGGGGGGCATCCTGCGAGAGGCCGAATTCAAGAAGGCACCTGGCCATTTAAAGTTTCAGGCCCCTGAACCAGTGTACAGGCCTTTTCCCTGGGAAACAAAACTCACAAGCCACTGTTCTGGGTGTCAATTTTCAGGACCCACTTGGCACTCTCAAACCAGACCAAGTTGGCACTGCTGCCACCCTTCCTCTGAAACGCATCCTGCGAGACGCGGAATTCTAGGAGGCACCTGGCCATTTATGGCCTCAGGACCCTTAACCACTCTACAGGCTTTTTCCCTGGGAAAAAAAATTCAGAAGCCACTGTTCTGGGTGTCAGTTTGCAGGACCCACTCTGCACTGTCAAACCAGACCAAGAATGCATTGGTGCCAGCTTGTGTTTGGGAGGCATCCTGCGAGAGGCGGAATTCACCTAGGCACCCTGAAATTTAAGGCCTCAGGATCCTGGACCATCGTACAGGCTTTTTCCCTGGGAAACAAAACTCAGAAGCCACTGTTCTGGGTGTCAGTTTTCAGCACCCACTTGGCACTCTCAAACCAGACTAAGTGGGCACCGGTGGCGCTAAGCGTCTGGGAAACATCCTGCGAGAGGCAGATCTCCAGGAGGGACCCTGAAATTTAAGGCCTCAGGACCCTGAACCACTGTACAGGCTTTTTCCCTGGGAGCCAAAACTCAGTAGCCACAGTTCTGGGTGTCTGTTTGCAGAACCCACTTGGCACTCTCAAACCAGCCCAAGTTGGCACTGGTGCCACCTTGCATCTGGGAGGCATCCTTCGAGAGGCGGAATTCTAGGAGGCACCCGGCAATTTAACGCCGCAGGACCCTGAACCATTGTACAGGCTTTTTCCCTGAGAGACAAAACTCACAAGCCACTGTTCTGGGTGTCAATTTTCAGGACCCACTTGGCACTCTCAAACAAGACCAAGTTGGCACTGCTGCCACCCTTCGTCTGAAACGCATCTTGCGAGACGCGGAATTCCAGGAGGCACCTGGCCATTTAAGGCCTCAGGACCCTGAACCATTGTACAGGCTTTTTCCCTGGGAAACAAATCTCAGCAGCCACTGTTCTTGGTGTCAGTTTGCAGGACCCACTTGGCACTCTCAAACCAGACCAAGTTGGCACTGGTGCCGCTAAGCGTCTGGGGAACATCCTGCGAGAGGTGGATCTCCAGGAGGGACCCTGAAATTTAAGGCCTCAGGACCCTGAACCACTGTACAGGCTATTGCCCAGAGAAAGAAAACTCACAAGCCACTGTTCTGGGTGTCAGTTTGCAGGACCCGCTTGCACTCTTAAACCAGACCAAGTTGGCACGGGTGCCACTTTGCGTCTGGGAGGCATCCTGCTAGGGGCCGAATTCTAAGAGGGACCCGGCAATTTATGGCCGAGGACCCTGAACCACTCTAAAGGGTATTTCCCTGGGAAACAAAACTCACAAGCCACTGTTCTGGGTGTCATTTTTCAGGACCCACTAGGAACTCTCAAACCAGACCAAGTTGGCACTGGTGCCACCTTGCATCTAGGGGGCATCCTGTGTGAGGCGAAATTCTAGGAGGCACCCGGCAATTTAAGGCCGCAGGACCCTGAACCACTGTACAGTGTTTTTCCCTGGGAAACAAAACTCAGAAGCCACTGTTCTGGGTTTCAGTTTTCAGGACCCACTTGGCACTCTCAAACGAGACCATGTTGGCACTTGTGACAGCTTGCGTCTGGGAGGCATCCTGCGAGAGGCCGAATTCCAGGAGGCACCCTGAAATTTAACGCGGCAGGACCCTGAACCACTCTACAGGGTATTTCCCTGGGAAACAAAACTCAGAAGCCACTGTTCTGGGTGTCAGTTTGGAGGACCCACTTGACACTCTCAAACCAGACTAAGTGGGCAATGGTGCCGCATAGCATCTGGCAAAAATCCTGCAAGAGGCAGATCTCCAGGAGGCACCCGGCAATTTAAGGCCGCAGGGCCCCGAACCATTGTACAGGCTTTTTCCCTGGGAAACAAAACTCAAAAACCACTGTTCTGGGTGTCAATTTTCAGGACCCACTTGGCACTCTCAAACCAGACCAAGTTGGCACGGGTGCCACATTGCGTCTGGGAGGCATCCCGCGAGAGGCGGAATTCCAGGAGGCTCCCTGAAATTTAAGGCCTCAGGACCCTGAACCACTGTACAGGCTTTTTCCCTGGGAAACAAAACTCAGAAGCCACTGTTCTGGGTGTCAGTTTTCAGCACCCACTTGGCACTCTCAAACCAGACATAGTTGGCACTGCAGCCACCTTGCATCTGAGAGGCATCCTGTGTGAGGCAGAATTCTAGGAGACACCCGGCAATATAAGGCCGCAGGACCCTGAACCATTGTACAGGCTTTTTCCCTGGGAAACAAAACTCACAGGCCACTGTTCTGGGTGTCAGTTTGCAGGACCCACTTGGCATTGTCAAACGAGACGAAGTTGGCACTGGTGCGACTTAGTGTCTGGGAGGCATCCTGCGAGAGGCCGAATTCCAGGAGGAACCTGGCCATTTAAGGCCTCAAACCCCTGAACCACTTTACAGGCTTTTTCCCTGGGAAAAAAAACTCAGAAGCCACTGTTCTGGGTGTCAGTTTGCAGGACCCACTCTGCACTGTCAAACCAGACCTAGAATGCATTGGTGCCAGCTTGTGTTTGGGAGGGATCCTGCGAGAGGCGGAATTCACCTAGGCACCCTGAAATTTAAGGCCTCAGGATCCTGAACCACTCTCCAGGCCTTTTCCCTGGGAAAGAAAACTCACAAGCCACTGTTCTGGGTGTCAGTTTTCAGGACCCACTAGGCACTCTCAAAGAAGACCAAGTTGGCACTGGTGCCACCTTGCATCTGGGAGGCATCCTGTGTGAGGCGGAATTCTAGGAGGCACCCGGCAATTTAACGCCGCAGGACCCTGAACCATTGTACAGGCTTTTTCCCTGGGAAACAAAACGCAGAAGCCACTGTTCTTGGTGTCAGTTTGCAGGACCCACTTGGCATTCTCAAACCAGACGAAGTTGGCACTGGTGCCACTATGTGTCTGGGAGGCATCCTGCTAGGGGCCGAATTCCAGGAGGAACTTGGCCATTTAAGGCCTCAGGACCCTGAACCACTTTACAGGCTTTTTCCCTGGGAAGCAAAACTCAGAAGACAATGTTCTTGGTGTCAGTTTTCAGGACCCACTTGACACTCTCAAACCAGACTAAGTGGGCAATGGTGCCGCATAGCGTCTGGGAAAAATACTGCAAGAGGCGGATCTCCTGGAGGCACCCGGCAATTTAAGGCTTTAGGACCCTGAACCACTCTACAGGCTATTTTCCAGGGAGAAAAAACTCAGAAGCCACTGTTCTGGGTGTCAGTTTTCAGGACCCGCTTGGCACTCCCAAACCAGATCAAGTTGTCACTTGTGCCACATTGCGTCTGGGAGGCATCCAGCGAGAGGCGGAATTCCAGGAGGCACCCTGAAATTTAAGGCCTCAGGACCCTGAACCACTGTACAGGCTTTTTCCCTGGGAGCCAAAACTCAGAAGCCACAGTTCTGGGTGTCAGTTTGCAGAACCCACTTGGCACTCTCAAACCAGCCCAAGTTGGCACTGCAGCCACCTTGCGTCTGAGAGGCATCCTTCGAGAGAAGGAATTCCAAGAATCACCCGGCCATTTAAGGCCTCAGGCCCCTGAAACATTCTAGAGGCTTTTTCCCTGAGAGACAAAACTCACAAGCCACTGTTCTGGGTGTCAATTTTCAGGACCCACTTGGCACTCTCAAACAAGACCAAGTTGGCACTGCTGCCACCCTTCCTCTGAAACGCATCCTGCGAGACGCGGAATTCCAGGAGGCACCTGGCCATTTAAGGCCTCAGGACCCTGAACCATTGTACAGGCTTTTTCCCTGGGAAACAAATCTCAGCAGCCACTGTTCTTGGTGTCAGTTTGCAGGACCCACTTGGCACTCTCAAACCAGACCAAGTTGGCACTGGTGCCACTAAGCGTCTGGGGAACATCCTGCGAGAGGTGGATCTCCAGGAGGGACCCTGAAATTTAAGGCCTCAGGACCCTGAACCACTGTACAGGCTATTGCCCATAGAAAGAAAACTCACAAGCCACTGTTCTGGGTGTCAGTTTGCAGGACCCGCTTGCACTCTTAAACCAGACCAAGTTGGCACGAGTGCCACTTTGCGTCTGGGAGGCATCCTGCTAGGGGCCGAATTCCAAGAGGGCCCCGGCAATTTATGGCCGCAGGACCCTGAACCACTCTAAAGGGTATTTCCCTGGGAAACAAAACTCACAAGCCACTGTTCTGGGTGTCATTTTTCAGGACCCACTAGGAACTCTCAAACCAGACCAAGTTGGCACTGGTGCCACCTTGCATCTAGGGGGCATCCTGTGTGAGGCGAAATTCTAGGAGGCACCCGGCAATTTAAGGCCGCAGGACCCTGAACCACTCTACAGGGTATTTCCCTGGGAAACAAAACTCAGAAGCCACTGTTCTGGATGTCAGTTTTCAGGACCCACTAGGCACTCTCAAACGAGAACATGTTGGCACTTGTGACAGCTTGCGTCTGCGAGGCATCCTGCAAGAGGCCAAATTCCAGGAGGCACCCTGAAATTTAACGCGGCAGGACCCTGAACCACTCTACAGGGTATTCCCCTGGGAAACAAAACTCAGAAGCCACTGTTCTGGGTATCAGTTTGCAGGACCCACTAGGCACTCTCAAACAAGACCAAGTTGGCACGGGTGCCACCTTGCGTCTGGGAGGCATCCTGAGAAAGGCGGAATTCGACGAGGCACCTGGCCATTTAAGGCCTCAGGACCCTGAACCACTGTACAGTGTTTTTCCCTGGGAAACAAAACTCAGAAGCCACTGTTCTGGGTTTCAGTTTTCAGGACCCACTTGGCACTCTCAAACGAGACCATGTTGGCACTTGTGACAGCTTGCCTCTGGGAGGCATCCTGCGAGAGGCCGAATTCCAGGAGGCACCCTGAAATTTAACGCGGCAGGACCCTGAACCACTCTACAGGGTATTTCCCTGGGAAGCAAAACTCAGAAGCCACTGTTCTGGGTGTCACTTTGGAGGACCCACTTGACACTCTCAAACCAGACTAAGTGGGCAATGGTGCCGCATAGCATCTGGGAAAAATCCTGCAAGAGGCGGATCTCCAGGAGGCACCCGGCAATTTAAGGCCGCAGGGCCCCGAACCATTGTACAGGCTTTTTCCCTGGGAAACAAAACTCAAAAACCACTGTTCTGGGTGTCAATTTTCAGGACCCACTTGGCACTCTCAAACCAGACCAAGTTGGCACGGGTGCCACATTGCGTTGGGAGGCATCCCGCGAGAGACGGAATTCCAGGAGGCACCCTGAAATTTAAGGCCTCAGGACCCTGAACCACTGTACTGGCTTTTTCCCTGGGAAACAAAACTCAGAAGCCACTGTTCTGGGTGTCAGTTTTCAGCACCCACTTGGAACTCTCAAACCAGCCCAAGTTGGCACTGCAGCCACCTTGCATCTGAGAGGCATCCTGTGTGAGGCAGAATTCTAGGAGACACCCGGCAATATAAGGCCGCAGGACCCTGAACCATTGTACAGGCTTTTTCCCTGGGAAACAAAACTCACAGGCCACTGTTCTGGGTGTCAGTTTGCAGGACCCACTTGGCATTGTCAAACGAGACGAAGTTGGCACTGGTGCGACTTAGTGTCTGGGAGGCATCCTGCGAGAGGCCGAATTCCAGGAGGAACCTGGCCATTTAAGGCCTCAGGACCCTGAACCACTTTACAGGCTTTTTCCCTGGGAAACAAAACTCAGAAGACAATGTTCTTGGTGTCAGTTTTCAGGACCCACTTGACACTCTCAAACCAGACTAAATGGGCAATGGTGCCGCATAGCGTCTTGGAAAAATCCTGCAAGAGGCGGATCTCCAGGAAGCACACGGCAATTTAAGGCCGCAGGAATCTGAACCATTGTACAGGCTTTTTCCCTGGGAAACAAAACTCACAAACCACTGTTCTGGGTGTCAGTTTTCAGGACCCACTAGGCACTCTCAAACAAGACCAAGTTGGCACTGGTGTCACATTGCGTCTGGGGGGCATCCTGTGTGAGGCGGAATTCTAGGAGGCACCCGGCAATTTAACGCCGCAGGACCCTGAACCATTGTACAGGCTTTTTCCCTGGGAAACAAAACTCAGAAGCCACTGTTCTTGGTGTCAGTTTTCAGGACCCACTTGGCATTCTCAAACCAGACGAAGTTGGCACTGGTGCCACTATGTGTCTGGGAGGCATCCTGCGAGAGGCCGAATTCCAGGAGGAACTTGGCCATTTAAGGCCTCAGGACCCTGAACCACTTAACAGGCTTTTTCCCTGGGAAGCAAAACTCAGAAGACAATGTTCTTGGTGTCAGTTTTCAGGGCCCACTTGACACTCTCAAACCAGACTAAGTGGGCAATGGTGCCGCATAGCGTCTGGGAAAAATACTGCAAGAGGCGGATCTCCTGGAGGCACCCGGCAATTTAAGGCCTCAGGACCCTGAACCACTCTACAGGGTATTTCCCTGGGAAACAAAACTTACAAACCACTGTTCTGGGTGTCAGTTTTCAGGACCCACTTGACACTCCCAAACCAGACCAAGTTGGCACTTGTGCCACATTGCGTCTGGGAGGCATCCAGCGAGAGGCGGAATTCCAGGAGGCACCCTGAAATTTAAGGCCTCAGGACCCTGAACCACTGTACAGGCTTTTTCCCTGGGAGCCAAAACTCAGAAGCCACAGTTCTGGGTGTCAGTTTGCAGAACCCACTTGGCACTCTCAAACCAGCCCAAGTTGGCACTGCAGCCACCTTGCGTCTGAGAGGCATCCTTCGAGAGGCGGAATTCCAGGAATCACCTGGCCATTTAAGGCCTCAGGCCCCTGAAACATTCTAGAGGCTTTTTCCCTGGGAGAGTAAACTCACAAGCCACTGTTCTGGGTGTCAATTTTCAGGACCCACTTGGCACTCTCAAACAAGACCAAGTTGGCACTGCTGCCACCCTTCGTCTGAAACGCATCTTGCGAGACGCGGAATTCCAGGAGGCACCTGGCCATTTAAGGCCTCAGGACCCTGAACCATTGTACAGGCTTTTTCCCTGGGAAACAAATCTCAGCAGCCACTGTTCTTGGTGTCAGTTTGCAGGACCCACTTGGCACTCTCAAACCAGACCAAGTTGGCACTGGTGCCGCTAAGCGTCTGGGGAACATCCTGCGCGAGGTGGATCTCCAGGAGGGACCCTGTAATTTAAGGCCTCAGGATCCTGAACCACTGTACAGGCTATTGCCCAGAGAAAAAAAACTCACAAGCCACTGTTCTGGGTGTCAGTTTGCAGGACCCGCTTGCACTCTTAAACCAGACCAAGTTGGCACGGGTGCCACTTTGCGTCTGGAAGGCATCCTGCAAGGGGCCGAATTCCAAGAGGGACCCGACAATTTAAGGCCTCAGGACCCTGAACCACTCTACAGGCCTTTTCTCTGGGAAACAAAATTCAAAAGCCACTGTTCTGGGTGTCAGTTTGCAGGACCCACTAGGCACTCTCAAAACAGACCAAGTTGGCACTGGTGCCACCTTGCATCTGGGAGGCATCCTGTGTGAGGCGGAATTCAAGGAAGCACCCGGAAATTTTAGGCCGCAGGACCCTGAACCATTGTACAGGCTTTTTCCCTGGTAAACAAAACTCAGAAGTTCTTAGTATCAGTTTGCAGGACCCACTAGGCACTCTCAAACCAGACCAAGTTGGCACGGGTGCCACCTTGCGTCTGGGAGGCATCCTGAGAAAGGCGGAATTCGACGAGGCACCTGGCCATTTAAGGCCTCAGGACCCTGAACCACTGTACAGTGTTTTTCCCTGGGAAACAAAACTCAGAAGCCACTGTTCTGGGTTTCAGTTTTCAGGACCCACTTGGCACTCTCAAACGAGACCATGTTGGCACTTCTGACAGCTTGCCTCTGGGAGGCATCCTGCGAGAGGCCGAATTCCAGGAGGCACCCTGAAATTTAACGCGGCAGGACCCTGAACCACTCTACAGGGTATTTCCCTGGGAAACAAAACTCAGAAGCCACTGTTCTGGGTGTCAGTTTGGAGGACCCACTTGACACTCTCAAACCAGACTAAGTGGGCAATGGTGCCGCATAGCATCTGGGAAAAATCCTGCAAGAGGCAGATCTCCAGGAGGCACCCGGCAATTTAAGGCCGCAGGGCCCCGAACCATTGTACAGGCTTTTTCCCTGGGAAACAAAACTCAGAAGCCACTGTTCTGGGTGTCAGTTTTCAGCACCCACTTGGCACTCTCAAACCAGACCAAGTTGGCACTGCAGCCACCTTGCTTCTGGAAGGCATCCTGTGTGAGGCAGAATTTAAGGAGACACCCGGCAATATAAGGCCGCAGGACCCTGAACCATTGTACAGGCTTTTTCCCTGGGAAACAAAACTCAGAAGCCACTGTTCTGGGTGTCAGTTTGCAGGACCCACTTGGCATTGTCAAACCAGACCAAGTTGGCACTGGTGCGACTTAGTGTCTGGGAGGCATCCTGCGAGAGGCCGAATTCCAGGAGTAACTTGGCCATTTAAGGCCTCAGGCCCCTGAACCATTGTACAGGCTTTTTCCCTGGGAAACAAAACTCAGAAGACAATGTTCTTGGTGTCAGTTTTCAGGACCCACTTGACACTCTCAAACCAGACTAAGTGGGCAATGGTGCCGCATAGCATCTGCGAAAAATCCTGCAAGAGGCGGATCTCCAGGAGGCACCCGACAATTTAAGGCCTCAGGACCCCGAACCATTGTACAGGCTTTTTCCCTGGGAAACAAAACTCACAAACCACTGTTCTGGGTGTCAGTTTTCAGGACCCACTAGGCACTCTCAAACACGACCAAGTTGGCACTGGTGCCGCTAAGCGTCTGGGGAACATCCTGCGAGAGGCCGAATTCAAGAAGGCACCTGGCCATTTAAAGTTTCAGGCCCCTGAACCAGTGTACAGGCCTTTTCCCTGGGAAACAAAACTCACAAGCCACTGTTCTGGGTGTCAATTTTCAGGACCCACTTGGCACTCTCAAACCAGACCAAGTTGGCACTGCTGCCACCCTTCCTCTGAAACGCATCCTGCGAGACGCGGAATTCCAGGAGGCACCTGGCCATTTATGGCCTCAAGACCCTGAACCACTGTACAGGCTTTTTCCCTGGGAAAAAAAACTCAGAAGCCACTGTTCTGGGTGTCAGTTTGCAGGACCCACTCTGCACTGTCAAACCAGACCAAGAATGCATTGGTGCCAGCTTGTGTTTGGGAGGCATCCTGCGAGAGGCGGAATTCACCTAGGCACCCTGAAATTTAAGGCCTCAGGATCCTGAACCACCGTACAGGCTTTTTCCCTGGGAAACAAAACTCAGAAGCCACTGTTCTGGGTGTCAGTTTTCAGCACCCACTTGGCATTGTCAAACCAGACCAAGTTGGCACTGGTGCGACTTAGTGTCTGGGAGGCATCCTGCGAGAGGCCGAATTC